>NC_066510.1:5440654-5618154 GCF_024679095.1 Eriocheir sinensis | reverse complement strand
GAATCGAACCCATTAAATCTTTTATGTCAAAGGTCAAGGTCGTACAAAACGTCAGATTGGCCATAACTTTGGTTCTCGTCATCATAGAGACTTCAGACTTGGTTCATATCTTAGCTCATGGAAAGATGCACCTTGCATGGCCTTGACCTTGACCTTTGACCTTGATCTCGAAAAGTCTGCCCAAGGTCAAAGTTTAAAAAAGATAGAATTTCATCAAATTTCGAAACAAATGCTTCCACATGATGCACCTTGCATGGCGTTGACCTCAAAAAGTTTGCCCAAGGTCAAAGTTTATAAAAAATAGAATTTCGTCAAATTTTGCAACAAATGCTTCCATATGATGCATAGGATCACAGTTGATGCCCATACCAACTTTCAGGATGATCTTTGGTGGAGGTGTGCACTCTCCGAGTGCTATGCATCTAGTTTTTGTTATTTTCTGTTAGAATTGATTGTTACTGTCAAGTACAAATGTGCGCAAGACACACTTACGTTATTACACAATAATGACATTGACAGTCAAATAAGACACCATATCATATCTGACCTACATCCTAAAAACAATCGTACAATATCCAGGAAGAAATAACTTGTATGCTGGCTAAAGCGAGCCAGGATGCAGTATATACATCCTCGGATATGGTACGGGGCACGCAAGGATGCAGTATACGCGTCCTTGTGTTGAAGGCTTTGTCTTTTTGGAATTAATTTGCTTTTTTTTTTTTTCTTTAGGATTGCTTGTGTATCTCAGCCCTTGGTTTGCCTCGGTAGAAACACTAAATAGTTAAAAAAGCTGCTTTCTTCTACTGTGCTGTGATAAGTTGTCTTGTTTTGCAGGTGCGTTGCCTTGAGGCAGTGGGAACCTTGTGTCCAGTGGAGGCAGGCCGTATCCAGTCATCAATCATGAACACCCTCATTGACCACACTTCCCATCAGGACAACAGAGTCAGGACAGCTGCCTTCAATGCGCTGGTTAGTGTTCATTCAGCATGGTTGGTACAGTTTACTCTAACAAATACAGGTAATTCTCAGTTTACATGAGGAATACATTCCTGAATAGATTATGTACTGTATTTGACAACTTATAAGACGCATGGGCTTATAATTATAAGATGCACTTCAATTTGGGCAGGCATTTAAAAAAATAAAGAAAGAAACGGGTTTAAACTATGAATGTCTGGTGAAGGGTTTTTGCCTGACATTCTTAGCCCTGCCCACTTTCAGGTCATTTTAAATTTTGATATGTTTCCAGATCCTTATTAAATCCCAATATTTTACATTTAAATACCTTAATACTTGCTGGGACCTGCCAGCACTGGTTCTTCTTAGAGGCTCAAGAGTCCTGCTTTGAGACACAAACAAATGTGGTGTAGACAGCGACATTGTCAGAGAGGTAACAGGTAGAGAGTTTGTACATCGTATTTATTTTATCATCATTCTACATTGTAACAGTTTTATGAAGAAGGTCTGTCTTACCTCAATGATCCTTGGCTTCATACTAAGGAAACGCAGTGGGTCTTGCGCATGTTGTTAAGTTTGGTGTACAACCGTCTGCTAGTTTGTTTAGGTACGTTGTCACTTATTTTTTTTCTGACTGGTGTTACTTTATATGAGGTACAAGTAAGTACTACTGTTATTCATTGTTATGAAAAGAGTTGCCGTTGTCGGTGTAGAGGTGATCGCCACCTTGTTTACATTTGTTGAGATATTTGCATTTTTTCATATTAACCCTTAGAGTATGGGTAGCGATATATTTCTCTGGATGATGTGCACGGGGAAAATTTAGACATTTAAAAGAGGTGGAAATGGTGTCTTTCTTCTTTGCAATATGTGTGTATTCATTTAGTATATTTGGTGGTGTAATAAAACTTCTCTCCTAATAATAATAAAGAAGTTATGACAGCCGAAAATATTGCGCATTTTCTCATGGCGTGTGGCGTCTCTCTCTCTCTCTCTCTCTCTCTCTCTCTCTCTCTCTCTCTCTCTCTCTCTCTCTCTCTCTCTCTCTCTCTCTCTCTCTCTCTCTCTCTCTCTCTCTCTCTTAAAATCACTTACTCACTCAGCAGGACACATTTGTCCCCTTGTCAGCGCCAATTAACACACTAAAAAAGTCCACCTTGGTTTTAATAGCGAAATTAAACACTCAGTCAAGGAGAAAAATTGTCTTACAGGTTAAAGAAAGACCAAAGCGCCGAAAACATTAGACTTTACAATGATGCAAGGCGCGAGTAAAAGATTAGTGCATCAGGCAAAGCGTAGATATGAAGAAAATATTGCAGCCAACTGTAAAAATAATCAAATCCTTCTTCAGTTACATAAACAACAGAAAGGCGATCAGAAGTGGAATTGGACCTTTAATAAACAGCTGACGGTGCACTAGTGACTGACAGCCAACACGCTGCAAACCTATTAAATAATTACTTTTCCTCGGTGTTTAATAATAACAGTCCTCCCACCACTACCACCAACACCATTACTAATGTAAATCCAGAGCATGCATTGCCTAACTTTGAAATAAAACCCGATGAAGTCCTTAAAGCCCTCAAATCTCCTAAAACAAATAAAAGTCCTGGACCAGACAAAGTTTATCCTACTCTGCTCAAAGAAACTAAGAGCGAAATACTCTCCTCCCTCACAACCGTATTCAATATGTCCTTGCGACAAGGCATCGTCCCTTCGGATTGGAAAAAGGCTAACGTGACACCGATTTTTAAGAAAGGAGACAAAAAAGTACCAGGTAATTACAAGGCCCATTAGTCTAACTTCGGTTGTAGGTAAGCTACTTGAGATCATAATTTGAGACAAAATTGTGAGTTACCTTGAAAGCCTGTCATTAATTGGGGACTCACAACATGGCTTTCTAACAAAAGATCCTGCCTATCAAACCTATTAACCTTTTATAACGACCTCTTCACTGTTTATGGCGTAACCAAATCAGTGGACGTAGTCTATCTTGATTTCCAGAAAGCGTTTAATAAAGTCCCACATCATAAATTACTTTACAAATTAAAGCAAATAGGTTGACGGTCAAGTACACCAATGGATCGCGAATTGGTTGAGCAACAGCCAACAAAGAGTGGTGATTGACGGATTTAACTCAAAGTGGGCGCCGGTCACTAGTGGCGTCCCTCAGGGCTCGGTTCTTGGCCCAGTGCTCTTCATTATTTACATCAACGATGTGGATGTTGGACTCAATAATCGCATTAGTAAATTTGAGAGGCGACAAAGATTGGTAACTCGGTTCTCACTGACGAAGACAGGCAAAGCCTCCAAGAGGATTTGCACAAAATTTCATTGGTGGGATAGATGGGAGATGCCCTTTAACGAGACAAGTGCCAGGTCCTTCAAGTTGGAACGAGGAATAAAAAGTTTGATTACGAAATGCGCGTTAAACTCGTCAAAAATCAATCGCAAGGACTTTGGGGGGTCAAAATCATTAAACCTCAAATTCTCACAGCAATGCATCGATGCAGCAAAAAGCGAACAGAATGTTGGGCTTCATTAAAAGAAACTTTTATTTAAGAATAAAGATGTAATACTTCGCTCTACAACAGTTTAGTCAGACCCCACTTGGAATATGTACAGTTTTGGTCTCCTCACCATGCAAAGGATATTGCTAAATTAGAAGGTGTTCAGCGTCGTACGAAAAATTATCCTTCCTTGCGCAACAAATCCCTCTGAAGAAAGGCTTTCTACCCTTAACATGTTCTCTCTTGAGAAACTTCGCCTCCGAGGAAAACTGATCGAATGTTTTAAAATACTTAATGGTTTCACGAATGTAGACAGATCAACATTGTTTATGATCGATGACACTTACGAGGAACAATGGCGTAAAACTCAGATGTAGACAAGTAAATTCAGACTGCACCAAATTTTCTTCACCAACGTTGTAGTGCGAGAATGGAATAAGCTCCCATCATCAGTGGTCCAGTGTAACACGATTGACTCCTTCAAAATAAGCTCGACCGCTACTTCCTTCAACTTAATATCAACTAGAGTAGAAATGCAACGTTTTGGAGTCTTCTGATTAATGTAAAATCACTTAGAGTTTAAGGACAGACCACCAAGTCTGGACCATGGGGTCTGTGGTCTGATTTTCTATGTAAATCTATGTAAATATCTCTCTCTCTCTCTCTCTCTCTCTCTCTCTCTATCTACAGGTAACTCTCGATTTACGTGAGTATTGTGTCCTTGAAGAGGTCGCGTAAATCAAAAACAATGTAAATCAAACAAGAGGTAGGTTTCTATCGAAAAATAAATATTCACTTCATTCAGTGGAGAGAGAGAGAGAGAGAGAGAGAATATCCATATCACCGAGATATCCACTCAGGCACTCAGTCTCAGCCTCACTCGTGTGAGGAAGAAATGAGGGACACCATGAACTACTGGCTAGTATTGGTACCAGTACCGAACCGTCTGGTACCGGCACCGTACCATATAGCTGGTACCGTTAGTACCAGTACTGGTACAGGTAACTCTCGATTTACGCGAGTTTGGTTTACGCGTTTTTGAAATAACGTGGGGTCCAAAATCCAAATAAATGTTTAATTTAGGCGTTTTTTTTTCACTTGTACGCGATATTTTATGGAGTGGCCACCAGATGTCTCACGCAACTGAACTCACACGGCCACACAGCTGAGCTCAGTTCTTCCCGCGCGCCACTTGAACAACAATACAGTACCTACGCTGCCACGCTACTCAACAATAGGGGTGGGCAGGTACTGGTACCAGTACCGGTACTAACGGTACCAGCAGTACAGTACGGTACTGGTACCAGACTGCTCGGTACCGGTACCAATACTAGCCAGCCCCTCATGGTGTCCCTCATTTCTTCCTCACACGAGAGAGGCTGAGAATGAGTGCCCGAGTGGATATCTCGGTTCTGGTGACACGCGGCATGCAGCTGTTTGTTGTGTGGGTGTGGTTGTGTGGTTTGTAAATAATGCAAATGGCGGCCGGGCTGGGATTGCGTGAAATAACTCCTCGTACAAGACTCATGATGTTCAGTTTCTGATATCATATTCACCTCATTATTCTCACTAATATTAATACTTAATAATGAACACATGGACATTTTTTCCAATATGATTTTTTATGTAGCTTGTACTGCTCCTTAGTCATACAATCTTAACCCACCTGTGACATCAAGATCAAGATCATACAAATGGCGCCCGACGGAAAAACGGGATAACAGCAAGGCATGGACGATCTTCCACCGATTTAGTCTTTGTATAGTAGTTATTAGATCGCCCTGTATTCTATGGTAACATATTATAGGACAGCTACGGACTATGAAGGATTATAAACAATAATAAAGGTAAGTTTGCTGTTGTTATTGGATAAGACGAAAAACAGACCCTTAAAAACATCCCAAAGAAGAAAAAAATCATTAAGAGTTTGTACATTCAGCGTATAACGTGCAGGGCTAAACTTTCAGGCATTTTTTATGTGAAAAAATGCGCGCTATACGCCGAAAATTACGGTATTTATTTTTCGACAGAAACCTACCTCTTGTTTGATATACATTGTTTTTGAATTACGCGACCGCATCAAGAACGCAACACTCGCGTAAATCGAGAGTTACCTGTAACTGCCCACCCCTATTGTTGAGTAGCGTGGCAGCGTGGGTACTGTATTGTTGTTCAGGTGGCGCACGGGAAGAACTGAGCTCAGCTGTGTGGCCGCGGTGCTGTGTGAGTCCAGTTGCGTGAGACATCTGGTGGCCACTCCATAAAATATTGCGTATAAGTGAAAAAACGTGTAAATTAAAAATTTCTTTGGATTTTGGACCCCGTGTTATTTAAAAAACGTGTAAACCAAACTCGCGTAAATCGAGTTACCTGTATATATATATATATATATATATATATATATATATATATATATATATATATATATATATATATATATTTATATATATCATAGATTATGTATTTTATAATTGAGTAAGAGCCACTTTAACCCATGGAGTGCATTATATTATGTCTGAGGTCTTTTTGCATGGGCAGTTCAACCATTCATAATGAAGTGCAGCTGTTTTTAAATTTGAACTAATTCAATGAACCATTAGAACCATTACACAAAAGATGCAAAAGGAAAATCTATCTTGTGGTTATAACTAGATAAAGCTATCAGATCAATGATAAATGGCCTCTGTATTCCACTGCATGCCTTTATTAGTTTTTTTTTCTACTTGTGTTCCTGCCTTCCCTTACCTCTATGCTGGAAGAAAGTAGCTTTTTCTGGTAAAGTGTCTTGTCACCACAGATGGTTGTGCAGGAGAAGGGAGTGAAGCTGCCTGCAGAAGTATATGACAGTGCTTGCAAAGCTCTGAGTGATGATTACCAAAGTGTACGAGCAGCTGCACTCCTCCTCATCAAGGTAAGGTTACTTGAATGGAAGAATTTATAAAAGTGTTAATCAGTTTTTTATAAATAGTTCCATATATTCATCCTTGCAAGGCAGTCTATCTTCACTGTGGTAGATGGTCCCTGTTCTATACCTAAACCCATCATCAGTGATGTTCTTCAGGGCTCTGTTCTATCTCCCACTCTTGTTTGTTAATGATCTTTCCTAAACAAACTGCTATTCACTCCTATGCCACAGACTACTCTGTATTACTCAATAATTTTTAACAAAAGACCCTCTCAATTGGAATTACACAGCTCAAGGTTGGATGCTGCAGAACACTCAACCTCTTCTCCTAAATCATTTCTGAATGGGACAGAAGGAACTTTGGGTCTCTCAGTGCTTCAAACACTCAGTTTTTCCTACTGACAACTCAACACAATCTTCCAGACATCTATCATCTATTTTTCAGTAACTCAACTGTTCAATTTTTTCACACAAAACATACTCAGTCTATCCTTACTCAAAAACTCAACTGGAAACTTCATATCTCATCTCTTGCTAAATGAACTTCCTCGAGGTTAGGCATTCTGTTTTGTCCACTAGGGCCTGGTCTGCCCCTCCAGATTGTATGCATCCCACATCTGGGGATTCCATACACACACACATACATAGCCCTTTCAGACAGAGTAGTACTAACGTCTTTCCATCTCATCAACTCCCCCTCCATTTACTGACAGTCATTTACCTCTCAAATTCCCCTGCAGTGTTGCCTCTGTATCTTCTATTGATATTTTCATCTTTACACTTCTGAATTTGCTAATTGCATACCTTCACACCTCCCACAGCCCTGCTGCATAAGACTTTCTACTGTACCTCATCCCTATGCCATCCAAGTTCACGCAGGAGTTATTCAACATCTTCATTCTTTCAGCCATTTCACTGGTAAACTCTGGAACAGCCTTCCTTTGTCTGTATTTCCTTCTTCTCATGACTTGAAACCTTTCAAGAGAGAAGTATCAAGAATGTGGAGGAGATGTAGTTGTTAAATGGATGGTCAAGATATGTGAAGTAGCATGGGAAGGGGGGGGCGGCGGCCAGAAGACTGGACGAAAGCCATCATTGTCCCAGTTTACAAGGTGAAGGGCAGGAGAGGGGAATGTGGGAGCTATAGAGGTATAAGTCTCCTGAGTATACCCAGAAAGGTATATGGAAAAGTCATAATAGAGAGGTGCAAAGATTTACAGAAGAGAAAATCAGTGAAGAACAAGGAGGCTTCAGGAAGGGAAGGGGATGTGTGGATAAGATATTTGCCTTCATGATGGTAGAAAAAATATTAGCAAAAGGAAAGAAACTATACGCTGCCTTCATGGATTTGGAAAAAGCTTATGACAGAGTCGATTGGATTGCATTGTGGGATGTTTTAAAGATTTATGGTGTAGGAGGAAAACTGCTTAGTGCAATAAAGTCTTTCTATGAGGATGCATCTGCATGTGTCAAAATTACTGGAGAAACAAGTGAACATTTTGAGGTAAAAGTGGGCTTAAGACAAGGGTGCGCCATGTCACCATGGTTATTCAATATTTATATGGATGATGTTATTAGAGAAATTAAGGGCAAAGTTGGAGAAGTTGGAGTAAGACTGTTCGATGAGGGAAGGAAGTGGGTACTGAATTCGATACTGTTTGCTGATGACACAGTGCTCATTGCAGAAAATGAAAGTGACCTACAAAATTTGGTCAGTGTTTTTGATAGTGTCTGTAACAGGAGAAAGCTGAAAGTAAATGTCAACAAAAGTAAAGTGATGGTTTGTGAGCGAAGTAGAAGTGAGGTTGTAGATTTTGTATGCCCATATAGAGTGGGAATTGAATGTGAAAAAGAATGCAAAATAATTTTGAATGGTGAAGAAATGGAGGAGGTCAATGAGTTTAAGTACCTTGGATCAGTTATGTGTAAGCATGGTGGTACAGAGGGAGAGATAAGAGAAAGGGCATTGCAAGGAAGAAGGGTGGTAGGGTCTTTGGGACGAATCATGAATGGCAGAAGTGTGAGCATGGAGGTAAAGAGGGATTTGAGAAATACAATAATTGTACCAACCCTCACATATGCAAGTGAAACGTGGGCCTGGAATGAAAGTCAGAGGTCTAGAGTGCAGGCAGTGGAAATGAGTTATTTGAGGAGTGCTTGTGGTGTGAGTAGAATGGATGGAATGAGTAATGAAAGTGTGTCCGAGCGTTTTGGAATGTGTCAAAGGGGTGAAGGGAAGAACTGTGGAGTGGTGGAAGAGGTGAAGCGACAGACTTTAAAGTGGTTTGGCCACATGGAGCGAATGCAGGAGAGTAAGATGACCAGAGGGGTGTATGTGAGTGAGATAGAGGGAGGGAATGCTAGAAGACGACCTCCAGTGAAATGGAGGGATAGGGTGCAAGAGTACATTAGGGAGAGGGGGGAAAGATCTTTGAGAAACTTTGAGCAGGCAAGGAGGGAGTGTCTGGATAGAGAAAGCTGGAAGCTCTTCTGCCGTGGCCATCCCCTGGTGGGAGCTCCTAGGAGCAGGCGTCGACGAAATGATGATGATGATGAGTATCAAGACACCTCCAACTGACTCTGACTGTCTTTCCCCTACTTGAGCTGTTTTCTATTTTTGGGAGCAGCATTAAGCAGTCTTTTTTTTCTTCTTTTTTGGTTTGACCTGCCACCTTTACTGTAAATAAGTAAGGCAATATTACTAATGCCTCTCCACCAGGAAAGTAATGGAGTTTGTATAATCCCAGAGGTGCTGATGCCAAGCGAAAACTGATCACGTAATGACAGAGGTAAATGTTTCTTCACGTAATGACAGAGGTAAATGTTTCTTCCCTAGGTGGCTGCTGAGAGTGATCCTGAACGTTTGGTGCCTATTCCTGACAGTGACCTGCACATGAGACTGGTGGACCATGCCTTCTCACAGATCTGTAATGTTGTGAATGACATCAATGTAAGAGTGAGGACTCAGGCAGCTTCCCTCCTTGGCTCCATGGCAGGCATATCAGAGAAATTTCTACAGCAAACCCTAGACAAGAAGCTGATGTCTAATATGAGGGTTAGTATGCCTTTGTAACTTCATATTATTTTTATGTATCCTAGATATTTTTCATGGTATAGGAAGCAAGCCAGGGGAAAACAAATTTAAGAAAAAGCTCCCTGGAACACACTACCCCCAAAAAAGTAGGTAAAGGAAGACATAGAAAGATAAGATCAATTTTGCTTTGAGAGTTGTCGTGATGCTCCCCTCATGAAAAGTCCTAGAGAGGAGGAATACAAATGAAGGAAGGCAGTTCCAGTTAACCATTGAAAGGCATAAAGAAGAGGAAGAGAATTATTGTATTTTATTACAGTAAAACCCCTAGTAATCATCAACCGCAGGGATTCAGATTTAGTGAACATTCCGAATACCTTAGGTATATCCCGAAAGTACCCCATGAAATTACATTCAACCAAACATGTTTACACAGGTTCTCTAGTCTCTACGCTCAGAAATGCATCTCCCGACTACAGGTATGCATGTGCTGAATGCTGTTTGACCCATTAGTCACGCAGCTCTGTGCAATGTTACTGATAGTCCAGTAGCGGGCTTGAGAATGCCTTTGTTATGACAACAACAACAGAGTCGCAACAAGTTTTGCTAAGATGGCAGTGTTAACTAAATGCCTTGACCAAGACCAAGACCAAGCCCCACTGAATTGTTGTTTGGGCAGTATGGGTGGGTGGGAGGGTGTATTGTTTGTAAACAAAGAAGTCATAGTTAACTCCTTCTTTACCATGGCTCCCAGCTGATGTAAACACAGCGTTCGCCTGCAGCACCGCAGCTCCTGTTCCCCCACATGGCACACAGGGTTATCTTACAAGATTGCTCCTCTACACTTGCTGTCGGTGTGCCTGCACTAGTAACTCTGTCTGCTAGTTTCACTGTCCCTCATCTCTGATTATGACTCTGAATCTCTGATTCAGAGTCATAATCTGAGTCATGCTCATTTTGAGAGGTTTCTAATTACTCCTCACAGTCTATCTCATAGTTAAAATATTTATCACTGCTATCTGAGGGAGGAGACTCCATTATCTCCGGCATGCTGCCAAATATCAGTCACTCGAGTGGCAGGCTCATAGAAAATGGAGAATCTTAGAGGAGGTTTGAGGTAATACAGGTAACTCTCGATTTACGTGAGATTGGTTTACGCTTTTTTGAAATAACGCGGGGTCCAAAATCCAAATAAATGTTTCATTTACACGTTTTTTCACTTATATGCGATATTTTATGGAGTGGCCACCAGATGTCTCACGCAACTGGACTCACATGGCGCTGCGGCCACGCAGCTGAGCTCAGTTCTTCCCACATGCCACTTGAACAACAATACAGTACCCATGCTGCCACGCTACTCAACAATAGAGGTGGGCAGGTATCGGTACCAGTACCGATACTAATGGTACCAGCTTTATGGTACGGTACCGGTACCAGACTGCTCGGTACCGGTACCAATACTAGCCAGTCGCTCATGGTGTCCCTCATTTCTTCCTCACATGAGTGAGGCTGAGACTGAATGCCTGAATGGATATCTCGGTGATATGGATATTCTCTCTCTCTCTCTCTCTCTCTCTCTCTCTCTCTCTCTCTCTCTCTCTCTCTCTCTCTCTCTCTCTCTCTCTCTCTCTCTCTCTCTCTCTCTCTCTCTCTCTCTCTCTCTCTCTCTCTCTCTCTCTCTCTCTCTCTCTCTCTCTCTCTCTCTCTCTCTCTCTCTCTCTCTCTCTCTCTCTCTCCACTGAATGAAGTGAATATTTATTTTTCGATAGAAACCTACCTCTTGTTTGATTTACATTGTTTTTGATTTACGCGACATCTTCAAGGACACAATACTTGCATAAATCGAGTTACCTGTAACATTATTCTATGTCTGCGTGAGAAATGGACTCTGTAATTAATTGGCTACTGGGTGTGACTTTATGACACGTGGGTGGCTGTAAGTAATGGTTGACGTGTTTGTTTGTTTCTTGAGAATGTTGCCACCATGGGGGGGTCTGAAAAGCTAAGAGCTGCACTCAAAACTTGTGCAAGCACGTCAATGTATTAGTGCGGTTCTTATGTACCACACTCATTTCCTAAAGATGCTTCTGCACATGATAAGCACTTACATCAAAACAGTTTTGTGGGTGTGAAGGGGCTAATGAGTGTGGTCACTGTCACCTCTGCTGCAGGTGGCCCTGTGTGCAGTTGCAGTTCCAGGTGGGGTGGTGAGTCCAGTGAGAGCTAAGTGTAGGGCATCCCACAAACAGCTCCCTCACAATATTCCCTCAGCTGCTCTTACAGGTGACCCTTTACTGGAAACAGGAATCATAGTTGAGTGAAACATTTGTAGAAGGTAAGAAGATGTAATACAGATGACACTGGCCACATTCATTAACTCCTTGACTGCGTATTCCCTACAAGAAGACATCACCAAGCTATAGGAATGGAACAAAAAGTGGCTGCTACAATTCAATGAAGAAAAATGTAGTCATGCACCTTGGGAGGGGAAATCCAGCATACCAGTACCACATGGGAAACACTACACTATCCACCACAGAGGCAGAGAAAGACCTGGGACTATATTTAACCAGGCTACCAGTGAAGGCGAAATCCGTGCCAATCGCAGTGGATGGGTTAACTACGACTCCCCATTTGTTTACAAAGTGCCCCCGCACACATACACACCTGTACATACCCTTGAGCAATGACGATGTTAGTAGAAAATAGCAAACATTGTGTGGCTAATGGCTCAACTGGATGTAGTGCAGGCATACTCTTGAGATGTGGTGGAAGCACAGGACATGTTTTTAAAATCTTACACTGGTCAGATCTTCATAACTTTTCAATGATTTTACTTGGATTTTTTTTAATCATTGGCCTGCCAGATTTTTGCTGGATATTTGTGGTTTCCAGATACCCAGGGGTGGGATAGTTGGGGTTTTATTGTATTTTCTTTCTTATGCCTGTAGCGCTGGCAGGCATTCATGGCCGGGCCATAGTCCGTTAGCAGTGCAGACAAGTGGTTTATAGTGGTGCCATTCTCTATTTGCTTCATGCTGTTCCCTGGAGCTCCACTTGATCCTCTTTTAGAGAGTCACTTGAGTCTGGGTTGATAAGTGTTCGTCAAGGTGGCACTCGGGTTGTACTCAGCCACTCGGAGATGACTGAATACTGTCATCTTGTAGTGTCAGGCAGGACTTGAACCTGGATCATCCAGGACACCAAGCCTGCATGCTGACCACTCAGCCACCCACTTTTGAATGCAATAATCTCATGGTTTGCAACATTATCACCATAAGGATAGTGAAGGGATCACACACATGAAAGGCAAGATAATATCTAGGATTTGCTGGCCAGTCTGTACACACACACCTTTTCTAATAGCATTTGCATGAGGAAAAAAGTCACATACCGTGTAGCCCTGTGACTAGCATTTTTCCAACTAGCAATATCAAGCCTAGTGATATGATAGGAACAATCAAGTTTCATAACTAACAATTGGATCCTCGGAACTATGGAAAATATTCCCAATGGCTGGGAGGAATGAGTGGGCAAGTTACGTCAAGATGGCCTGAGGAAACTGTGCATGGAGTTGTATGGGAAAGGTGGGCACCCGCTCCCTGAGTTCAGTTGACTCGCTGGTCATGCAACATTGTGCAACGTTATTCAATAGAGTTAACAAGTGTTGCCAAGATGGCACAGAATGCCCCACTGAGTCCATTGAATAGGGTGGGGCTGTGAATGTAAACAAAACAAATATCAGTGTCATAAGTGTGGTCAGTGTCACCTCTTCTCTTTGTTCAAGTATGATTGCTGTTTCTGTTAAAGGGTCACATATAAGAACTGCTGAGGGAATATTGTGAAGGAGCTGTTGTGTGGTGTAATATGTTTGTGAAACAGTTGGCTTTACATGACTGTATGAACCACGCCCCGAACAGTCGCCCGAGCTGACCATAAAGTCAGGCAGGCTGGGAAGGCAGATACCTGAGCCTTCCTCACTGCTGTTACCTCAGTCTCCTCAGCCTCGCTTGTGTTACTGATCTCCACAGTAAAGGAGAAACAACATGTTGTGTTTCCCAGCAGCCATAACTGACCACAACATGTGGGATGCCAATTTGTTGGGCTCAGCTGATGTACTGCTCCGTTTGCTTCAGCCCCTCACCCTTGGGACAACTGAATGCAGGTGTTTGATGTTGCCCTTGGTGCTCTGTTCAGCTGTGCTAACCCAGAGGACTTTACTGGGTTTAATTATCACTAACTGCTGCAGTATAAGAAAAGTGAGTTGCTAAGGGAGGGTGCTGCACATCTGGGTGTGCAGGAGGGCAGTGATGGTGGTGGCAGAGGGGCGGGCTCTCAGTAAGCTGACACTCCTAACTTTTTTATTCAATAGAGAGCACATTCAAAGCATATTTTTTGTTGTCTTTGGCTATTAGTAATTATATTTAGTTGTAAATGTAAATTTAGTTATTAAAAGCTGGTGAAATAAAGCAATTATATATAAATATAATTTAGTTGTTAAAAGCAGGTGAAATAGAGTAGAAGTCAGCTTCTGGAAAGTTTGTGTTTTAATTTTTTACTATTCAAAGTTTGCCCCCAAACGAGCAGTTTCAGAACTAGTGATGTTTTTTCAGTCTTCTGATCGCTGGATATGGGGGGGCGCACTCACTAATGGAAAAATGGGATGAAGCTTGAAAATGAACTGTTGTCAAACTAAAAAAATGTTCATCAATCGCTGTTACTGCTAAAAAATTAGCGAGATCAGTAGTGGCCTCTTATATCTTGGATTTCTCTTATTTTTCCTCTGATCTATTGTGGAAGTATAACATTCACTTTTCAGTTTGTTTACACAATTTTTCATGTCAGTTTTTGTGTTGACCTTGGGCCAGTTGATAAATTAAATTTTTTCTTTATTTCCTTCCTCTTTTATAGGCATATGTTAGCACATTTCTTATCGTTTGGCGCATTACCTTCTTCCACTGAAGTCACATTAATCTCTGTATTGGGAGACAGGACTGTCTGAGCTTGAGCTCAGGCCCTGTGTACTACAAATAGGTAAATACACACACACACACACACACACGGCCCGGTAGCTCAGAGGTAGAGTGTCTGGCTCACAACCAGAAGGACTGGGGTTCGATTCTCCGGCCGGGTGAAAATAAGTTGGGTTTATCTTCTTTCACGTGTAGCCCCTGTTCACCTAGCAGTGAGTAGGTACGCGACGTCAGGCGAGGAGTTGTGACCTCGTTGCCGCGGTGTGTTGTGTGTGAGTGGTCTCAGTCCTACTCGAAGATTGGTACTACGAGCTCTGTGCTCTTCCGTAGGGGAACGCCTTGCTGTCTCGAGAGAGACCCACAGCAGACCAAGAGGTGAATTACACAGGCACAGACACAGCAATGTACCTACACAGATTCAGGAACACACACAGAGGCAGACTGTAAAGGAGAGACAAGGGTGCACACTCAGTCAAGGCCCTCGTCCTCCAAGGATACCAGGAACGTGGAACTGTGTAGTGGCGGGAACTGTGGGGTGAGACAAACACAGACTGTGTGGACATTTACCCCTTCACTTCACTTTTTTATTTATTTATTTTTTCCCCACCTATGGTGCCAGTAGGCTTTCTTAGTAGTGTATGATGGTCGTCCCGAGCCCATTGTGGTGCAGGCAAGTGTTTATGGTGGTGCCATCTTGGAGGAAAATAATCCCCACAAATATCCAAGCAAGATACAAGGATGCAGCTCTCGTGTCTGGCCTCGTCCAGACGCTGGTGACACGAAACACAAGGTTTCACGAGGGCTGAACGCCAAGACACCACGACGGCACTGTATCCTTGTGTACCCAGAGAAGTAACGGCAGCAGAGAGGAGAGAGTGGTCCTAAGTGTGGGGTGCCCAGGAGTTCTCTGCTGACTTGGTGTGAAGGTGAGCTGCTCATCACCTCCTGCAGGCTTCAGTACAGCTTCATGATGAAAGTGGTTGGACCTTTCAACAATGAGTAATTGTCGGAGCTCAGTGGCGCTGGCCAAACCTTTGACGAGCGGTGGTGGAATTGGTGCTTCGGCCCTTACACAGATACACTGCATACATTTTTTTTTTTTTACAGCACAAAGCAACTCAAGGGCAACAAAAAGAAAATGCAGAATAAAAAGCACGCTGACTGTTACTCCCATATATCGAAAAGTATAATGTGGCCAAAAGAGAGGTCAATTTCGGATGGAGAGGTGTCTTGATACACTCTTCTTGAAAGAGGTCAAGTCATAGGCAGGAGGAAATTCTGATGTAGGAAGGCTGTTCCAGAGTTTATCAGTGAAGGGGATGAAAGAATGGAGATGCTGGATAACTTGTGCATAAGGGATTTGGACAGTATAGGAATAAGCCTGAGTAGAAAGTTGTGTGCAGGGGAGGCATGCAGTTAGCAAGTTCAGAAGAGCAGTCAGCATAAAAATATCGATAGAAGATAGAAAGAAAGGCAACATGGCGGCGGAATTTAAGAGGTAGAAGGCTGTCAGTAAGAGGAGGGGAGCTGATAATACGAAGAGCCTTAGACTCCACTGTCCAAGAGAGCTGTGTGAGTGGAGCCCCCCTACCACGTGAGATGCATACTCCATACGAGTGCGGAGAAGGCCCTTTTATATGGAAAGCATCTGTGCAGGGGAGAAGAACTGGCGGAGACGATACAGAATGGCCAACCTCGAGGAAGCTGATTGAGTGAGAGAGATGTGAAGTTTCCAGTTGAGATTTTGAGCTAAGGATAGACCGAGGATGTTTAGTGTTGAAGAAGGTGACAGCTGAGTGTTGTCGAAGAATAGGGGATAGGTGTTTGGAAGATTGGGTCAAGTTGATAGGTGGAGAATTTTTTTTTTGAGGCATTGAAGGACACATGGTTCCCTTTACCCCAATCGGAAATGATGATAAGGTCTGTAGCCTCCAGTCTGGAGTATTGCAATTCCTGTTGAGAGGGTCTTCTGTTGAAAGAAGTTGAATAATGCAGAGTGGAGCCGTCAGCATATGAGTGGATAGGAGAGTTTGTTATGGAAAGATCATTGATGAATGACAGAAAGAAAGTTGGTATAGGACAGAGCCCTGTGGAACACCACTGTTGATAGGTTTAGGGGAAGAACAATGATCGTCTACCACCGCAGAGATAGAATGGCTGGAAAGGAAGCTAAAGATAAAGGAACAGAGAGAAGGATAGAAACAGTAAGAGGGCAGTTTAGAAAGCAAAGACTTGTGCCAGAGTCTATCGAAGGCTTTCGTTATATCTAGCACAACTGCGAAAGTTTCACCGAAACGGCTAAGAGAGGATGACCAAGAGTCAGTTAACCCTTTCAATATGATGATGCCTACGTAGGCGTCATGAAGCCCCAGTAGCATATATGATGACGCCTACGTAGGCGTCATATTTCTATTCTGTTTCTTCTTCTATTGAGTTGTCCCGTACTTTGTGTTGGTTACTAAGTAAAGACGCCGTATGCTGTCCTTGAAATCCTATTGCTCCTCCCACCATCCTTGTTCCCACCAATCACAAAAAATGAGCTACAGTATGCACCGCCTTCTTCCTGCCTTGTGTCTAAAATTAGGAAGTCTCATTGGCTGTCTCTCTCTCTCTCTCTCTCTCTCTCTCTCTCTCTCTCTCTCTCTCTCTCTCTCTCTCTCTCTCTCTCTCTCTCTCTCTCTCTCTCTCTCACACACACACACACACACACACACACACACGTACACACATACATTGTCTGTGATGACAAAGGAGTATCTGGCAGCTCTCTGACTGATGATAACAGAGTTGTATTTGCTGATAATTTCTCGACATTCTTCCTCCTCAACACAATCATCTGCTTTCTCTATTTCTTTCCCCCTTGCCTCTTTCTCCCCTTTCTTTATTTCGCTTTTTTTTTTTGACGTGCCTTAATTTATATTATGCATAGCAGGTATATGTTGACTCATTGTGTATGCTGCTTTGCAAATACGGGATACATGTAATGAGGGCTTTCAGCAGCATGATATACGGAGGCAACAAGCAGATACATGCCGCCTCAGGTTTCCTGTGCGCGGCCGTGCACGCCATATATCAGCCTAGTGGGCTTTTTGAACATCCGGCGCGAAGGGGTTAAGAGAGCAAGAAGATCACCAGTGGAACGTCCCTTGCAGAACCCATACTGGCGATCAGATAGAAGATCAGAAGTGGAAAGGTGCTTTTGAATCTTCCAGTTAAGGATTGATTCAAAAGCTTTAGATAGACAGGAAAGTAAAGCTATAGGGTAAGACAAACACAGACTATATGTGGACATTTACCCCTTCACTTCACTTTTTTATTAATTAATTTATTTATTTTTTACCCACCTATGGTGCCAGTAGGCTTTCTTAGTAGTGTATTGGAGCAGTCACCCTTCTTAGGCACAGGCTATATGAAGGCGTACTTTCAGCAGGAAGGAAAGGTAAATGTTGATTGGCAGAGGCGAAAGAGTTTGACCAGGCAGGGTGTCAGCACGGAGAAACCGTTTTTAAGGACAATAGGAGGCACTTTATCAGGTCCAGAAGCCTTCTGAGAGTTGAGGCCAGAGAGGGCATAGAAAACATCATTCTTAAGAATCTTAATAATGGGCGTAAAGGAGTCAGAGGGGGGATGAGTAGGAGGAATATGCCCAGAATTGTCGAGAGATAACGAAGAGTTGCTACTAAGAGAAGTAAGAAACACCAGCAACACACGAGGACACAGTAAAAAAATTGAGAAAAGGAAGATGCTTGAGAGATATAAAAAATATAGCTTCTCGCAAAGAAACATAGAGGTTTGGAACAGACTAAGTGAGGATGTAGTATTGGTGAAGAGCGTGCAGAACTTTGAGGAAAAACTGTACAAGTACAGATATGGAGACGGAACCATACGAGCGTAAGCTCAGGCCCTGTAAAATTACAATTAGGTAAATACACACACACACAGTGGTCTAGTGATCAACGCACAGATGTGGTGATCCTGACCACCCAGGTTCAAGTTCCACCACAAGATGCTGAGAATGTTCAACCATCACCAAGTGGCAGAAGATTACCCATGTACTGTCCAGATCTTCAATCAATTCTTAACTTCAGCAACTTTGGCCCAGAGGAGCATCAAGCCAAGCCAATCATATATCACGGCAGCCACCTAAACTAAATTTCACCTGTGCCTCTATCAGGCTGGGCCCATCCACCAGGCCCCTCAAGAGTCCCTGCTGGCATTATAGGCAGCCCATAAAAAATAAAGAATATTTGATTGCATTATTTTTCCCCTGTGGGCAAAAGTATGTCAAGAGTATGTGCTATACCATACTTCAAAGGAACAATGTGTCAGGATGCATCAAGGCCACTTGCCATGTTGCCATTGGCCTGTTGCCATTGAAACGGATTATAATGAAGTGTTTGCACATGACTTTCTAGCTTTCTGTACTGTTTTATCATATTTTCAGAGGAAGCGGTCAGCTCACGAGAGGGCCCTGGCAATGTTGTCCTCAGGGGAGTGGTCATCAGGGAAGCGGTGGGCAGATGATGCACCCAAGGAGCAAGTGGAGGCTGACTCGGTATCCATTATCAGCACTGGCTCCTGTGGTGCCAATGTTCATGGCCTTGAAGATGAATTCCTAGGTGAGTTTTGCAGCAACTTGTTTTACACTTGAGGGGAGATAATGCGATAAATATAACTGATTTCTGATGGAAATTCACTCATTGAGATCTTAGTGGCAGTGGGTGGGTCTGCCTTCGGGGCATCCAGACACAAGGTGTTGCATCATTTCCGGGTCAAGGACGCGGTGAAATGCCCAGTCCTTTAAATGTGACTGAAATGAGTGCTGTCATAAAGGGAGAGTCTGATTATATAATTTGTTTTATCTATTTGCTTTATTTATGAAGAAATTTTCATTCTATCAATTGTATGACGTTTTGGAAGATGCCAAGCAATGTGTGAGCTATGTGGAGGCTGGTTGGTTGACACATAATGCACGGAAGGCAACGAGTTGACTGCTTAACTTTACACATGCAGTGCTCAGCATTTATGCTGACCTTTCACATCCTAGTCTGCTTGAGAGATGTATAAAAGGCTGTGCTCAGAAATTCAGAATGTCAATGAATCTTTCCACTCGAAGATCTGGAGGAAAGGTTCCATGGACAAGCATTGCATTCACGACTGCAGCCAATGAGCATAATGGGGGACGTGTCCATGCCAACATTATGAATATGCCCATGAGAGGACTTCCCAAAGGTGACACATGATATGAGTACGAGAAGAAATGTCAGGAAACATCACAGGTGAAGGGATTGCCAAGAAGAAAGAGAAAGAGGTGGCAGCAGTGCTGGCCATGCACCTGGTTGCCACCAGGCACACAATAATACCTGAGATTAGGGCTACTGGACAATCTCCAGTGAAAAAAACTGCACTTGTTAGGTTACCGCCAGGCTGTGAGGAAAAGCCTGAGAAGATTATAAGTGGTTAGCGAATATTGGTAACCACAAAAAAATGAGTGTTTGAAGATGGGGTATATTCAGTGGTGGGATTCAATTTTTTTAAGAACAGGTTCTCTCTATGAGGGATTTACCAAAATAAGTTAAAAGTAAAAGGTGTTCATGGGGGAAAAATTGAGAACCCCTGATTTAAGCTAACAGTAACAACCGGTTCTCGGGATCAAAGAAATTCCAAGAACAGGTTCTTGCGAACCGGTGCGAACCGGCTGAATCCCATCACTGGGTATATCTGAGGGGTTCCAGTGCTTGTCACACAATTTGAATCTGGGGTCTGGAGAGCTTCTATCTTTTTTCTAGTTTCAAAAATTAAACTATAATGAAGATCCTCCCAAAATGTACACATACGTATATGGTATATGCAAAATTTAGATCTTAACCCCAGAATAGTAGCGTTGTCCAGGATGCCGAATTTGGGCCTACTTTGCGTTGTGGATAAGACACTTGAAGGCCTATGGTGCTTGGCTGCCATGACATTTCAGTTTATACTCTGTCCTTTGTGTGTGATGTTTGTTCGTGTTGCTCCCGTTTTTTTCTATCTGCTGTAGCCAATTGTCTGGTATTCCATACAACGCTACTAAATTAGTACCTTGTGAGTGTGCCTACACATTACTATCCTATAATGTGTCAATTTTTTTTCAGGAAGAAATATATTATTTCAAGATTGAAAAAAATACCGGTTCTTTAAAATGGCGTCGGTTAAAGGGAAGTACGATCGGGACAAAAGTTGTGATTTACAGGAAGTGATGCTTCTGCTTGACAGTGATGTCGATGAGCTGCAACAGGAAAGTGTAAAGGAAAGTGATGATAGTGTGAGTGATGACAGTGTAGAAAAGAGAAGTGGTGATGATCAGAGTGACCTTGAAATGTCGTACATTTGTCACCTCCGTCCTGGTCACCAGGCCCCAACTACTGCTTGCACGCCTAACAAATATCTACCTCCCAGCATATACCCACCTGCCCTAGTATCACCCATCCACCCTACTGACCCCAGTGAACTCCAACCTGGCCCCTCACACCAACATCAGCCCACCTCAGCACCCTCTACTACACATCAGACAGGAAAAAGAAAGTAAGCAGCGAGGGGGTAGTTCATGCGACCCGCGTCGTTCACGTCGCCTATGTAGACGGCCAGCTACCCCCCTGCTTGTCACCCCCACCAGACCAAGATTTGGCTGAGAGAGAGAGAGAGAGAGGTTTACATAGATTTACATAGAAAATCAGACCGCACAGACCCCATGATCCAGACTAGGTGGTCTGTCCTTAAACCTAAGTGATTCTACATTAATCAGAAGGCTCCAAAACATTGCATTTCAACTCTAGTTAATATTAAGTTGAAGGAAGTGACGGTCAAGCTTGTTTTGAAGGAGTCAGTCGTGTTACACTGGACCACTGATGGTGGAAGCTTATTCCATTCTCGCACTACAACGTCGGTGAAGAAAAATTTGGTGCAGTCTGAATTTATTTGTCTACATATAAGTTTTACACCATTGTTCCTCATACGCAAAGTGTCATCGATCATAAACAATGTTGATCTGTCTAAATTCGTGAAACCATTAAGTATTTTAAAACATTCGATCAGTTTTCCTTGGAGGCGACGTTTCTCAAGAGAGAACATGTTTAGGGTGTAAAGCCTTTCTTTGCAAGATTTGTTGCGCAAGGAAGGGATAATTTTTGTTGCCCGACGCTGAACACCTTCTAATTTAGCAATGTCCATTGCATGGTGAGGAGACTAAAACTGTACCGCATATTCCAAGTGGGGTCTGACTAAACTATTGTAGAGTGGAAGTATTACATCTTTATTCTTGAATAAAAAGTTTTTTTAATGAAGCCCAACATTCTGTTCGCTTTATTTGCTACATCAATACATTGCTGTGAGAATTTGAGGTTTGACGCGATTTTGACCCCCAAGTCATTAACGCATCGAACGCTTTTGAGTTTAATGCTGCGCATCAGAAAGAGAGAGAGAGAGAGAGAGAGAGAGAGAGAGAGAGAGAGCAAAGGAAAACGGAGAACGGAACAGTGGAGACTCAATACTCGAACTTAATTCGTTCCAAATGGCTGTTCGAGTATCAAAAAGTTCGACTACCGATACCTATAAATCAGGTAATTCGTTCTAACCTTAGCAAAACCTTAAGTTTACAAAAATTTCAATGTAAATTTTTTAAAATTTTGATTTGTACTTACCGTAAGTGAAGGCTGGTGATGGATAATGTAGAAGAGGAGGGGAGAAGGGTGGGAGGTTATTCGTCGGAGGATGAGTCACCGTCTGGTAACTCGTCTCCTGGTGTGATTCCTGTGAACCCACTAGTGGAGGGCTGTGGCTCACTAACACTTGCACTCTCACTAGATTCCTTTTTCAACAAGAATCTGTCTAATGTGATCTGCCTTTGCCTTTTTTTCAAAATGTCTCTGAAATGCTGCATCAAATTTTCATCAAACTGGTTTATGTTTCTGTGTACGGCAGCAATATCAGGGTGGCACCTCTCCAGAAAGTTTCCCAACTCTGTCCAATGCTGCAAATGTTTCTTGATCTCTGCAGTGGAGACTCCTTCCTTGCTGTTCCCCTCCTCCTCCCCTGAAGACAGCTCCTCAGTTACCTCCTGCAGCTGTTCCTGGTGAAGTTGACGCAGCTCGTCAGTGGTGAGGTCTTCAGAGTGTGCTTGCACCAGCTCCTCCACATCATCACTGTCCACCTCAATACCTGTGGCCCTCCCCAGAGACACAATGTCCTCCACCACAGCAGACTCCTGGACTGAAGGCTCGAATCCCTCAAAATCCTTGGCTGTCACACAGGTCGGCCACAGATTTTTCCAGGCAGACTGCAAGGACCTCACAGAAACTTGACCCCAGGCTTTATTTATAAGCCTTAGGCAGTGAAGGATATTGAAGTGATTCTTCCAAAACTCCCTCAGAGTGAGCTCTGTTTCAGAAGTCACCTCAAAGCACCTCTCAAAAAGTGCTTTTGTGTACAGCTTCTTAAAGCTGGCGATGACATTCTGGTCCATGGGTTGGATCAGTGGCGTGGTGTTGGGGGGGAGGAACATCACTTCGATGAATTTATACCCCTTACCCAATTCTTCTTCCACGCCTGGAGGGTGTGCAGGGGCATTGTCCATCAACAGGAGGGCCGTGAGTGGTAGATTCTTCTCTATTAGGTATGTCTTCACTGCAGGTGCAAACACCTCCATAAACCACTCCGTGAAGAACTGTCTGGTTGTCCAGGCTTTCTTGTTTGCCCTCCACATCACACTGAGTTTGCTCTTTTGCACACCGTTCTTCTTGAATGGTCTGGGGTTTTCCGAATGGTACACCAGCAGCGGTTTAATTTTGCAGTCGCCGCTAGCATTGGCACACAGAAGCAGGGTTAGCCTGTCTTTCATGGGCTTGTGTCCTGGCAAACACTTCTCTTCCTTTGTTATATAGGTCCTGTTTGGTAGTTTTTTCCAAAACAGGCCCATCTCATCACAATTAAAGACCTGTTGTGGGCTTAAGCGCTCCTTATCCACAAATTTCTTAAATTCAGGCACAAACTTCTCGGCGGCAACTTTGTCAGCACTTGTGTCCTCGCCGTGCCTCACAACAGAATGAATTCCAGTTCTCTTCTTGAAATTCCCAAGCCACCCCTTACTTGCTTTAAAATCTTCACTGGAGTCAGAGGTAGTATCACAAATAAGATCACCATGGAGCCGCCTAGCCTTCACACAAATTATGCCCTCTGACACAGAATCACCAGCCATCTGCCTTTCGTTTATCCACACCATCAACAATTTTTCCATTTCTTCCACTGCCGCAGGTCGCTTAAGTTGCTTTTTCACACCCATCGCCACATCAGCTCCCTTAATGGCCTCCTTGTTCTTCAGTATGGTGGCTGCTGTAGATTTCGCCATACAATACTCAGCTGCAAGATCGGTGATTCTTGCTCCTTTCTCGTATTTATCAATAATCTCCTTTTTCCGCTCAATGGTCATCACTACATTCTTCCTTTTAGGCTTATTTTCACCACTAATAAGCCTCTTTGGTGCCATTGTAAGTTTCGAAATGAAAAACCACAGACAGAACGCAGGAGAATGTTGTTGTTCTCATGACCGGGGCGGGACAACTGGCGGCAGCGGGGAGGGAGAGGCCAGGAGCCTTTGTTTACAACCACGTGTGCGGATGCTCGAGTACCAGATATTTTTTCGAGTACCAAGTCAAACTTTTGCGTTCGAGTATCGAAAAGTTTGACTTCCAAGACGTTCGAGTATTGAGTCTTCACTGTAAAGGCAGATAAAAGTGCGGTATCGCTGCTCAGATGCCCTAGCTGGTTGTCTTGCTGCTGCACTGATGCCAAGATGCCCTAGATATCAAGTATCTCAACATTACAGGTCCCACAGGCTTCACCAATGAGAATGGGAAGGGAACAATATTATTATTATTTTTTATTGCTAAAACAGAGCCTTTGTTCATCAGCATGGCGCACAGCAGTCTGTGCAGCATAAAGCTTAGGGAGGCTGGAGCTTATCGGGGCACGTCTGGACTTCATGTGTGGCACAAGTCATTGCCATCAGACAACACTGTGGCTGGCAGTGGTGAAAAGATTACATGGATGTAGGATTTTTTTTGTCATTTTTGCATGTTTTTTTGTTTTATTTTTCTTATAATGTTGTTTCAGTTAAATACATTTAGTTCATAGTTCAAAGAGTTAAGAATAACATCTAATTAGTGTTAAAATTTTTGAAATAAACTTTGTACCACTTCGAAGTTTGTCCGGGATTCCGGACATCGCTACTAGGCACGTGAGGTTGACAACGCTAGTATTCTATGGTTAAAGGTGTAAATGTTGTAAATTAATAGTTAAACTTTAACTTCAATTTTCTAGAAATGTGTTCTATGGAAATGGTTGCAGTAATCCTAATCCCTCATCTATCGCGAGGGGTTAGGTTCCAGAACCTCCTGCAATAGGCGAAAATCCGCGAAGTAGTGACGTTATATTTTTTTATTATTTACACATATTTTAAGGCTTTATAAACCCTCCCCACACTCTTACAAACCTTTCCCACACTCCTATTGACCTTTCCCACACTCTTATAAACACTTCCAACGATGTTTCGTCGTTACGACACGGTCCCAATAAATGATTTTATAATTCTTGTTTCAACTTTCGACATTTGCTTCGTAAATACGAACTTCACGCAGGAATTAGTTTGTTGAGCGGGGCGGAAGAATACTCAGAGAAAGGACAATATGAGTATAGCTCACTTCCTTTATATCACAGCTAGGTAAATAAAAGGAAGGGAAGGGGAAAGGGAGGAGAGGGACAGAGTGAGTCATGAAAAAAATACCGATAGAAGATGTAAGAAGGGAGAACAAGGAAAAGGAGTGGAGGAAACAGGGAGAGATAGAGAGCATTAAAACAAGAAGAAAGGAGAAGGATGTGGGGAGGGAGGGACAGTTGGGGAGAGTCAGGTCATGTCTTTAGGGAGTCAGGTGAGGTCCTGAGGGAATCAGGTGAGGTCCTGAGGGAGAGTCAGGTCAGAGCTTCAGTCAGGACATGACCTGACTCTCACTTCTGCCCCTCCCTCCCCACACCCTTCCCATTTCCCCATCTGTGTGTGTGTGTGTGTGTGTGTGTGTGTGTGTGTGTGTGTGTGTGTGTGTGTGTGTGTGTGTAATTCACCTCTTGGTCTGCTGCGCGCCTCTCTCGAGACAGTCAGTCGCTCCCCTATGGAAGAGCACGAAGCTCATGGTACCGATCTTTGGGTAGGACTGAGACCACTCACACAACACACCGCGACGAGGTCACAACTCCTTGACTTACATTGCGTACCTACTCACTGCTAGGTGAACAGGGGCTACACGTGAAAGAAGATAAACTCAACTTATCTTCACCCGGCCTGGGAATTGAACCCCGGTCCTTTTGGTTGTGAGGCAGACGCTTTATCCACTGAGCTACCGGGCTGTGTGTGTGTGTATTTACCTAGTTGCAGTTTTGCAGGGCCTGGGCTTTACGCTCGTGTGGTCCCGTCTCCGTATCTACATTTGTCCAACTTTTCCTTAACCTTATATGGCATACATTATGATTCCAGTAAGGAAAAAAATATTCAGTATGTTTTTCATATTAGATTCGTTCCTCTTTGAGCGAATCATATTTCAAACCAAGAAATATAATAAATTTATAAGAAATACTGAAACGTTCCCTTATAGGTGATTCTCGTGTACGGCCGGCAGTGCTCTAGGTCAAATTGTAAAAAATATTTTTAAATTTTTGGTATGCAGAACATTTCTCCAATTTATAGGATATTAAAGTATAAACAATAAAATTATGTATAATTAAGTTTTTTATCGTTTAGCCAAGAAATTACATTCATATTTTGATGTTTGTTGTCACACAGTAACATATTTTGATTCCTTTTTTTTTTTCAAAAATCATTGTCACACTTAATTCACATGAAAAAAATTACATTTTGTTATTCACCAAAATCCTACATATTCATAATTTATTATCTGACATAGACAATGCCACAGATTCTTATGTAAAGAAAAATAATTTCCTTTAGCCATACACACAGAGTAACCTGGAAACTGAAAAACAGCAATTGTGGTGAAACAAAGAAAGCCAGTTGGTATTACAAATAATTCATCATTGTTGTGGCAATCTCTTCTGACATGAACAATGTTAAAGCATGAGGAGCATAGAAAGAGTGTGGAATGTATACCTCCATTCCAGAGACAATCACCTCTGTGATGCACTGGGCACACACAGAGGGATCTCTCTCCTGGAAGCAGTAATCATTCCAAGGGAAATCGGAAAAGTACATCCTCAGGTCTTCCCACCTAGCTGAAGCAAAATGCCAGAAGCATTGCCTCTTCGGTGGGTCCAGAGGATGTACAGGAGTGATAGGACAGGACACAGAAATAAGGTTGTGATCAGAGGAGCCCAACGGAGAGAACAGTTTGACAGAGTAAGCAGAAGGGTTAGAGGTAAGGAATAGGTCTAGTATGTTGGGCCTGTCTCCAAGACGGTCGGGGATATATGTAGGGAGCTGAACCAACTGCTCTAGATCATTGAGGAGAGTAAAGTTGTAGGCTTGTTCACCAGGCTGGTCAGTGAAAGAGGATGAAAGCCAAAGCTGATGGTGAACATTAAAATCTCCCAAGATGGAGATTTCAGCGAAGGGAGAGTGGGTCAAGATGTGCTCCACTTTAGAGTTCATATAGTCAAAGAATTTTACAGTAAGTACAGTTTGGAGACGCTGGAGAATATTGAGGAGAGTCACACTGCCAGACTTGCTGGGAATCGGGACCAATACAGGGCCCTGAAAAGTAGGATTAGAGCTCTCCTGAGGAGAGACAAGGAGAGGTATGTCAAGGGTCTCGCTGAGGAAGTAGAGGGCCATTTAAATGTGAATGACCTCCAACCTACTTACCGAGCCCTGAAGAAGCTCCGCTCCAAGTCTCCCTCTCAGGTGAGCGCTATCCGAACAGCTGATGGCTGCCCCGTGTCGGACATGGATGGGCAGAGGGCTCGTTGAGCTGAGTACTTTGAGCAGCTGTACATGGCGGACCCTTCACGTGGGCAGCTTCCAGTTGCTGGGTTGCAGGTGGCAGATGCTGATCCACCCATTGACGAAAGCCCACCCTCTCTGGTTGAAGTCAGAGAGGCTGTGGCAAAGTTGAAGGGTGGAAAGGCACCTGTCACCTGTAACATCAGTGCGGAACTGCTCAAAGCTGTAGGTGAGGCCATGATCCTCGTGTTGTATGCAGTCTTGACTGCCGTGTGGCAGTCCGGTACCATTCCTCCTGACTGGAAGAGGGGGTTGGTCATCCCTATCTGGAAAGGGAAAGGGGACCGCCAGGACTGCAACAACTACCGTGGTATTACACTGCTCAGTGTGCCAGGCAAGGTGCTTGCCCACCTATTGCTGATGCAAATTCGCAGCCAGCTGCTGAAGCTGCAGAGACCTGAATAGTCTGGGTTCACGCCTGGCAAGTCAACAACTGACTGTATCCTAGCGTTTCGCTTACTGGTGGAGCGCCGACATGAGTTTCGACAAGGGATGCTTGCGGCCTATGTCGATCTCAAGAAGGCGTTTGACTCAGTGCATCGCGAGGCACTCTGGGATTTTCTGCAACTCCGTGTGATTCCTGCGAGGACTATTGGTTTGCTGACTGGCCTGTATTCTGCGACAGAGAGTGCTTTGAAGTGTGGGAGGGGCTTGTCCAGCTTCTTTCCCGTGAATGCAGGAGTGAGGCAGAGCTGTGTCCTTGCCCCATCGCTTTTCAACACTTGTATGGACTGGGTGCTGGGCAGAGTTGTGGACCAGAGTCATTGCGGAGCATCCATTGGCAATACAGTAATCCCTCACCATATCGCGGCTCACTTATCGTGGTCTCGCTGTATCGCGGATTTTTAAATTGTATCGTATCGTGGATTTTTCGCTATATCGTGGGATTTTGCAGTAAAATAATAATTTTCTAGCCAAAAAAATGAAAACGATATAAATCAATGTAAGTAGGAACACACCTAAATAAGCACCTACGTCACCCACCTATTTTTTTTATATTTCCGCCGTTAGTCTTTTCCCTGGTTCACTCCTCCCCCACTTCTTTTCTTTCTTCTCTCTCTCCGTCCCCGTATTTTTCTCCTTTTTCATTTCTTTCTTTTTTTCCTTTCACTTTTACCTGACCCTCCCTACCTCTCTTTTAATCTCTTTCCCTCCCACTCACACCCTTTCTCTCCCCCTCTTTCCTCACTTTTACCTGACCCTCCCTACCTCTCTTTTAATCTCTTTCCCTCCCACTCACACCCTTTCTCTCCCCCTCTTTCCTCACCTTTACCTGACCCTCCCTACCTCTCTTTTAATCTCTTTCCCTTCCACTCACACCCTTTCTCTCCCCCTCTTTCCTCACCTTTACCTGACACTCCCTACCTCTCTCTTTTAATCTCTTTCTCTCCCACTCACACCCTTTCTCTACCCATGATTGATGACACCACACAGAGTTTGAGGAGATTACTTAAGGCAAACAAAGGAGTAATACTAGTTGGCGATTTCAATTGTAAAGAGGTTGACTGGGAGAGGTTTGAGAGCAATGGTAGTGATGTGGCATGGGGGAATAGATTCTTAAATTTAATGATGGAAAATTTGATGATACAAAGGGTGAAGGAAAGAACTAGATATAGAAGAGACGATGAACCGGCAAGACTGGATTTGGTGTTGAAAAGAAAAATTCACGTGAAGGATGAATTGAGGTATGATTGCCCCCTGGGAAAAAGTGATCACGTGCTCATAGAGATGGAAATGGAGGAGGGAGGAAGGGAACAAGACGAGACTTATAGAAGCGATAGATTAAAGTATAGGAAAGCAGGGGTGGAAAACCTCAAGAAGATTTTTGGTGAAATGGATTGGAAAGAGTTAATGAGTACAAGTGAAGTTCAAGGAAAGTATATTTTCATGAAGGCGTACAACACAGGTGTTATGAAGTTTGTACCAAAATACAGACCGAGGGAGAGGGCTAAAAAGGACTGGTTTAATGCAAGATGTGCAAAGGCAAAAGAAAAGAGTGACAAAGCGTGGTCAAGATTGAAAAAAACAAAAATCAAAGAAACAAAGAAGACTTTAAGGCAGCGAGAAATGAGTACGTGAAAGTGAGAAAGGAAGAAGAGAAACAATACGAAAAGGATATTGTGGAAAAGTGTAAAGAACAACCTAAACTATTTTATAGATTTATAAATGGAAAAATTAAATCAAGAGAAACAATTGAAAGACTGACTGAAGAGAATGTAGAGATCGAGGATCCCAACGGCATGGCGTAATTATTTAACAAAAAATTTCAACAAGTGTTTACCAAAGAATCAGTATTTAATGAACCACAAGAAAACAACTCAGATGTATATATGGAAGAGGTCAAAATAGATAAAGAAGAGATAAAAAAACTATTGGGGGAATTGGAAGAAGGAAAGCCGTGGGACCGGATGGAGTTTCAGGTTTTATACTTAAAGAGTGCAGAAATGAGTTAGTTGGCCCGATATATGACATCATTAGGTGCTCAACAAAAACTGGCACAGTGCCTAGGGAGTGGAAGAGGGCAGAAGTGGTACCTATATACAAAACTGGAAAAAAGGAAGAACCCCTAAATTGAGAGGGAAAATGAAGTGCTGGATGGAAAGCTACTTAAGAGGAAGAGAGATGAGAACTGTGGTTAAGGACACTAGATCGGAATGGAGAACGGTGGAAAGTGGAGTGCCCCAGGGGTCGGTTTTAACACCAGTACTCTTCCTAGTCTATATTAATGATATGCCAGAGGGAATAAACAGCTACATGAGCCTGTTCGCAGATGATGCTAAACTGCAAAGACATATAAGAAACAGTGAAGACTGCAAGGAGCTGCAAGAAGACCTAAACAAGATTTGGAAATTCAACATGAAGAAATGTCATGTTATGGAAATGGGAAAATGTGTAGAAAGACCAAAATGGACATATAAAATGGGAGATGGTGAAATATTAAAGAAAGTAAATGAAGAGAGAGACCTGGGAGTAATAATGCAAGATTATATGCAACCAGAAAGTCACATAAATCGGATCTTCGGTGATAAATATAACATGGTGAGAAGTATAGGTGTAGCATTCCACTACATGGACAAAGAAATGATGAAAAAATTAATTACTACTATGATCAGACCTAAACTAGAATACGCAGAAACAGTGTTGTCTCCACATATGAAGAAACACTTAAAAAAACTAGAAAGAATACAGAGGATGGCAACAAAAATGGTTCCAGAACTGGAGGGACTGACATATGAAGAGAGACTAAAGGAAATGGACTTACCAACACTAGAACAAAGAAGAGAAAGAGGAGACCTAATACAAATATATAGGCTATTGAGTAAAATGGAAGAAGTGGATAACGAGAAATTGCTACTAAGAGAGGAACCTTCCAGCAGGAATACTAGAGGACATAGTAAAAAGTTGAGGAAGGGAAGATGCTCAAGAGACATAAAGAAATATAGCTTCCCACAAAGAAATATAGAGGTTTGGAACAGACTAAGTGAAGAAATAGTATCGGCGAAGAGTGTGCAGAGCTTCAAGGAAAAGTTGGATAATTATAGATATGGAGACGGGACCACACGAGCGTAAGCCCAGGCCCTGTAAAATTACAACTACAGTACCCTCTTGAGTTTCGCGCTTGCTTCATTTCGAAGGTATGGCGTGAAACTCAAGGATCGCGAAACTTGAGGTATTGAAACCCATGTAAAAGCGCTTATTGGTTCCGACCCGTGGAAAATAATGACTTTGTCCGACTTTACTTCCTTAATTATCACAATTTTTTTTTACTTTACTCCCTTGTTATCTCAAAATACTTTACTCCCTTGTTATCTCAAAATACGTACCTTGTTAATAGGCAGAAAATGGGAAGTAAGAACATATCGTTTTGAAGCCCCAGTTGAAGGCGGCTGCCTTACAACTGGCTGGCAGTTATGAATACACGCTTGTGATCCACGTGGTGTTATCTGCTAAAGTAAGGGCAGTTGCTCGCGGTCACCGGCCGTGGGACAGTTGGACAAACCTATATTTTTCTGGTAGTTTTTTGTGTGTTATGAAATAATCTGCTAACTCTTTCTGTTAAAAATCATGAAATCACTAATATCATGATCGACTTTTCAACGCCTGTTGAATGTAAACTGCTGCCGCTGCCGCAAAATAGCTCGCAGAGAGGTTCAACTTGGTTACTGTTTCCTTATTTCCCTCACCGCTCACAAAGATCACAAGCGGACAGACTAGAACAAAACCAGGCAAATTAATACTTTTAATGCTGTGTATTCCCACAGCTCGCATGCGTGGTGGACAGCAGAATGACTAATTTCAGCGGTGAGATATTTCTCGCAACACTGGCCAGTGTAGTGGACCTTTTTTTTTTTTTACCTGTAACGTTTTGTATCGCTTCTTAGGTCCTCCTTCTCCACACTCTTATACTTTACAACATGGACTTAAGGCCGCTTTCACAGTCATTTTGTTTGTTTTGATCGTTACCAATGGCGGCGATCGCCGCTATAGTATTTCCACGTGAAACTGGTCGATCGGGTAGTGGCGGCTGCGGGGTTAGCCTAGCCCCGCACTTACCACTTACTCTCAACATTTCTTGCTTCGTCTGCAGCCGCCACTACCCCATCGGCCAGCTTCGCGTGAAATAATAAGCGGCAGTCGCCGCCATTGGTAACGATCAAAACAAACAAAGTGACTGTGAAAGCGGCCTTTATAGTTACTTAACAGTGCACACTTATACACTTCACCCTGAACTTAGGTGTTTTTCTGTCCTTTTCTTTCCCTGATTTTGCTTTTCTATGCCCTTTGCTATTTTCACTATTACTTTTCACCATCGCTGCCATGCATTACAGGTCAAAAGAAGAAGAAAAAGAAGAAAAAAAGGAAAACAACACCGGGAGATCTACAGTTATCATAGACTTGATAAAAAGATTTTTGGACTGTGGTTCCCTTCAGGTCTCCTGGGCCAAGACCAAGGTACAGGTGTTTGGAGGCTTGCTGGATGACACAGTACAATCTGTTCATGCGTATGGTGAGGACGTTGAGATCTCAAAAAGTTTCATGTGTCTTGGTAGCGTAGTTCATAACAACGGTGAGTCTGGCCAGGAAGTCTTATGACGGATTGGTCTGGCCCACGGTGTTATGGACTCGCTCAACACGAGTATATGGCGTTGTCGGTACCTGTGCAGAAGGACAAAGATCCGGATCTTCAAGTCCCTTGTGCTCCCTGTCTTACTCTATGGTTGTGAGATATGGACACTACATGGAGACTTGGAGAGGCGGATTGATGCCTTTGGTAATAAGTGTCTACGCAGAATCATGGGATATCGCTGGAATGACTTTGTGGCAAACCGGCGACTACTTTGTGAGACTGATTCGACATATATTACCTGCATAGTCCGTCAATGCCAACTCCGGCTATACAGGAACGTGGCACGTTACCCTGAAGCTGATTCTGCTCATCGGGTTGTCTCTGTAAGAGACAATCCTGAGTGGAGGAGGCCAAAGGGACGCCCACAGAGTTCGTGGCTGGAGCAAGTCGATAGATCCTGCCGGGAGGTACTCAGGTTGGGAAGGGGGCCTGCATGGAGACTCGCCCGGAGGGACCCCCAGGCTTGGCGTTGTAGGGTGGGCGAGGCGGCGCGCCTCCCCGGCGTATGCCCCCACTGATTGATCAATTGATTTGCATCATTTATTTAATTATAACTAGGAACTAGGAACCAGCAATCCTCAGCCTTCTGAACTTTGCAAAGTTCAGAAGGAAAGGAGTGCTTATGTTTCTGGTACCAGAGCCTGGGGACTAACACTAACTTTTAGCCAGCTCTCTTTGCCAGTAGATGGCTTGAAGTGCTCAAGACAGAGTGTCATGCTGGGGCACTGGTCAGCCATAGAGTTGAGCTTGGAATTCACACATTTCATTAGAGGCATACTCTGCAATAAGAGATATGAAGCCTAAGGTGTGCCAGAACCTCTCCAGCAATCATACACTCATCAGCTGGAGTAACACTAACAACAGAGAACTGCAGTTGGCTGGAAGTGGCTACAGCTACTCCTCTGAGATGGGCACCATTGCTCTGTCCTGACCTTTAGTAGATATAACCCCTACTACTTATCTCTCCATTGGCCAGGTCTCTTCATCTCAGAGAGCCTCACTATGTTCACTCTCAGCCTCCTGAGTTCAGCTGACAGGCAGGATAGTCACTGATCCTCTGAGAGGGTACAAAGAAGATGGTGTTAGGGCTGCTGTGCTGTATTTTACTCAGCCAACAACTAAGAAAAGAGTGATTTTGTACTTGATTCCAGCACATGTTGTATTTACATGCACCAAATCGTATGTTTTCCATACAAAACCACTAAGTAAATTTATAATCGAGCATAGTAAAAAATAATAAATAAATAAATAAAGCTGTGCAAAATAGGGTGTGTCATATGGAGGTGTGTCCTATATGCCAGGAAATGTGGTACTTTACATTAACTCCATGCTACTTCATAAACTGGGATTCTTTCTCGGGAAAGTAGAGTGAATCATGTGTATTTTATGTGTTACAATATGTGTAAGGAAAAATGTTATTTTATATATTTTCAATTATTTGTGGTATATATTTTGTTCCATTTTACAGAGGTTCGCAATGCAGCTCTTGATGCGATATGCTCCTTGGCCCTGAATAATGCACAGTTTGCCAACCAGTCATTGGACTTCCTTGTTGATATGTTCAATGATGAGATTGAAGAAGTTCGCCTGAAGGCCATACAGGTACAGAATTTTGATATTACTCTTAAAAATATTAAAATTGCATGATTATTGTTGGTATCACTTTAATCTTAACTTCTAGATTTAACCCTTTGGCTGTGGTAGGGGATTTTTGTTTTTTTTCAAGGTTGCGTCATATACCCTCAAAAAAAGAAAGTGAACCAATTGGCTTTATATGATTTGTACATCGAGAAAAGACCTTACCTTTTTCATAAATGGCATTTATTTTTCTTAGAAAATGTGTAAAGTTTTGAAAATAGTCCAAAATTGTTACAAAACTGGCAAAAAAAATATAAAATATATGTATCATGCCAAAATGTAAAATACTTCATTCTTTTCATTGTTTGGGGACTTAGACTAAAGAAAAGGCTTGTAAATTGGTGTTCCTGCCATATTGTGACACTTTACTCAGTGCAAAACTTTTTTTTATTGATATAAAGTTGGCACCATTTATGTAAAATTTCCTTGGAGGAAAGACGGAAAATCAAACAAATTTCTTACCACACAGCATTTATTATATGAAAAAAAATATTCTGAAATTATATCCTATAAAATTCAATTCATCAGACATATAAATTGCAACAATGTACCAAATATAGAAAAATATAGCTCAAAAATTTCTTCAGGAAACAGTTTTATAAACATTGATAGGGTGAGAGATTTTCAATACCTTCCCTTCCATGATTATCTGTGAAATATATCATGTTCTGTAATTCAGTGGGGCTCTCTGAAGTAACACTGTATGCCGAATCATGTTTACATGCTCCGTACTTGAAGGAATCTTGGTGGAGGGAGCAGCAGTATCCTCCTCTTCTAACTCCACACTATTATCAGTGAAGTCATCCTCAGCCTCATCCAGCCAGTCATCAGTTTTTTCCTCAGACATTTCATCTTCATTTTCACTGTCTGATGCTCTTAGTTCTTCAAATGTTCTTTGAATTTTTTCATCTGTCTTCAGAAATTTAGTCATCTTCCTTGCTTACTCCATGGTAATCTTGAAAACAAATATATGTATATGTGTAATTAAAAAGGACATCGTACATATATGCAAGAGACAATAGTTATCACCATCCTAGTCTAGCCCAAGGAACATGCATACAAGAAAGAGACAACAGTTATAATCAGCCTACTATACATTTCAGCGGCGGACAAACGCTGTTTTTCGCAAATATCTCCTAAACGAATCGTTGGATCAGTATGACATTTCAGCACACTACAGTTAACATCCGGACCTAATTTATGGCTAACATACCACGATACTATATGTGTTATGTGAGGAGTTTACTCGTGGAAAATAACACAAACCCGACGAGTCATGTTGACGCATTCGAAGGAAAGTGTGCCCCCCCCCAACACCCAAACTATTCCTAACCACAACTACTTCTCCCCCTTCTCGCTCTCATTGTCCTTCCTCTTCTCCCCCTAGCTCCTCGCCTCCCTCATCATTCTTATGTCCCTCCCTATTTCTCCCATCACTGTATTATATATTAGAATGTTATGTAGGTGTATGTATAGATATGATTATTAACTAAGAGCATGGTACAATTCCATGGAGGCAAGGCGTATTTCACGTTGATAATTACTGTACAACAGCTGGATGGGCCTCGGCAGTCAATGAGTTATACCCTGCCTCTGCTTAAGTCATAGCCTCGGGCTGGGGAAGGGGGATGGTGTGAGTAGGGGGATGAAGAGGGAAACGAGGAGGGGGATGCTGCGATATTGGGGTAGGGAAGGAGTGGTCTGGGGTTGTTGAGGCGTTGGTGGAGGGTTAGGCAGTACCCCACACTGTCCGATTCTGTATAACACCTTAGATATGATGACTGGATTAGGCTTAATATCAGTCAGTAAACTCCTCACATAACACACATTGCAATATGGTATATCAGCCATAAATTAGGTCCGGGTGTTAAAGGTAGTGTACTGAAATATCATACTGATCCAACGAATCGTTTAGGAGATATTTGCGAAAAACAGCGTTTGTCCGCCGCTGAAATGTATAGTAGTCTAGCCTAGGCCATAAATAATATAAAAGAGACTTGTAATATAAAAGAGACTTGTCTAGCCTAGATTTTGTAAAATGAGAGAGAGGGAGAGTGAAAAAGAGAATTAGACATGTATACATGCATTATACATAAGTATCTGTGTGTGCGCACATATTGTTTTAGTAAAATGGCCCTTTTCATTGAGTTAAATGCCCAGTTAAAAACCCTACGTCTTTATTCAAGGTCACACTAATACATCTTCGTTTGTTTACATCATATATGCTTATATAACAATCAGGCATTGTTTATGACACATATGCAATAATATAATTGATAAAACTTACCTCTGTTATGAGCAGAAATACAAGGAAGTTGTGATAGAAAAACTTCATCACACACGTGGGCACTGATCAGCTGTAGCATTGTTTGTTTACTGTTCCCTATGCCGTCGGCAGACAGTTATAGCTATTGACCTGTGGTTTTCTGTGTGTACTTTTGGATGAAAACGGATCAGTAATCTAAATGGTAAACATTTTTATACCGATGGTGACTATAGTCGACTTTCGCAACCTGGCGCAATCACTCCTGGCGACTATAGTCGAGTACCGCAGCCAAAGGGTTAAAAAGGGTGGGAGTAACCCATTTTTGTGCAATATGAAATATGTTCCATATGTAAAAAACATTTTGAGATAGGGGAGACCTTGACTTCAGAATTCTAACCCCCTCCTTACCTTAAGTTATTCACAATTCTGCATGTTGTATTGACTTTATGGTCTTGGGTCATCAGATCAGCTGCTCATACTTGATAAATAAAATTAGAATGTAAAGTTTTAGGATGCCCACCAGTGAAGATAGAAATTATGATGTGAGGTTATGGAGTCATTGCAGAAAATTATGGGATACAAATTCATACAGTGGCATACTCAACCAGTGAAGGCAATCCTTATTGTAAATGATGCAGCTTGTACTTCACTCTGTAGTATTATCTTATGAAAAATGGAAAAGTAATACAGATTCCCTGTTTTTTGTCTAAATATGACAAATAACAACGAGGATCATTTTCCACAAGAATACTACACCTAAGCCCCTGCTACTATGCCTTCTGCTTTTGCGATTCACTGCTATCACTCACACGCTAAAAGGTGCCCTCCTCAGGCTACACCTGAAATGCACCATCACTCACACAATACGTGGGTGTGTCGCTGGATTTTAATCAGCTGGTCTGTGCGGTACATGGCAGCTGATTTGGTGCTTGGTCATTGACCATCCTTCAGCGATTTGCTGATGCTCCCACCATTCTTGCTCTTATTCAGTCAAGTGTATGTCTCTCCATTGACAACAGTGGAAGCTGCCTTGCGTTCGGTTGATGAAACAACCACCAAACATTGTGCAACATTATGAAATGGAGCAAACAGATTGCATAGAAATGGCAGCATTAGCCAATCTGCCCAATTGTTATGGAGTGGGTTATGTGGAGGGGGAGTCAGTATTTGTAAACATAGGCAAATCAATAACCAGTTAGAATTATTCCTATAGATCCTTTGATTCATTCAGATCTGCATGGTCTATTTCAGTGACACACACCTTTTATTAACCCTTAGAGTATGGGAGGCGATATATTTCTTTGGATGCTGTGCACGGGGAAAATTTAGACATATAAAAGAGGTGGGAATGGTGTCTTTTCAATAACTGTATATTCATGTAGTATATATGGTGGTGTAATAAAACTTCTCTCCTAATAATGATAAAGAAGTTATGGCAGCCCAAAATATTGTACATTTACTTGTGGCCATGATGTGTCGCATGGAAGCCCCCCCCCCCCCCCTCTCTCTCTCTCTCTCTCTCTCTCTCTCTCTCTCTCTCTCTCTCTCTCTCTCTCTCTCTCTCTCTCTCTCTCTCTCTCTCTCTCTCTCTCTCTCTCTCTCTCTCTCTCTCTCTCTCTCTCTCTCTCTCTCTCTCTCTCTCTCTCTCTCTCTCTCTCTCTCTCTCTCTCTCTCTCTCTCTCTCTCTCTCTCTCTCTCTCTCTCTCTCTCTCTCTCTCTCTCTCTCTCTCTCTCTCTCTCTCTCTCTCTCTCTCTCTCTCTCTCTCTCTCTCTCTCTCTCTCTCTCTCTCTCTCTCTCTCTCTCTCTCTCTCTCTCTCTCTCTCTCTGTCTCTCTCTCTCTCTCTCTCTCTCTCTCTCTCTCTCTCTCTCTCTCGCTCTCTCTCTCTCTCTCTCTCTCTCTCTCTCTCTCTCTCTCTCTCTCTCTCTCTCTCTCTCTCTCTCTCTCTCTCTCTCTCTCTCTCTCTCTCTCTCTCTCTCTCCACTTTATTGTACTATTTTGAATTTTTATATGTAGCTTCATAGATTGTTTATTTATAGTAGTTTATAGATAGCTCTCGCTCGATCTCGCTTTCTCTCCTCTCTTCTCTCCTTCCTCTTCTCTTCTCTTCTCTTCTCTTCTCTTCTCTTCTCTCTCTCTCTCTCTCTCTCTACTTATACTACTTTGAGTAGTTATAGGTAGGGAGGGACCTTGCATATATTGTATTTATTCCAAGTTAGGTCCTGATAAGTCTTTTGCAATCCAATGTTGTTGCTCCACAATACTACTCATGAGCACTTGTCATTCATTCACCTTCTGCTTTCTCTGTCTTTAAATTTTTTTTTTTTTTTTACAGCTAAGGAGACAGTTCAACTAACTATTACATTTAAATCTCCAGCCGCATTTGTATCACCTGAGCAACTCTCAAATTCATCTCATTCATCTTAGTGAGGTGAGGGAGGGAGGGAGGAAGGGTGAGGTGTGAATTTAATGTAAATGCATTTTTGTTTTCGGTGTACGAATAACTATACTAAAACATAATATGACTGACAGAAATTAATCAACATTTATTTTTACTTGAAAGTAGGTATCCGGTCCCTGAAAGTCAAGGTCAAGACCAAGATTGCCCAATGCCCATCAAACGTAGCATCCTCGTGTGATTAGTGCATGTCATGTTCGCACAGCAGCTGTGCGAAAGTCACCGCCCGAAGGTCTGGGTCCCGAGCATAATCGTTCCCGTGAAATACCGGCTTTAGATGTATATATGGAAGAGGTCAAAATAGATAAAGAGGAGATAAAAAAAACTATTGGGGGAATTGGAAGAAGGGAAGGCTGCAGGATCAGATGGAGTTTCATGTTTTATACTTAAAGAGTGCAGAAATGAGTTAGTCGGCCCGATATATGACATCATTAGGTGTTCCATAAAAACTGGCGAGTGGAAGAGGGCAGAAGTGGTACCTATATACAAAACTGGAAAAAAGGAAGAACCCCTAAATTACAGACCGGTGTCTCTGACCAGCGTAGTGTGTAAAATATGTGAGAAATTAATAAAAGAACAATGGATGAGATTTCTAGAAGAACATAATCTAATCACAAACAATCAATATGGGTTTAGGAAAGGCTGCTCGTGTGTGACAAACTTGCTGAGCTTTTACTCAAGAGTGACAGACAAATTACAGGAAAGAGACGGATGGGTGGATTGCATTTACCTAGACTTAATGAAGGCATTTGACAAAGTTCCACATTCAAGACTGCTGTGGAAACTAGAAACTAAAAGAGGATTGAGAGGGAAAATGAAGTGCTGGATGGAAAGCTATTTAAGAGGAAGAGAGATGAGAACCGTGGTTAAGGACACTAGATCGGAATGGAGAACGGTGGAAAGTGGAGTGCCCCAGGGGTCGGTTTTAACACCAGTACTCTTCCTAGTCTATATTAATGATATGCCAGTGGGAATAAACAGCTACATGAGCCTGTTAGCAGATGATGCTAAACTGCAAAGACATGTAAGAAACAGTGAAGACTGCAAGGAGCTGCAAGAAGACCTAAACAAGATTTGGAAATGGAGTCAGAAATGGGAGATGAAATTCAACGTGAAGAAATGTCATGTTATGGAAATGGGAAAAAGTGTAGAAAGACCAAAATGGACATGTAGAATGGGAGATGGTGAAATATTAAAGAAAGTAAATGAAGAGTGAGACCTGGGAGTAATAATGCAAGATTATATGCAACCAGAAAGTCATATAAATCGGATCTTTGGTGATACATATAACATGGTGAGAAATATAGGTAAAGCATTCCACTACATGGACAAAGAAATTATGAAAAAATTAATTACTACTATGATCAGACCTAAACTAGAATACGCAGAAACAGTGTGGTCTCCACATATGAAGAAACACATAAAAAAACTAGAAAGAATACAGAGGATGGCAACAAAAATGGTTCCAGAACTGAAGGGACTGACATATGACGAGAGACTAAAGGAAATGGACTTACCAACACTAGAACAAAGAAGAGAAAGATGAGACCTAATACAAATATATAGGCTATTGAGTAAAATGGAAGAAGTGGATAACGAGAAATTGCTACTAAGAGAGGAACCTTCCAGCAGGAATACTAGAGGACATAGTAAAAAGTTGTGGAAGGGAAGATGCTCAAGAGACATAAAGAAATATAGCTTCCCACAAAGAAATATAGAGGTTTGGAACAGATTAAGTGAAGAAATAGTATCGGCAAAGTGTGTGCAAAGTTTCAAGGAAAAGTTGGATAATTATAGATACGGAGACGGGACCACATGAGCGTAAGCCCAGGCCCTGTAAAATTACAACTAGGTAAATACAACTAGGTAAATACACACACACACACACACACACAGAAGGGGAATGAGAATTTTGTGGGAAGGGAGGGGCAGAAAGGAGAGTCAGATCAGGGCTTTGGTCAGGATATGACCTGACTCAGGTCAAGGCATGACCTGACTCCCTTCTGCCCCTTCCTCCCTCCCCCCCACTCATTTCCCTTTTTGTGTGTGTGTGTCATGACATGATCTGACTCTCCCTTCTGCCCCTCCAACCCACACCCTTCTAATTTCCCCTTATGTGTGTGAAGCACACCTGGAAAAGTTGCTGGTTGCACGAGCTGCCGCCAACGCGGTGGGAAGAAAAAGGACCAGTGTGACACCAGCTTACGGACAACCGACAACTCGCTCCCGGATGGGCGTATAGACGTTTCCAGTAGCCACAACTGTTAGAGGAAAACGGCCAGTGTGACACCGCCTTAAGGCAGTGAGGCCGCTGATTGGGTGAGCGTTGGCGATGACATCATTGAACTCCCAGCGAATCACAAACGTGTTTTCAGAGCTCAGCCAACCATAAGGCTTCATCTGTGGCTTTAAAACGACTCGTTCTCTCTTCCTGTTTTCTTCCTTTTTCCAAGGTATGTATTTTGAGATAACAAGGGAGTAAAGGAGGAAAAAAAGTGAGCTCCGGGGCAGTGGCGTAGCTAGGATTTTTTCCATGGGGGGCGGGTGCCTTTTTTGGGAGGGCGCGAGTTAACTACCTCAGTGTGTGCGCAATGATCAGCCATATTGAGGGAGCTGCAGACATCTTTCCTTGAGATTCTGGCAAGGGAGTATTGCAATATTTACAACTATTTGGTCAAAGAATCAGTCAGGTGATAGGTGAAGCTATGCAAAAATGCCGCTATATTAGGCAAGAACACCCACCAGTTACTCATCCATAGATTTGCCGTGCTGGGCTGATATGATTTTCCACCAAATTTGGTGAAGAACCCACTCAATTGGCAATCCTGTGTTGTGAGAAATAGTGTTGGAACACTTTCATACGCGGGAGATTTGAGTGCGGGTGGAGCTCGCAGCGAGCGTTTAGCACCACCAGCAAATACGCCTAACGCTCGCTGCGAGCGTTTAGCAATAAAAGGGTTAAGAAATAGTAATACTTCTAGTTTCTTACACACACTTAAGTGGCTTCATCACCATACAGTTTCTACTACCAAAAACAGCTTTTAATTTCTCATAATTTGCCTTGCTATAGTTGCCATGCCATGTCCCCCCAGCAGACACAGACACAACTACTTGACCTCAAAACCCAGGAGGATGCAGCCAACACCTCTGCCTCCCCTGCCAAGCACTGCACAGCCATGCTTTTGCCACAGGACATGGAAAAGGTGCACTATAATCCAGAGATGATGGCCCTGGTGCAACGACAGTCCTGTCTCACATCCACTCAGGCAGCCACCACCACAGCTGTTTCCATTTGCCAAGATTCCATTCCCTACAGGTGGCCTGGCAGCAGCCACTGCTGCTGCTGCGGAGCCAAAGGAAAGCGTAAGTCTTGGGCCAGTCAGCGGCTACGTCCACACACTCAAGAGGATGTTGCTGTTGCGGGATGAGAATGCTGCCAAGCCACTGTTGCTGCCTCTGCTGCTTGTGTGTCCACACTGCACCCAACCATGGCAACCACTAGCCTCCCCACTAAGGCCTTTCCGGCTGGTGGTGGCACCAATGTTGAGATCAACAAGCTTGGCCAGTGCAAGCCCAAGCCACCCAATAATATTCCCAACAGCCATGTGCAGGAATCCACCACTACCACTACTGCCTAGGATGAGTCCTGCCTTACAGACTCCAAGGGCAGCAAATCCCTCAGTTTCAATGGCCTGTGAGCCAAGGGAGTGGAGCTCTGGGATCGTGATTGGCTTATTTCCCACAAGGTTATTGCATATGGTTTCATGGATTTGGATTTTGTGCCAGTTATAATGGTCCTGATCAGGTGCAAAACTTGGTGTGCCACTGCATCTCATACAGCTCCATTCTCTCCATTTCTTCACAGACCGTCTCATTTGGCCACACTCCCAACACCACAACACTACCCCAATAGAGGCCCTATCTGAAGAGCTACCCTCTGAAACAGACTGACGTAGGTCGTGCGCTTTCTATCCCTGTTGCCTGGCGGCTGCCAGGATGCGTGTCCGAAATTCAGACGCTGCACAGGTTATCGCATTTTCTTTTCTTTTAAGGTGCTGCCTGTAGCACCAGTAGGCTTTCTTGAGGGGTCTCTTTAGTGACCACAGCCCGTTAGTGGCACAGGTGAATTTCATAGTGTCTGCCATGATATTACTCTTGCTTGACCCATGCTGACCTCCAGTGCTCCTCTTGATCAAAGTCATTGAAGTTAAGGTTAATTTAAGATCTGGGCAGCATGTGGGTAATCTTCCACCACTTGGCATGGTTTGAAAAACACGTGTGTTTCGGAGGGACTTGAATCTAGGTCCACGGGCTCACCACGCCTGCACGCTGACCACTCGGCCACCGCATTCCCAGTACGTATGGTGAAAGGGAGCCTGATGTATGGTTGAGATGTTGCTGATATTGTCGCAGTGACTTTGTGTCAAACTGGTGACTGCTCCGTGAGACTGATTTGATATATGTTAACTGCATTTTTTTTTTACACAGCAAGGGAGGCAGCTCAAGGGCAATAAACAAAAAACAACAACAAAAAAAGCCCACTTGATGATGCTCCAACAAAAGAAAATAGAACGAGAGGCCAAAAGAGAAGTCAATTTTACATGGAGAGGTGTCTTGATACTCTTGTTTTGAAAGAGTTCAAGTTGTAGGCAGGAGGAAATACAGACAAAGGAAGGTTGTTCCAGAGTTTACAAGCAGAAGGGATTAAAGAATGAAGATGCTGGTCAACTTTTGTATAAGGGATTTGGACAGTATAGGGATGAGCAAGAGTAGAAAGTCATGTACAGTGGGGCTGTGGGAGAGGGGGAGACATGCAGTTAGCATAGTTTGTCAATCCAACTCCAGCTATATGGGCATGTGGCATGCTACCCAAAAGTCAACCCTGCTTAGCGGGTTGTATCTGTAAAAGATGACCCTGAGTGGAGGAGCCCAAGGGGCTGCCCAAAAAGTTTGTGGCTTGAGCAAGTTGATAGATCCAGCCAGGAGGTACTTAGGATGGGGAAGGGGGCCTGCATAGAAATTTGCCTGGAGAAACCCCTAGTGTCGTATGATGGGCAAGGCATTGTGCCCCCCACCATATTCCCCCGCTGATTGATTGATTGAATGAATTGAAACTCAATCTTGAGTGAGATAGAATTGATTAAGTTATGCAATTAAATGGAGTGTTGTTTTCAGGTGCTGCAGCAAATAGCTGGCCACGTCACTCTACGTGCTGATCAGCTAGAGGAGATCCTTCATGCTCTTAAAGACATGTCCCTGGACATCCGTGAGTCTCTACACACCTTTCTAGGGACAACTGTGCTCTCCACCATCTCCTCTGTTAAGATTTGTGTTTCAAGTCTCCTTGATAACCTTCGAAGGTACCCTCAGGTAAGTTCATGAGAGGTTATGATACTGATGATAAATGATCTGTTTTTAATCTAGTATTCTTTAGATTTTTTCTTACTCTTATGATTCACCTGCAAGCTACTTAACTCTTAGACGGTGGCAGTACTTGAAGAGTAGCTCCCCCAAAATGAATCGTCTATGTATAGTCACTGCCGACCTTAGGACCGTAGCATAAATACAGTTACGTCGCATAATGGATGTTTTAACTGTTGTCTATATATAGATTCTACTGCAATCTGTAGGTGTTGTTATATTTCTGCCATACAAAACTGAAGGTTTATACTTGTGTTTTAGTTACATTTTGAAAAGATAAATGGAGTCACTCACACCCACAGATAAAGTTGTGTCCAGGACTTGTGGCCTGGATCTAGAATGTGTTGTATTTCTTCATCAGGATGTTCCTCAATGAACGGAACATGATTGTGTCTACAAACTCCAAATATGAAATTGAAATATGATGATCAGGTTAAGAGTAGACAGAAAAGTACTGCATAACTGGGAGCAGACCGAGACATTGCTTTGAGTGTATATGTGACTGATTCTCATAATGACGTGCACAAAAAGTTGTCTCTTATAATTTTTCAGGGTCTAAAGTATTCAAACGTTACTGAATATATATAGTTTCTGCTTGGAAAAACAGGGAGTTCTATTTTGAGAACTGTCTAAATATAGTCACGCAGCAACTTTTCTGAATTTTAGACCGTCTATATATAGTTCCACCACTGTCAAGGGGTTAATGGTACAGGCAAACCTTGCTTTATGAATGTTCATGCAATGATACATTTACCATCCTTCCTCACTTAATAAATGCCAAAATTTGTTTTAACAAATTTTTTCCCACTGGTAATTTTAACCTGAACACACTCTCTGTCAGCTGATTCCCACCAACCATCCTTCCACTCCACCTGCCTGTGTCACCCTTCACCACATGTGTGTCTGTATGTGTGTGTATTTACCAAGTTGTGGTATATGGGTGTAGAGCTACACTCATACTGTCCTGTCTGTATCTACGTACAATAACCCAACTTGACTTTCAGTCCATAAATCGTCTTTGCGCTGACCACATCTTTTTCCAGACCTTACCAAGCCTCCACTACTCTTTGTGGAAAGCTGTTCTTCGTAATGTCTCTTCTACTGGCTTCCTTTTTCATCTTCCTTCCATGACCCCTTGATTCTCTAGCATCCCATGTTATTACACCACCTGACCCCAATGCTTTTATCACATCCAGACCTTCCATTATTTCTCTCACTTCTTGTGTAGTGCGGCGACGGCCTGATGAACGAGCCTCCCATAACACACTTAGCCAGTGGGGTACCTCTTTGGCCGACTCGGTAAGGAGTGGCTCTCCCGTCACGCTGGTCGTGGGTTCAATCCCAGGCAGCCGGGGAATACCTTCACTTTGTCTTGATTAATTTATCGTGTGTTTCGATACACGCAGAGGACGTGTAGGAAAATAGAAAAAGAGAAAATAAAAGCCCGGGGCATTACACTTGTACTGTAACTCATATTCATTTCAGGTAGTATATATTTTTTTCTTTTCCTTCATGTCCATTATAGCCATTGTCCCTTGAAAACACTGCCAGAAAATAACCATTCATTACTTCCACCAGTGCTGCCGCATCCTCGTACTCCTCACCATCCACATTTAACGTACTTATTCCTTCTCTGTTTTTCAGCTTGCTGTTGACATATCTATGAAATAACTTTGGCTGTTTTTTACAATTTTCTACTACATTCCTTTCATTGTTCCTCTTTTCCTCTCTTCGTATTCTAAATCTAATGTATTAATTTCTTGCTTGTTTGTACTTCACCCAAAGGTCCTGTCTTTTCCTTTTCCACCTGCTCCATGCTACATCTCTTTCCCCCTTTGCTATTTCACATCTGTTGAACCAAATTTTATTTCTAATCTCTCTTCCTTATCTCTGGCATGTGTTAATTGTTAATTTTGAGTAAAGACATCCTCTTCTCTTCCACTCCTCTAGCTCCGTAGAACTCACTCCAGTCCGCTTTTTCAGTGCTTTCTCACTTGTGCAAAGTTTGCCTTTCATCTTCCAATCCTGTGTTTTTCTCCTCTCCTCACTTCTATCATTCATCATAAACTTAATAACCATGTGATCACTTCTTCCTAGAGCACTTTTGTACGACACTTTTTCTACTATTTCGGGCACCTTTGTAAACATTAGATCCTGCCTTGATGGTTCCTCATACCCTTTAAATCTTGTGTTTTCCTTGATCCATTGTGTCAGAGTGTTGTCCATTGCCATTTTCAACAACATATTACCCCATGACCCCTCCTACCTGATGTCCACTCCTCCCAATACACCTCTTTGCAGTTGAAGTACCCCATCATGGTTAGATTACCACTCACACTTATCAGTTCCTCCACACCCACACATCATAATTTCATATTCTTCTCTACCCCAAGATCTCATTTTAGCATAGCTTTCTGTATGGCTCTCAACTTTATTGTGAATATAATTAATTTTCTGTGACAGGATCGCCGAAGTATCCACCGGTGCTTGCGTCATGTAGGGCAGAACCATCCCATTTTTGTGCAGGCTCTGGTTTCTCAACTGTTGGCTGTGCATCCATACTTTGATGGGGTTGAGCCTAGTGTTCAGGATGGAGAATATATATGCAAGGTAAGACCTGACTGAATGGCAGGAGTAATAGGTTAAGGAATTGTGTGGAAAGATATGGAAGTAAGTTATGTCCCCAGGGAAAAGAAGTGGACAATTCAGTGGTAAGTGTAAACAAATATTTTACCTTTGTGAAATAGGGCAAATGTATTTGGAAGCAGAAGGAAAAATACTGGTGCAAAATGTACTTTCTGAGTGAAATATTGTTGCATTGAATTATTGGCAGAATGCATTATTTATTAGATAAAGAGAATTATGGAATACTGTAAATAGTTTTGGGGCATGGTAGCATAAGGAGGACTGTAAAATACTGAAATGGTTTGGACACATGGCAGCAGTAGGCAGATACTGCTAAAACAATTTATGTCTCAAATTACTGTGCTGTGCACTGGACAGGTTTAAAGATGACAAGTGATTTTGTTGACAAATTTGTGAATAGTTGTTATTCAGATAAACCAAATTTGCTCTATAGTTTCCTGCATCTAATGCTGTTGTAGTAGATACTTGTTGCTCTAAGTGACATCTGCAAGGTAATGGAATTCTGCAGGCCTGTCTGTAAATGACGTCTTTCTATTATTTATTTTGTTTTCTAAAAAGTGACAGACAACTCTCCCAAAAGCAGGGTTGTTGATTTTTTTTATTTAAAAAAAAATCAGATTTTTTTATTCCAATCAATTTTTTTAATTTTTTTATTAATGAAAATAATTAAAAGAATGTAAAGCTCTGTATTCTCTACATTAGTTTCAAACACATTTTGGAGAGTTATTGTATCATATTCTATTACCATAAGTAACCTGGCTGGCTGTTTGAGCCAGTCCTATGACTGACCAGCCACAGCCAGCCAGCCACTGGCCAGCACCACACCACAATTCTCTGTAGTCTCTTAACAGTATAATCAGATCATGTCATGTTTTGGACATGTCCTTACTGAATGCATGAAGAAGGATGGTAGCAGGTTCAAATGAAAGTATCAGAAAAGGCTGTGGATGATCCATGTATGTATTTGAAGTGATTCTTTGTAAAATAGGGGTATATATTTCAAATATTTCCTTTACTACAACTTCTCTGAGATGATGCTAGGGAGGGAGGAGAATGAAGTGAAGTGTAGAGTGAATGACAAAGTTCAGGAGAGGGGCAAGGTAGACTGGAGCCAGAGGATGAGGGTAAAGAGTTCACTAGAATGGTACAAGTTGAAAGCCAAACCCAAGTGTGAAGCTTTCTACGATGGTAGCCTGGGGAGTGTGCTGTTCTTTAACCCATTTGTGGTTACCTGTGTTACAATGTGTGTACTCCCCCTGATCACGAAAAATGGAAAACAAATTTTTTGGCCTACCAAAAATATCTCCACATAAAGAAAATAACAAGGAAATTTCCTTCTTACCTTTTTTAAATGCTCCGCCGGCATTTAACTGGCACCTGTGGCGCGGCGCTGCCAGACGTAATCTCACCACTGAGATATTATTTTCAACTCTTCCTGTAACAATTGTTTTTCTTTTGCACAACACTACATTCTTATGATATTGTATCACTATAAGAATGCAACTATTCTCAAAATAGTAATTATGAACAGGAAACATAAAAAGGAAATGTGGCATAACAATTGTTTCCTTTTGTACAACACTACATTCTCATGATAGTGTATGACTAGGCAATAAGAACACAATTTGTCTCAAAATAGGCTAGTAATTCTGAACAGGAAACATAAAAAGGAAATGTGGCATAACACGTGACCTACAGGATCGGTGGGAAGGCGTCTGTCTGGCTGGAGTGAGACCACGGGCGGGTGGGTGAGTCACTCTTGGACGAGACGTATTGCTTTCATCTTTGCTTGTTGAACTCCGACATCATGCCATCTTCGTTCTGCCACCACGTGGTGGATATAAACAACTAGAGGTGGAAGGAGGTGGAGAAGATAGTTGAGTAGGTGATGGTCTAGAGCAGGGGTATTCAATTAAAAGTCACTGAGGTCCAGTTCTTAAAATTTCCCCCAAGTAAAAGGTCCGAACGGAAGTCCAGCTTGTGTCTTATAGCCGTTCCCTATGTCGACATTTTCATATGGATTCAACAGTATTTATTGTCTATTTTCAATGCAGGAAATGTTTAACAGAGTGCACAGCTAGCTCTTTTGCCCTAAATAAAAGTAGTCCCAGGCAAATAAATTTAAGGCCTTTATTTCAGATTAAAGAAAACAGAAATCTCAGAATAAAATAAATTGCGAGCAGAGCCAAAAAACCCTTTTTTCTCTCAAATTAATGAGGTCCCAGCCTAAAGAATTAAAGGCCTACACTTCAAGTAAAACAGTCAACATCATCAGGAGAAAATGAATAAAAAGTGGCTCTTTTAGGAAAAAGAATATGTGCAAACATAGCATTGATTAAAGTTTTATTTTTTTTCTTGAAGATGTCCCAGCCTAAAAATTGAAAGCCTACTATTCAAGTTAAAAAAAAAAGTCAACATCTTCAGAAAACAATAAATAAAAAGTGGCTTCTTTAGGAAAAACATGTGCAAACAAAGTATTGACTAAAGATTTTTCTCATCTGTCTCTTCCTCTCTGCTGTGGTGCACTGAGAGCGCAAGGTCAAGGCAGCACGCTCGAACGCTCTCCACCCCCGCTCTCACCCCCACCCCCACACTATACACTGCCCGCGTGTCGCCTGCTGGCTGCCACCGTCCACCACCTCGTCACCATGGTGAAAGGTGCATGCCACCCAGATACCCACCACGCCCTTTGGTCATACCTGCCACCCTGCATATTAGCTTGACCTTCCTACTGCAGGAAATTGAGAGTGTTCACGCTCTCACTGGCCTGTTGACACCCGCCAGCGTTGCACGGCGCCCCGCCACCGGCCACACCCTCCCTCCCCGCTGTCACCCGGCCGCAGATTGGTCACGGGTCCGGACAGAACCATCGCTCGGTCCGGATCCGGACCGGGGTCCGCCATTTGGTGATGCCTGGTCTAGAGCATATGTTTGAGGAGTAGTCAGCTGTTGTTGTGTCTGTTAGATATTATTCAGATCCACTTGCTGATTGGCTTTCTTCAATTTTTTGAAAAACATAATCTTCATCTTTATCACTATCATCTATTGTAGATTCACTGTCAGTATCACCCTCCTCTTCATTGAAATGAAGCTGAATTTGCTCATCAGTGAGAGCGCCGAGTCGACATCTATGTGCCATACTGTATCAGCATGCTCTGAACCAATAAAACTGCTGCGCATAAAGTCATCACTTGAGAAAAGATGCCTGACACTTCAGTAAACGTAATTATAAACCGTTAAAGATATTTCATTCACGTGTAAAAAAAATAATAATAAAACGTCATATGACGTGGTTGACCAGAGGGAGTAACAACATTAACACGTCAGGTGACGTGGTTGACCACGAATGGGCTAAGGCCAGGACCAAATCCTTAGAGGTGAATAGTAGGACATATAGGTGGGGGGGGGGGACAGTTGCCTGTGCTACCAATTGACTGGTACCAACCAAAAAGATGGGGGCATATACTACAGCTGAGTGTGGCCACAGTGGCTGTGGCACTGGCCCTGGACCCATTGCATGGTGGGAAGAACCATTCACCCTAGGACAGGGTCAGCGTGACATCCGGGTTACCACAGTTTACCTTCCCCAGGTTTCTCCAGGTACCCATTTATTGACCAGCCTGAAAGGGAGGATGAGCAGCTGGGTGAGCGGCAGGCTGACTGCCCAGGTCGGGATTCGAACCCAGGGCGTGGGTTCGTAGCAAGGCATGCTAACCACTAGACCATGGAGGCATAAAAAATAGAAAGATCTAAAGGATGAGAAATTTGCTATATGAGGACAGATTTAAGCATCTAATGCAGCTGATGTCAACAAGATGAGATAACAGTTACAACAAGCAAATGAACTGAAGTTGCTAACCCATGGCTGCACTGCACACATTCTATATGTATTGGCTCATGGTTTGGAAATTGGCAACATAAAAGAACATGTGGTTTATGTTGTAAAATACTTTTGAAACCAACACTCTGCCTCAGCAAGATACTGTCAGAAAGACGGTCAGTGTCTTGTTCTGTTTTAGGACACTGGACGGACCATGTATGGCTGACAGAAATATATAATGAACTAACCAGCTCAGGTAAAAATTTTATTGATGACAGGGAAAATATTGATATCAAAGTTAAATAGTGTTTTCTTTGTTTATTTCTCTCATTCTATGTTGTTGCTCAGCAATAAGATCAAGATTTAAATCAAGAACATTAAAAAAAAAAATATATATATTTTGATTTAAATCAATGATTTAAAAAAAAGTAATTTGATTTAAATCTTGATTTAAATCAACTTGATTTAAATCAAACAACCCTGTCCAAAAGTAGTTCCATGGTATTAGTGCCTTTATGAAGGAGGAAAGTAGGTTCTCAAAATTTTATTTGAACCGGATGCAACCTTCCAGATGACAATATCTCCTTTTCAGTAACACTTATACATGGGACGGCAGGTTATTGGGCATCTACTGTAGTAACAACAGTAATAATAATAATAGGCTTTATGATGCTGACATGGGTGTCACTGTATATTGTACTGAGGCTCCATGACGCTGACATGGGCATCACTATACTGAATGGGATTAAGTTTTCCACATCTCCCACTCATTCATCAGTAATCATCAATACTATTTTGAAGCATAGGCAACCGGAGCTCAGGAGTTATCCTTAAATTTTATTTGTCACTGGTGGTGCCCCTAGTACAGGCAGCATTCCCTCAAAGCAGTACACAGAAAAATGAGGTAATCCAAGGACTCAGGACTTTACCATACAGAGAAAGACTAAAGCACTTTAACTTGCATTCTCTGGAAAGAGACTCCATGGAGATTTCATCGAGTTATTTAAATTCAAATAAAGTACCTTTATCAAAAACTGATGAGAGAACACATGAGAGTAAAGTTGGATAAATTCAAGTTCATAATAGAAACAGGCAGGAAATGGTTCTTAAATAGGGCGTTGGATGAGTGGAACAAACTGAGCAGGTGTGCAGTTGAGGCAAACACAGTTGAAAACTTTATTTGGAGGTCATATGCATATATGGATGGAAAGGACATTTGTTGTACAACCCTTCTCCAGGAGCTGCCATGTGTGGGCCGTCTGGTCTCTTTTAGTTTCCTTCTATCCTTGTGTATCATTAAATTCCCATCTTTTTGCAAGTTTCTTCTGTATCTAAGAGATCTGTTCATCCTTTAGATAGATTAGATAGATTGGGTCCCAAGCTTGGGGAAATTAGGCAGGAGTGATTGTTACCTGTAATTTTCAGCTGATCTTGGTGTTGAATGCCGCAGTGCAGTGTCCCACCATCCTGCCTCTCCTGGAGCAACACACCATCCGCCACTATGCGTACCTGAGGGACACCATGCCTCAACTGGTGCCAGTTCTTAAGGTGAGATATTTTGGAGCAACTCAGGGATTGCAGAGTTCCATATGCTTTGCTGACTCATAGACACACATACCTGTTCTGTCAAACTCCCTAATAACATTTTTTTCACTCATTTATCAGTTTTGCTAGTAAGGTGGAACTTCTTTGTTTTCTCCTTCCTCCTTTACATGACTTACTTTCACAACGGAAGCATCAAGACACCTCTTGAACTAAATTTGTTTCCTTTTATTATGGAACATTGTATTGCTGGAATTTAATTTGCTCCTTGTACTTTCTCCTGCACTTCTTAAGAAGAGGAAGAACCTTATTTCCTGTCATTTAAGATGCACTGGCATTTAGGACACATCAGTAATTTGGCAAGGAATATTTATGAAAAGCTAAATATGAGTTATCAGGTTTTCTTAGACCTATCCCTCAATCCTCTTTTGATATGACACACTTTCGCACTCTGCAGCACCCTCCATAGTTTCGCGCTTGCTTTGTTCCAAGGGTATAGTACTAAACTCGAGGATCGTGAAACTCTGGGTATTGAAAACACTGAAAACACGCTTATTTGTTCCAACCCGTAGAGACGTTGACATTTTTTTTTTTCACTTTACTCCCTTGTTATCTCAAAATATGTATACCTTGGAAAAAGAAAGAAAATGGGAAGAGAGAACGGGTCATTTTGAAGATGCAGTTGAAGGCGGCTGCCTTACAGCTGGCTGACAGTTCTGAAAACACGCTTGTGATTCGCTGTGAGTCCGATGATATCATCACCAGCGCTCACCCAATCAGCAGGCTCATTGCCAAAAGGCAGTGTCGCACTGGCCATTTTCCTCCAACGATATGGAATACGGGCAATGCCCGTTCTCCCAACCGGGAGTGAGTAGTGGTTTTTTTTTTTTTTTTTTTTTTTTTACATTGCTGCCTATTGCGCCGATAGGCTTCCTCCCGGTGGATCCTGATGGTCGGTCCAAGGCTTCATTCCGGTGGCTCCTGATGGAAGGCCCAGCCCGTTCTGGCGCAGGCGAGTGTTTATAGTGGCGCCATCTTGCATTGGCTCATGCTGCCCTCCCAGAGCTCATTTTTGATCCTTGAATCTAGAGTCCGGGTTGATAGGTGGTCTTCTGGACAGCATGTGGGTAGTTTTAAGCCACTCGGCGGCGGCTGAAAAATCCCAGCTTGGTGGCACCGGGCGGGGATTGAACTCGCGTCCTCCTGAACACGAGGCCGTTACTTTGACGACTCAGCCACCGCCTCCCCTCTCGGGGGGGCCTTTTTCCTCCCACCGCATTAGCGGTAGGGGCAACTGGCAATTCCAACTTTTCTGGGAGTGTGTCACACATGGCCAAAGTTGGTTGCCCATATCCACATCCACAACGTAAATAAAGCATTTGCCCTGTATTGACATGGCGTCTGCTGAAGTAAGGGCGTTCACAGCTTGTGCTTCGTTATCCAAGTTATGGACCTGTTGGTGCAGTTGGTGCAGTTAACCCTTTCTATATGGCGACGCCGACATCGGCGTCCTGAAGCGCCCAGTACAATATACAGGACGCTGACGTCGGCGTCCTGACGGCAAAGCCTATGTTGGCGTCTTTATTACATTTAGATTTAGATTTGATCCCGTACTCTAACTCTGACTCTACCTAGACACTCCGTGTATGAAACGGTGTCTTATTTGACTTTCAATGATATTATAGTGTAATAACATAAGTGTGTCTTATGCACATTTGTACTTGACAGTAACAATCAATTCTAACAAAAAATAATGAGAAAGAAATGATATATGTGTATGTGTGGAGTTGTTGAGTTCCTCTTCCTTTGAGTTGCCAAGTGGCTGGGTAGTGAGCACTTATCTCACCACCCCCTCAGCTCAAGGACGCGGCCTCCCTTCCCTGCCCCTCCCCCCGCTGTCTCTGTTCTTTTTCATTCTTCCTTCCTTCCTTCCACCTCCCCCCTCCAGGGTGTGTGTGTGTGTGTGTGTGTGTGTGTGTGTGAGAGAGAGAGAGAGAGAGAGAGAGAGAGAGAGAGAGAGAGAGAGAGAGAGAGAGAGAGAGAGAGAGAGAGAGAGAGAGAGAGAGAGAGAGAGAGAGAGAGAGAGAGAGAGAGAGAGAGAGAGAGAGAGAGAGAGAGAGAGAGAGAGAGAGAGAGAGAGAGAGAGAGAGAGAGAGAGAGAGAGAGAGAGAGAGAGAGAGAGAGAGAGAGAGAGAGAGAGAGAGAGAGAGAGAGAGAGAGAGAGAGAGAGAGAGAGAGAGAGAGAGAGAGAGAGAGAGAGAGAGAGAGAGAGAGAGAGAGAGAGAGAGAGAGAGAGAGAGAGAGAGAGAGAGAGAGAGAGAGAGAGAGAGAGAGAGAGAGAGAGAGAGAGAGAGAGAGAGAGAGAGAGAGAGAGAGAGAGAGAGAGAGAGAGAGAGAGAGAGAGAGAGAGAGAGAGAGAGAGAGAGAGAGAGAGAGAGAGAGAGAGAGAGAGAGAGAGGTGTGTGTTCTCCCTCACCCCCTCTCCTCTATCTCTCTCCGTATCCCTCCGTATCCCTTCGTGTATTTACCTAGTTGTGACATACGGGAAAAGAGCTACGCTCGCGCTGTCCCGTCTCCATATCCTCTCTTATCCAACTTTTCTTTTAAATCATGAATGTTTCTTGCACAAACCACCACCTCCTACAGTCCATTCCATAGCTCAATGCTTCTGTTTGGGAAGCTAAACTTTTTCACATCTCGCCTGAACGTGGTCGCCCTCAACTTCTTTTTATGTCCTCTTGTTTCTCTCTTGTTCCACACATACAGGTCCTCTCTGTCCAGATTCTCCACCCCACTCGCCATCCTGTACACTGCTATCAGGTCTCCTCTCTCTCTTCTTCTCTCCAGGGTTGTGAGCTCCATGCTATTGAGTCTCTCCTCATACGTCTGATCCCTAAGTTCCGGTACCATCTTAGTTGCCACTCTCTGCACTCTTTCCAGTTTCTTATATTCTTCTTTTCGTGAGGAGACCAGACCACTGCTGCATACTCCAACCTTGGCCTTATCATTGTAACTATTATTTTCTTCATCATCTCCTCGTCCAAACACACAAATGCTGTCCTGATGTTCTTCAGCAAATTCATAGTTTGTTCCGTTATCCTGTTGATGTGTTTGTCCGGTGACATGTTCTCTGAGGTAGTCACTCCCAAATCTTTTTCTTCCATTCCTCTGCATGTTATCTCACTTCCCATCTTATAATCATATTCACATCTACTGCTCCTACCAAACTCTTTTTTTTTTTACATTTGCCAAGGTTGAACTCTATCTGCCATGTACCACTCCACTCCCATATTTTATCCAGGTCCCTCTGCAATGCCTCACAGTCCTTCACATCATTCACTCGTCTCAATAGCTTTGCATCATCTGCAAACAAACTCACATAGCTGGTCACTCCATCCACCATATCATTTATATAAACAGCAAACATTATTGGCGCCAACACCGAACCTTGTGGGACCCCACTCGTCACAGGGCACCAGTTGGAAACCCTGTCCCTAATTAATGTCTTCATTTCCCTGTTAGTTAGGAAGTCCTCCAGCCACTGAATCAGTCAGCACTCACTCCACCCCTATTTTTAATTTTCCAAATTAGTCTTCTGTGCGGTACTTTGTCAAATGCCTTTTTCAAATCCAGGTACACTCCATCCCCCTAGTCTTCGCTCTCTTGTAATAAATCTGTCACCCTTGAGTAGTAACATGACAAGTTGGTGACACAAGATCTCCTTCTTCTGAATCCAAACTGGCAATCCGAGATAATTTTCTCCCTTTCTAAAAAATCCGTCCACCTGTTTTTAATCAGCCCCTCGCATATCTTCGCAACCACACTAGTGAGTGATACCGGTCTGTAATTTAATGGGTCCTCTCTCTTTCCTCCTTTATAAATTGGTACTATGTTTGCTCTCTATCAATCTTGTGGTACTCTTCCTTTCCTCAGGGAGGCGTTCATTATGGAGTGCAGTTTCTCTGCAAGTTGCTCACTACATTCTTTCAAGATCCACCCTGATACTCCATCCAGCCCCGTCGCTTTTCTTACATCCAGCTTGTTCAAGCTTTCCTTGACCTCCTGCACCGTTAAGTGTATCTCCTGCATAACCCTTCCTCTTTCCTGGCCTGGTGGTTGTACAAATTCATCTTCTTTTGTGAAAACTCTATGGAAGCTGTTGTTCATCACTTCTGCCATCTCTGCTGGGTCCTCATATGTAGTTCCATCCATTTTCAGTTTATTGATTGTTTCTTTATTCTTTACTTTGCCGTTCACATGACATGTATATAGAATAGTTTAGGTTGGTCCTTGCACTTGTCTATTATATCTTTTTCATATATCCATTTTTCTTCTCTTCTAATTTTTGTATATTCGTTCCTTGCTTGTTTGAAATTGTTCCACGAGTTGATTCTTCTTCATCTTCTCCATCCCTTCCAAGCTTCCTCCTTTCTCTCTCTAGCCGCCTCACATCTTTTGTTAAACCATTCCTTTTTACCAACATCCTTTTGGGTTATCTTTGGGACATATCCATTCTTGGCTTCCTTGTATAGCTTTTGAAACTCTTTCCATTTGTCTTGTGTACTCTTGGGTTTGTACAGGCCACTCCAATTTTCATTTTCAAAAAAAGTTCTCATATTAACAAAGTTTGCCTTAGAGTAATTATTTCTCCCTATTTTGTGATCCTCTTTTCGGTCAATTGTTATCTTTTCTTTTACTTCAAATTCCACAACCGCATGGTCACTCTTTGCTATTGGGCAATCTATTTTAATATTTTCTGTTACTTCCGGTTCCTTGCTAAAAAACAGGTCAAGTCTTGATGCCTCGCCTTCTTTCCTGAACCTAGAATGTTCTTTAATTCATTGAGTCAGCACATGTTCCATTGCTAGTTGCAGGAGTCTTCCTCTCCACGACTCTTCTGTTCCCTGTGTCTGCCAGTCCTCCCATTATACCTCCTTGCAATTAAAATCACCCATCAAAATTATTCTTTCACCCTCTCTCAACATTCCATCCAGGCAACTCACCGTGTTTATTATCATTTGTTCATATTCTCGGACCTTCCATGCATTGGTTCTTGGTGGCACATACCCAACTACATACTGCCTCCTTCTTCCTTCAGCACCCACAATTTTCACTTTCAGTACCTCTGCCAAGCCTTCACCCTCACTCACCTCTTCCACCCTAATGCCTTTCCTTACCATCAACATCACACCTCCTCCCTGTTTTCTCTTTCTGTCTCTCCTCCATATATTGTATGCACCTTCTATAATCCCCACCACCTTAATTGAGTCACACAACTTAGTTTCTGTCAGCCCCACAATATCAGGTTCTCTGTCTCTCAAATAGTCATTAAACTCTATCAGCGATGACACTATTCCATTAATATTCGTATAAGACACTTTCCATCCTTCCTCCTTTTCTGTTAGATTTTTTCTCTCCTTCCTCTCGTCACCATGAACCACTTCCTCACTTTCATATCCATTACTCTCCAAAAAAACTCCTGTTCTCCTTCCAATCTCATTCATTCATTCATTTCATCGACGCCTGCTCCTAGAGGCTCCCACCAGGGGATGGCCACAGCAGAAGAGCTTCCAACTTTCTCTATCCAGACACTCCCACCTTGCCTGCTCAAAGTTTCTCAAAGATCTTTCCCCCCTCTCCCTAATGTACTCTTGCACCCTATCCCTCCATTTCACTGGAGGTCGTCCTCTAGCATTCTCTCCCTCTATCTCACTCACATACACCCCTCTGGTCATCTTACTCTCCTCCATTCGCTCCGTGTGGCCAAACCACTTTAAAGTCTGTTGCTTCACTTCTTCCACCACTCCACACTTCTTCCCTTTGACACATTCCAAAATGCTCGTACACACTTTCATTACTCATTCCATCCATTCTACTCACACCACAAGCACTCCTCAAATAACTCATTTTCACTGCCTGCACTCTTGACCTCTGACTTTCATTCCAGGCCCCCGTTTCACTTGCATATGTGAGGGTTGGTACTATTATTGTATTTCTCAAATCCCTCTTTACCTCCATGCTCACACTTCTGCCATTCATGATTCGTCCCAAAGACCCTACCACCCTTCTTCCTTGCAATGCCCTTTCTCTTATCTCTCCCTCCATACCACCATGCTTACACATAACTGATCCAAGGTACTTAAACTCATTGACCTCCTCCATTTCTTTGCCATTCAAAATTATTTTGCATTCTTTTTCACATTCAATTCCCATTCTATATGGGCATACAAAATCTACAACCTCACTTCTACTTCACTCACAAACCATCACTTTACTTTTGTTGACATTTACTTTCAGCTTTCTCCTATTACACACTATCAAAAACACTGACCAAATTTTGTAGGTCATTTTCATTTTCTGCAATGAGCACCGTGTCATCAGCAAACAGTATCGAATTCAGTACCCACTTCCTTCCCTCATCGAACAGTCTTACTCCAACTTCTCCAACTTTGCCCTTAATTTCTCTAATAACATCATCCATATAAATATTGAATAACCATTGTGACATGACGCACCCTTGTCTTAAGCCCACTTTTATCTCAAAATGTTCGCTTGTTTCTTCAGTAATTTTGACACATGCAGATGCATCCTCATAGAAAGACTTTATTGCACTAAGCAGTTTTCCTCCTACACCATAAATCTTTAAAACATCCCACAATGCAACCCAATTGACTCTGTCATAAGCTTTTTCCAAATCCATGAAGGCAGCGTATAGTTTCTTTCCTTTTGCTATTATTTTTTCTACTACCATCCTGAAGGAAAATATCTGATCCACACATCCCCTTCCCTTCCTGAAGCCTCCTTGTTCTTCACTGATTTTCTCTTCTGTAAGTCTTTGCACCCACTCTATTATGACTTTTCCATACACCTTTCCGGGTATACTCAGGAGACTTATACCTCTATAGCTCCCACATTCCCCTCTCCTGCCCTTCCCCTTGTAAACTGGGACAGTGATGGCTTTCGTCCAGTGCTGGCACCCCCCCCCCCTCCCCCCCCTCCCATGCTACTTCACATATCTTGACCATCCATTTAATGACTACATCTCCTCCACACTTCAACATTTCTGCTGTGATTCCATCAGTTCCTGCTGCCTTTCCATTTTTAATCTTTTTATTGCCTGATTTACTTCTTCATATGTTATACTTCTTTCTTTATATACTCCTCCTCTACCTCTACTCAAAACTGGTGCTGTTACAGCTGCTGGATGTCCATCCTCAAAATTCATTAAGTTTTTGAAATATTCTCTCCATCTCTCTTTCACAGCTTCCCCGTCTTTCAACATCTTTTCATTCTCATCTATAACTTCATTTATTTTACTTGAGGAGATATTTTCTGCATTTCTTTAATATTTTCTTCTTTCCAATATGATTTCCTGTTCCCTTTATATTTTTCACTTAGTCTTTTTCCAAAGTCTTCATCAACTCTCTTCTTACTTTCTTTTATTGCTTGTTTTAATTTAATTTTGCATTCTCTATATTTCTTTTTCCTTTCCCTTTTTACTTGTTCACCACATTTCTTTCTTGAGTTTTCTTAAAAAGTTCCCTTTTCTCTTTTACTATCCTTATCTCTTCTGTCCACCATGAATTTCCTTTTCTTTTTCCATCTCTCACCACTTTCATCCCTTACACTTTCTTTGTTGTAGTTACTATTATTTCTTTAAGTGTTCCAAAAACTTTTTCAATATTTGTATTATCTTTTACACTTTTCCATTTTTCACTTAAGGCCTCTGCCATTTCACAGTTATTCTCATCTTTTATTTCTTTTTTTTCTGTAACTTTTCTATTTTCAGTATTTCCTTTTTTACTTCACCTTTCTTTTCAAACACCCACTTTTCTTTCAGTTTTAACTTAGCCAACACTGCAAGATGGTCAGATCCATCGAACATTCCTCTTACTACCTTTGCGTCACAAATTTCTTTTCTAAGCCTTTCATCTACTGCCACATAATCAGTCAATCCTTTTTGCTCATTATCTTCTCTCCTCCTCCATGTGTATCGGTGGATATTCTTGTGCTGAAAGAAGGTGTTTGCTAGGAACATTCCCCTCTCAGCACAGACATCCACCAGGCACTCTCCATTTTCATTCTTCCCAGGTATCCCCCATTTTCCCACCACATCCATCACACATTCACCACCCACTTTAGCATTCATATCTCCCATCATAAGTTTCCTTTCTTTCTCAAAACTCTTCAAACATGCATTCACTTCCTCCCAAAAAGCTTCCCTTTCTCTCAGTCCTTTTTTACTTTTCACATTTACTGGTGCATGAATACACACCCATGTATACTTTTCTAAACCTACTTTTCCTTTCACCCACACAATTCTTGATCCCTTCCAACCATAATCAGTCACACCATTCCACACTCTTTCAGACATCACAATAGCACATCCTTCCTTACTCCTGCCTCTATACTTCTCATCTATCCCCGTCCATACAATCCCCCCAGGCACACCCTCCCACGTACTCTCTACCATCACGTACACCAGTTCCTCGAATATGTGTTTCACTCACTCCCAACACATCCACATCCACCTATGCCAGCATGAACAAGTGTGCTGGTCTGGCCAAAAGAGGCACCCCTTCCCAACATCATATCTCCACCATGCTGTAACTGAGGGACTTCTTGTTTGCCTCATCTTGTAGAGGAAAGATTAGTGGTGAAAAAGTACTATGAACTTTTTTTGTTTTTGTCTGAAATTACCACCCCAGACATTGATGAAAAACACCTATTTTGCCAAAACTTATCAACATGGCACAAACTCTGAAATCTGCAAATGCCTGCTACCCACTGTGTATGGGTTAAACCCACTGTACCTAGTATCTTCTATATCACTTCCACATGTTGACCTCGAGCATTGGCTCAGAACTAGCACTTGGAGAAGCTGTGGTAACCATCTTTCTGGTGATAAAGGGCACTGTCCACTCTGAAAGTCATGTGAATGTTTGGCTGTCAACATTTAGACTAATTTAAATCTCTCCTGAGTCTCCTGCTTCTATCACTGCTGCTTGGTGCATTTGACTCCTCGTTTGATTCTTTATTATTTTTATTTTTTTAAATTTTTGTCAGCCTTAAATTCAGACTATTGGTATTTTCGGATGACCTGTGTTCAGACTATTGGACTTTTACTGTACTTGGATTTTTCAAAATTCTTTTGTAAGTAAATTAAAATGTTATTGAAAAAAAATAATAATGAGTTTGGGTAGTAAAGTATCGTATGGGCAGTTAAAATAAATGATGCTCAAACAGTGCAGCATACATTTTTTTTTTTTAAAGAGCAAAAAACAAATGATTTAAAATTTAGAAATAACAAAATCATAGTACTGCTATGCACAGCAGGTATATGAATCAAGACAATAGGTGCTAATTGAAGCCATGGCAACCTGTTGACTTAGAAGACTGAAAAGAGGAAAAAAAACTTGAGGGGGTTTGAGGATGCTGCACTCCTCATCCATATAGGTCTTGAATTATGATGTACATCTTAGTATCACATTAGCATAGTCATGAATAATCCCACATATATCACTAAAATCTTAGGCAGGGCAAAGAAGGAAAAATATTTAATTTTACATAATTTGTTAAAAGTACCAAGAAAATTCCTCTTCACTTCATTTGCCATATCAGTGCCACTTTTTTACACCCTAGACCATATGGAAATGTATTTATCATGTTTTTTTGTTTGTTTTGTTTTCCAGCTTGGTGAGGACTGGCAGCCATCAAGAGGAATAGTGTCAACAAATACATTACGTTTCCTGAGAGAGTCTATGGAAAGAGTCACTTCAGTGGACCAATCTTCAACAAAGATGCGCATGACTATCTACCAGACAGTTTATTCTGACTTAGTCAAGCTTGCAGACATTGATCCAGCTCTCTCCCCAGCTGCCCATTTTGCTGCATTGTACACACAGTGCATGCTGTTGTTCACTAAAATATTGTCGACCAGGAATTGGCTCACCCCATCTTCCCTGTCACTGCAACAAAGTGGGGCTCTCAAGAGTAATGTGGATCAGCTCTTGAAACACACATTTCGACTCCGTCATGCCTTTACAAATCTGAGTCCTGCTGAAGAGGCCAGCATCAGAAATCTTAGAGTACGCACACTTGCTCTGCAGTTGGTGTATGTGGTTCATGGGTCAACAGGCTCAGCTCTTGGCCTCTGTGATAACTTTCTAGAGCACACAGAAGCACTTCATAGATACCTCACTGACGAAAAATTGAATGCAGACTCATTTTTGGAGGCAGTGTTTGCAGAACTGAGTCAGTTAGAGGAGCCACGCCCAGGAGCTGTTGCCCGGATACTGCAGCCACTTCTGCTTACTCATCCTGTCCCTGCACTGGCTCCCATTGCCAACCCAGCCCAGGTCCACATGTGTTCAGCAGAGATCATTGAACCACAGCCAGACAGTGAAACTATTCACAAACTCAGTGCAGGGTTAGTAGTGGGTGTACATCTTGATTCAGAAATATCACACATTCCAGACCCATCAACTCTGCGAATACGTTTAGCTTACCCGGACCATTCTACTCACCTGATAGTTCCTCCCAGAAGCCACCTTCGCCTAGTGTCTCCTGGAACCTACCGTCTGCTCACCACAGTCTTGATCTCTGCTCCAGTGTCATGGTCAGAGGCATGTCATGTAGGGTTGTCACTGGTGCTGGATCTGAGTGACCAAGAGGTCCTGGCTGCTCGGAGACATTCAGTTGCTAAAGCAGATGATTCTGCCACAATTATACAGCTTGTCAAACCCGTGAAAGTTTTAGTTTGGCCAAAATCTATTCGAAAAGGTGTTTAAGTTTTAGAATTTATTTTGAAAATTTTTGCAGACACAGTATGTATATCTTCTGCAATCTCTGGTTTATGAAAATACAGTTGATCATTAATATATGTGGGGAATACATGACAGAAACTCTGTGTATATTAAGTGTCCATGCATTTATACCACCCCACATAAAATTATCCCAGAAACCAATATGTGGCCATACAGAATTTAAAAATGCTGAACTGGTGAATGTTGTGTACAGATATATACAGTTTAATGGCCATAAAATTAGTCTGCAAAGGGATAGAATACATTATATTGCACATGATATTGTAAATGGGGTAGGCGTTGGCTGAGTGGTAGCGTGCTGGGCCCACATTCACCATGTGATGGACGACGCGAGTTCGAATCTCCACGCTACCACCTCAGATTTTTCAATCACCGCCAGCCAGTGGGTGTCACCACTGACTGTCTTTGGGCCCACGAAGCTTGAACTACTGTTTCAATTATCGTACATTACCAGTGTTTTTCTGGGAATTTTAACAATTACACTTCAATACAATTAGTGATACTATTGTTGATAATAATGTAGTTGATCATTCTCATTTTTTTATATATTGGTAAACAAGAGAAAATAAATGACTGTTGCAAGGTTCTCATTAAAAATCTTTCTTGCATGAAAGTCCTGCAAAATCAAGCAGAATTGGACTAAAAAAATAAAAAAAATCTATTTATATTACAATATTTGCTGAGTAACTGCTCTGGGTGTATCAGTCTTGCTTTTGACAAAACAAAATTTATCAAAACTTTCTCTTTTACCAATAAATAAAACAATGAGAATGATCAATTACATTTTTATTAACAATAGTATCACTTATTGTATTGAAGCATAATTACTACTAGTCCCAGAGAAACACAGCTAATTTATGATAATAGGCACACCTAACAATCACCAAATGGGGAGGTACAAACTTGGCGGAGGGACTTTTTTGGCAGCCATAGCCGGTAACGGGCTAAAGAGTAGCCTATCCAGATATTTTGTTTTTATTTATTAATGATCAACAAGACATCCTAGAGTTAAATCAAAGTATGTTCTTATCTTTGTATTCATTTATACACACACTGGTAATATTTCTGTGGTGTCTGATTCACTTGTTTGAGTGAAATTCTATTGTGAAAAACAGTCACATATTCGTGTCACTAGTAAAAATGAAACTAGTAATGAAAGTTTTGCCACCATGAAATATACACAAATAGATAAATATGAAAGCTCACAAAGTCACAAAAGTGACCACCTGCTTTGCGCAGCAAAAATATGCTATTTGTGGTATCTGACACCTGCAAAATGGTGTATAGGCTGGCTCGGGCCTGCGGGCTACAGCCTCAACGTTGCCAGATTGTCGTACTCAGCCGATTATATTTCCCAACTTCCTACCCCTAAACTGTCTTCTGGGCTCCAATAATGAAACTAATTTATAGTTATCGTTAAAAGAGTTAGATCCTGATGTTTCTTGGCAATAGCTAGGTGTCAGAAACCGGTAAATGCTGTGCTCCGAGTACGATGACCTGGCAACGGTGACTATACGTATTTTCATATTATTGTTCTGTTGTTTATTCAATGTTCTGTTCAAGAAAAAGAATACCCATAATTTTAGTTAGTTTTTGGTTATAAGGATTCTTTACGAAATACAATTATAACATTACCTTCTACTAGTTAGGAAACGTACTGAATCCTGGATCGGCTACAGTGATGTTAAGTGCGCCTATAGAAAGAATAGTTCAAATTTTGTGGGCCCGAAGACATAGTTGTTGGTGACACTGGTAAGGATGAGTATACCCCACTGGCCTCCTCCCGTGAGGACAATGATGGCCTTGCCTTCCTTTAGTCACCACCAGATTAAGCCTCAAACAGGAAGGGTAATTTTGAATATGATTTCAAGTCAGCATGAGACCGAGTCATTAACCCCTTGACTGCAGATTTCCTACAGTCAGACCTCACCAAGCTACAGGAATGGAACAAAAAGTGGCTGCAACAATTCAGTGAAGAAAAATATTAAGTCCTGCACATTGATAGGGGATATCCAGCATACCAATACCACATGGGAAACACTCCACTATCCACCACAGAGGCAGAGAAAGACCTGGGAGTACATGTTTCCAGGCTACCAGTGAAAGCCAAATCCGTGCCAATCGCAGCGGATGGGTTAAACTGGTGAGAAGCTACAGTTCCATTGGAAGCCAGTTGGAAACCCTACATCGTACCTGAATTTTGAACCACACCCTGAATAATTATATTAAACCCATGTTTATTAAAGGTCAACTGTATTGACTATTCTCACATTACACTGACAGTTTTTTGCAGACACATATAAGAAGGAAAATTTCACCTACTATTGCTTGATGTTTGGCAATGAAGGAATTTTCATAGGCTAGAGAAGTGTTCACCAATTGAATGCTAATAAAAATTTTGGTACCATAAATCGTTACATCCATTCACATTTATTATCCTATTTCTCACCCAAGGCAGGTTGTAGGTATTCAGACTCAAGAAACAGGCCTTTTCAAGTGAAGGTTTCCATTGCCATTATTTAGCAACTGTCTTCATGCTTCTTCACTTCCATCCTTTCATTGGCAATAATATTGATGATAACAGAAAAATAATAATAATAATGATAAAAGTAATAGTAATAATAATACCAATACAGTAAACCCTTGATTTAATGATCCAGTTGGGGAGAAGGGGGCAACATATCTGAAAATCCGCTACATCCGAGGGAAGCAGACTTTTTGCATTTAATGAACCTTGTTCATCATAGGCACTGAGAGTTTGCTATTTCTGGCAATTTCTGTACATATCCTAAAATCCATTATATTTGAGGGAACCAAAGTTTATGCATATAACAAACCATGTTCCTCATATTAGCTGAAAGTTCACTTTCTGACCATTTCCATATATTTTCCATATATAAGTTTATTTTTTATATTAAATGAAAAGTGAGGCACAAAAGAATGAGAACAGGAGATTACGGCTGAGCGGACAAAGCTAAACTGGCCAGACAAGCACCGCCCAGTTGGCTTTGTTTTCCATCGCTGCCGACAGATGTACACGTATATGTTTGGCCAGCCACCCACCGAACTGAACCCTGCACTTAACAAATTATTTGGCAAATCTCTTCTTATACAGGATGGGCCCAAAAATGTTCATCAAAGCTGAAAATTGTTATATTGAGGCCCATAAAAGGGAGGGTTTATTGTCAAAATAAGTAACAATAATCACAAAAGACAAAAAAGATAGGGAAATAGAAGATATTTGCAAAAATAAAAAAATAATATATATATATATATATATATAAATATATATATATATATATATATATATATATATATATATATATATATATATATATATATATATATATATATATATATATAGAGAATACAAAGCTACTGGAATTATTTTTCTCAACCAATCAATGACTTAGTAGCTTAAAAAATATGCACACATCTAAGATAAAATTTCTTTTGATTTGGACCTCTGAAGTAATGCTGATGAGTTTACTCGTTCACACACACACACACACACACACACACACACACACACACACACACACACACAGTCCCTTGGTAGTGTTACATGAACAAATAGAAAACCTAAAATTCCAAAGTAAATCAGGTTTTCACTTACGTATACCGAGATACAAACTTTCATAAAAACATTCAAGTGATAATTTACAGTACCCTAAGTCCCTTTAATTTCTGACACAGTAATGGAAACACCATAAAAATACCTAAGATCACTGTAAAGTAAGCCTTCCTGGACCTCCGTCAACTTCTACCTTGGACCCGTTGATAAGCTGGTACTCCCACTTGACGTAAGCAAACAGAAGGTCAGTGACAAGAAAGATCTGGAAAAAAAAACTTATTGAACTGTTTTTCAAAAGTTATTTTAAAGCATCTCTACATTGTTGGAGCTCCAACAATAGTTTACAAATATTATGTTGTGGTTCTATCAGTACAGTAGTTGTAGTAGTAGTGGTAGTAGTAGTGGTAGAAGTAGAAGTAGAAGTAGTAGTAGTAGTAGAAGTAATAGTAGTAGTAGTAGTAGTAGTAGTAGTAGTAGTAGTAGTAGTAGTAGTAGTATAGGCAAAATCTGCTTAATGAATGGGTTACGTTCATGAGAAACCGTTTGCTAACCGAAAATTCACTGTGGGTTCAGTGGAGATAACAATTGGTTCCATGACTCAAATTTTCCTCATCTGCTGTTTCTTTTTCTTTCTTTATATCTTCTTTGTGCATTGTAGAATTCCCAAACAATAATTAATAAATGTGGACTCCTGCTACTACATGTATCTTGGGGGGGTTTATGCCACCACAATTTTCATCATCTCGGTTTTATTCATTATCTGCACGCTTAGCCTGTCCACTGCGATTGTCATGGATTTGGCTTTCACTGGTAGCCTGGTAACATATAGTCTCAGGTCTTTCTCTGCCTCTGTGGTGGATAATGGAGTGTTTCCCATATGGTATTGGTACATGACTACATTTTTTCTTCCTTGAATTGTAGCAGCCACTTTTTGTTCCCTTCCTGTTGCTTGGTGATGTCTTCTTGTAGGAAATTCGCAGTCAAGGGGTTAATACTTCTCTCTGCCTTGCCTTTCCCTTGCTCTACATTTAGCAGCACCTCCTCCTCCTCTTTCCTTTTCAATCCTTTCTCCATGTTCCATATTCTCCTCTGATATTACATTTAGTTTCAACAAGGCACATAGTTTCTGGTTGCATTCCTCTGAGATAGTCAGCCAACTCTAATTTCCTTGGTATCATCCCATCTACAAATGTTTGTGTACCCTGATTCCACTTTATTCATTTCTTTCTCCTCTCCTCTGCATTTTTCTCCTTCTTCACTCTTTAGCTTCACTTCCTTATATAGCACTTCTTTGTTTTGTCGTCCAACTCTAAAAAAAGTCCTTTATTTCTGTTGTCCTTTCATCATCCTTTATTTCCTTCATTTTTGTCTTTCCTCTTCATTCAAAAATTTCCTTATGCACACATTCTTGTACTTTTCTGTTTCCACTTACTCCTTAACCCCTCTGCTGCGATTGGCACGGATTTGGGCTTCACTGGTTGCCTGGTATACTCTCTTGGACGGAGTGGACTAAGGCTCTTCGTCTCATCAGCTCCCTTCCTCTTACTGACAGTCTTCTACCTCTTAAATTCTGTGGCCATGTTGCATCTCTTTCTATCTTCTATTGATATTTTCCTGCTGATTGCTCTTCTGAACTTGGTAATTGCATGCCTCCCCCACTCCCATAGCCCTGCTGCATATTTCTACTTTAGCTCATCCCTATACTGTCCTAATCCCTTATGTAAGAGTTAACCAGCATCTCTATTCTTTCATCCCCTTCACTGGTAAACTCTGGTGCAGCCTTCCTTCGTCTGTATTATCTCCTGCCTTTAAGTCAACCTCTTTCAAGAAGAGTGTATCAAGACACCTCTCCATCCGAAACTGACTTCTCTTTTGGCCATTTTTTATTTTTTGCTTTGTGGGAGCAACAGTTGGCAGGCTTCTTTTTTATTTTATTTTTGTTGCTGTGCTGTAAAAAAATAAAAAAATAAAAAAAGGTCTTTCTCTGCCTCTGTGGTGGATAGTGGAGTGTTTCTCATGTGGTATTGGTATGCTGGATATCCCCTCCCACTGAGCATGACTTTATATTTTTCTTCTGTGAATTGTAGCAGCCACTTTTTGCTCCACTCCTGTAGCTTGGTGATGTCTTCTTGTAGGAGGTTTGCATCCAAGGGGTTAATATGGTATCACGACCAACCATCCAGCAGCCCAGACCCCTATAAACTACCACAAGATTCCTCCATGGGTGATGTGAGGTATCCATTTATCCCAACTGGACTTGTACATGTGCTCCCCGTGGCATCTGCCAACCATGTGTGTGTGTGTGTGTGTGTATTTACCAAGTTATGACATACGGGAAAAGAGCTACGCTCGCGCTGTCCCGTCTCCATATCCGCTCTTATCCAACTTTTCCTTAAAATCATGAATGTTTCTTGCACAAACCACCTCCTCCTCCAGTCCATTCCACAGCTCAATGCTTCCGTTTGGGAAGCTAAACTTTTTCACATCTCGCCTACATGTGGTCGCCCTCAACTTCTTTCCATGTCCTCTTGTTTCTCTCTCGCTCCACACACACAGGTCCTCTCTGTCCAGATTCTCCACCCCGGTTGCCACCCTGTACACCGCTATCAGGTCTCCTCTTTCTCTTCTCTCCAGGGTTGTGAGCCCCATGCTATTGAGTCTCTCCTCGTAAGTCCGATCCCTAAGTTCCGGTACCATCTTAGTTGCCATTCTCTGTACTCTCCATCTTTCTTATACTCTTCTTTTCGTGAGGAGACCAGACCACTGCTGCATACTCCAACCTTGGCCTTTATCATTGTAACTATTATTTGTGTGTGTGTGTGTGTGTTGGGGGGGTGGGGAGGTGATGGGGGTGTGCCTCAGTATAAAAAATAAATAATAATAATAATAAAAAATAATAAATAGCCACAAGGAAGAGTGATTAAGAATAATAACTACATCTTTATACCAATAATGTTGATTTTAAGAGGTAGTAGAGAGTGAGAGATAGGCTATGTCATGGTAAACGAAATTGCCGCAGCTTAGATCTAGTAAACAACAGCCAATGAGCGGCGCAGAGACCATCACTCAAGCAATGATGCCAAGTCCGCGAGTTCACCCCTGAAGGAATACCTCCGCCAGCTCTCGTCGAACTGATCATAATATACTATGTAATATAGTTCAACCATACACAAAGCAGAAAAGAAAAATTAGGCAAGAAATAACTTGTACTCCTATTCTCTCCACTCTTATGTTATAATAAAAAAATGTATACACTGATAAAGGCATATGAAAAAATCAATTATCTTTTAAATGCTATGCAACACAATATTTACAAATCCATTCTTGTATAAAAATAACTGTTCTATTAGTTTCAACAAATGGAATGTGAATGTCACACATGCAGGCAGCCTGTGTATCATGCCACACCCATGGGTAGAACCTCAGAGTGAAAGGATAAAAATTACCCACGGAAAAATATTTATTAAAGCAAATTTTGGCATTTGTTGAGTGAGGCAGGTTAGTAAAAAGTAACATTTGCTAAAGCAAATTTTCTTTACACACCGTTCAGTAAGCGTGGTTTGCCTGCAGTGGTAATGCGAGAAGATATTTAATGAAAGCAACTGCTTCCATTCATCTCCACTGAGCCAAACAATGCGTAAAATGTATCGCTAATATTTTGCCATTCTCCAGTAAGGTGAAGTAGTAGACAGGAAATACATATGATTCATTATCCTTCAAGGCACTTACCTGAGCTGTATTGAAGGCGAGAGTTACTGCAAAATAGAAATTGGCATTGGCAGATCCATTGAAGATCCAGAGGTTGTACATGATTGGCCCCAGCACAGAGGTAGACACAAACATGCACCCGACAATAAAGGTTTGTCGCATAACTGTGGGAAAGAGAAGCAAGAAGCAAATGAGTCAATGGCACCACTTGAAGCAAACTGAGGACAATATAAACCATCTAGAATGGACCGTATTGGCTATACAGGCAGCGCCACACATGGCCACTCAATGAACTGTCAAAGCAGTACTTTCCATAGAACTCAAGTCATGTACTAGAGTGCGTCTGAGGCTGCCTCCAGGATACAAGGCCTTGGTGCCGCCACCGCTCCAAGCCAACGACTGCACACACTTTAATCCTATCCGATTTCCTGACTCTACTATTTGACATGGAGAAAAACTGAAATCGGGTAGGAGTGAAGCGTGTGCAATCATCGGCTTGGGGTGACGGCGGTATCATGGTCATGTATCCCTGAGACAGCCTCAGACGCACCCAAGTCTATAACTTGAACTCTATGGAAAATTCAGCTTGGAGATGAGTGGCCACATGTGACGCTGCCTGTATAGCCAATACGGTCCATTATGAAGCTGCCAGTGCCACTACAGTCTTACCAGCTATATGTTCTATCATGACCTGCAGAGAAGTAACAAGAGGTATTATGATTATCTAATAGGTTCTGAATCTGCATTACATGACAATAACTCAGGCAATATAAATGAGCCAAACTTTAACAAGAGTTTTCTCACTTTTTTTAAACATGGCACTTGAGGTCTTGCAATTCTAAAGGGATTATTATTCAAGAGAAGAGCTTATGCTTGTAGAGAGAATGAATAAAGATGTAATGGGTTAAGTACATTGTAAAATGGATTGGATAGTCTATGGAGACTTGTTATATTTTTTCTATTGGTAGGGTACAGTAAGGTAAGGTTGACGGTTTATGCTATGGCTGAATGTGGTCACTGTGCTCATCTCTGTGGTGGGTAAAAACCCTTTACCCTGGGACAAAGGGAGTGGCACATCCGGGTTACCTATTGGACAGTCCTCTTTATTTAGAGACAAATTAAGTATGTTTATGGGTTGGTTCTGGTGGTAAGATTTCATATAGATTAAATATATGATTTTTGAGGGATATATATAAAAAAGCAGAAAATAAAAATTAAAAGGGCTCAGTCATTTTTTGGTCAATTTTATTGAAAAAAATATGTATAACATTACTCAGAAATGTAGGCTTTCAGTTCAAAGAAAAGTTCTCTTTATATTTCATGGCTAATTTCCCTTCACTTATTCATAATTTCAACCCTTTGAAAACTTGCAGACCCTTTTTCTTTAATTAAAACATTGAATGTTAAATATTCTTTTGAAAGGTATATTATTTGTGACAGTCAATCAAATAAATGTAAAAGATTTTGAGTTGAAATGAAAAGGTCACATTTTGAGACATTTAAAGGGAAAGTTAAGTACTTCTCATATTCTCCTAGTTCACTGTTTCCTCAAAAGACTTTTCTCTTGTGTTTTCTTTTCTGGGACATCAGCAGGCACTAAGGCTCTACTCTGCTCAGTGAGGCAGCGTGGGTACTGGCCACGGGCCACAACAATCATAATTGCTTAAAACCGATGGAGGCATACCACCCACACTGGATTTCTTTTTCAAGACCTCTGTGGATGGAAGAGCTCCCTCCTCCTCCTCCTCCTCCCTCAGGTCTCCAGAATGTAGTGTTCACATTTTACTTCATCATTTCCATGCTGGTGAGGCTGCAGTCTCCACACCTGAGTCTCTTAGGTCCTGTGGTGAACCATGTGATCACAAAGTAAAAGTAAACGCACATATATATATATATATATATATATATATATATATATATATATATATATATATATATATATATATATATATATATATATATATATATATATATATATATATATATATATATATATATATATATATATATATATATATATATATATATATATATATATATATATATATATATATATATATATATATATATATATATATATATATATATATATATATATATATATATATATATATATATATATATATATATATATATATATATATATATATATATATATATATATATATATATATATATATATACAGTAAACCCTTGGCATAACAGACCCACTTTTAATGGATTATGGATATAACGGACAAGGTCAGAGAGTCAGAAATCTACGAGGATCGACTGAGAATAGTTTTTGAACCAGCCACGCCCAGTAACTGCTTAAATATGCCACACAAAAGTGTGGTAATAGTCAGGGGCAGGTGCTGAATATTGGCGATTGCCAGACTGAGTATGGCAAATGTCCGAGAAGGGTGTGTTTTGAACATTTTGAGTTCCTGGTTATCTGGAAAATTTGCTAATCCGAAAGGTTCATGACCCCCCGCATTCAAAGTTAAAGGAAGTTTTCTGCACATACAGTAAAAGTCATAAAAATGCAGAATGCAGGGGATCATGGGTCCTACAGATTATCAGATTTTCCAAATTATTAAGCTACTCGTGACCCTACTGTACTTAGAAAAAAAAACTACAATACTTACATGGGTGAAGGTGCTTCCACATGGGCAAGAGAGCCAGGTAGAATCCCACATCCCCTAATGCTGGGTAGCTTCTGAATACAGCTGTGAAGGCGAGCAGGGCAGTGGCCAGGAGAACAGGGTCTCGGTGAAGGCGAATGGAAAGAGGCAACACATAAACAAAAGCGTTGATCTGGAAGGTTGCCAGAAAAAAGAGGCGGAAGTGTTCAAACATCTCTGTGAAGAAGTACCAAAACAAGCCAATGTTTGGAGTTAAATCAGGTGCAGCCAATCTGTAAAAAAACAAAACAATGAAAAACATTAATGTGTAACTTGAATGGTCAGAAATCCAATATTGTTAGCTACATGACTGAATTGCTTATCAAATGTTAAGTAAAGACCAATAGCAATAACTATTACTCTACTATTACAAATACTATGAATGTAGATGAATCATTAAGAATACAGTACTCACATAAATCCATAAGTTGCTTCCAAAAACTCCCAACTGCCCGCAACCTCGACGGAAGCAATCATAAGGATTCCCAGTGATGAGAGAAAGGACAAAAGTGGCTTCATTAGTGCTGAGGTGGAGTCCTCCTGCACCAAGCTGATGATGCCTGGCACCAGCAGGCACACTGGGTAGAAGGACTGGTATGTTGCTACAGCAACAAGGCCACCAAAGACTAGTGGGTAACCTGGAACAAGAGGACTTCTGGAAGCCTTATGGATTCATATATATATATATATATATATATATATATATATATATATATATATATATATATATATATATATATATATATATATATATATATATATATATATATATATATATATATATATATATATATATATATATATATATATATATATATATATATATATATATATATATATATATATATATATATATATATATATATATTTATATATACACAGTAGGCGTGGTTGATATATGCGCGGTAAGGTTTTTACCTGCCTTAAACTAAACTCGGTACAATAGACAGCTCAAGGAACAAAGAAAACACTTTTTATTTACTTTCAAGTACTTTATTGAATATCCTTTGGCATTTCTAACAAACTTCAGATGCTTTGGAAGAGATTCTGCTAGAGTCTGGAGGTGAGTTTGAGGCATGGAGTCCCACAGTTGCAGGATGGCGTCCTTGAGCTTCGGTACCAAGGAGACATCGTAGTTCTGCAGCCCGGACTTGATCTTTCCCCAGAGGTTTTCTATAGGGTTGATACCAGGTGAGTTGCCAGGCCAGGGGTTGAAGTAGCAAATACTCCCAAAATCAAGAGCATCAATCACTAGTTTGGTTCTATGACAAGGTGCCCTATCCTGCATAAAAAAATTTGCCTGGCACGCCTCCATCGATGGCTCAAGGTGGTCTATCAGCAAGGTCAGGTAGTTGTGCCGACTGATTCTCAGGTTTTTTGGGAGGAAGACTAAGTGCCCCAGGCCGTGGTAGGAGAAGCAACCCCAAACCATAATTGAATCGGGGTGCTTAACCTGTGGGCTTTGGCTATGGGAAAGTCGAGAAGTGGCCGAGAAACGACAAAATTACACTGCATTTTGAGACTAAGAAAAGAGCATGGAATGTACACACACTCAAAAATCTATCGTTACACATTCAGCACGATACAAACTGACACCAAGGACGAAGCCATTGAGAACAGGCTACTCGTGTTGGTATCACTGCTTGTGCTGGGTGTGGGTTCACTTGCCTGAACCAAGTGAGCGGGGCTTGTAAATGAAGTACCCTCCCTCTCTCTGCCTCCTGCCTGCCTCTGCAGTCCAATTAGCTGCAATACCACGATACGTGAGCCGCGGGCGTATAAGGGGGGGGGAACAATAGTGAATTGGATAAATCGCTGAACGATGATGTGGAGACCGCGAACGGCGGGGGGTGACTGTAGTAGAATTTGAGCTGGCACAGTAACGCTTCATGAAACACACAGGTGGAGTCTTAGTCGAAGTTAATTGATCTGTGTTCTATGTAGCTATAATATTGTAGTGTTTGGGGTGATGAAATTATGCTTTAACACCTCACACACAAGTGAAGAAATAAAATCTCGCCCATTTAGGAAACAATACGATAAACACCTTGCAGTGATGAGTCACTCAGGATTCGGATATCAGAGTGAATCCCACTGACTGATCGCCACATACGGCTCCACTGAGCCTAGGAGGTTACGTAAAACTTAGCTAACCCTTATGATAGATTTATAGTGGATTATTAACTTGACTTATCACCCAAATGGTAAGATAACGTTGGCATTGGTTTCACTAGTATAGCATGCACTACTCAAGTCACGGTATTCGCTTGTCTCGAAACAATCATGGAATGCACCCAATAAGATTAATTCTCTAATAATTCTCGGCGAGTCATTATCCCAACATGTTAGACAAATTACTCCTGCATGCAAGCTATTTAATAAACTACTCTTCTTCAAAGACGGCTAATTTCGGCAATTCAAAACGCCCGTGCCAAATTCCTTATCCGCCAACTAAAAAAGCGCGCAAAGTTCCTACTTTTCATTAGGCAATGAGGCAGCACAAGAGAGAAGGGTAACCCAGGAGTAGATTGAAATAACCTGTAGAAATCCATGCAACTCTGTTTAAACTTGTATCTTTCTTACCAGCAATGCTTTTAGCATTGCAATTTTATTTTATTTTTTTCAGATGCTCACAACTTGTTCATGAAAGAAAAGACACGTTCAGTGGAAGCATTAGTTCCAGGATGGCACATTATGAACTGAACTATATCTGACATACGTTGATGGTTGTTTTTGTCTTTGACATGGGAGAATACTTTTACCTAACGCTGTTACGTATATCATATGAGCATTATTGTTTAATAATTTGTGAATATAAAGCTTAAAGAAGTGGCACTCAAATCACTCCGTTAATATTATGGTCATATCTGGTATCTCAGTGTCTCCCTTCCTCTCTATCCCTCCCTTACAGGGGTCCTGTCCTGCTCCCCCCAGCAGAGCTGAGGTGGTGGGAATGATCGCACTCTTACCAACCCTGCTGAGATTACCAGGTTGCTCAGTGTGAAATTCGTCGGACCCCACTGTAACGATAGTTTTTTGAGTGTGCATACATCAGAGTACTCCTCTCATAACCATAAAGCCATTAAAAGCATTTACTTTTACTCAAACTCCATTCTTTTTGGGTGGTGTTTGTTACAAAATAAACAGTCTCGTGACGCGTGGCATCTAGCCGAGAGTCGCTTGTTGTCTACTATGGAGAATTTGACAAGTGATTACTGTATGGATAGCTAATTGAGTACGCCATGACCTTACAGCACCACCTATGACAAAAAAGCCCACCTCAAGATCACTCACCCACCACAATGACCTCGGGCATTCATGGTGGGTTGCGCTATGCCACCACCGCCTACAATTAGCTTGAATTAGGTGTTTTATGGCGAGCCCTTTTAAGGGTCCACCGTACCACAGCCACGACTCGTGAAAGCCCTAAAAAGGGTCTGCCGACGTTCTTGGGTTAATGGTGTGGCGTGTGTACCGTGGTTTAACCCTTTCAGTATGGTGACAATATATGGAAAGGGTTAATCCTCTTCTAAACCTCTTAATGCTATTCCATTTCCTCTTAATCCTCTTCAAAACTTCTTAAGAGGAAATGGAAGAGGATTAAGAAGTTTAGAAGAGGCTTAATTCTCTTCCATTTCCTCTTAACCCTTTCCATACTGTGACGCCGACGTCTGCGTCACCGTATAAAAAGGGTTAAGAAGGTCGCTACCACGTTTACAGTACACGTAATTCCTCGCACCATCACTCACAGTAAAAGTACTCTCGTCACTCCAAAGTACTTTCCTCCACTGCTCCAAAGTCCAATGTTGGTACTGATGAGCAAAATTGATCCTCATTTGCCTATGGCACTTTGTTACCCAGGGTTTGGGAACAGCACGACATCTGTGGTACTTGAGCAAGTAATCTTGAAGTGTACGTATTGCCACATCACTGAGTATCTTTTTTTTTTTCTGCTTTAATTCTTTTGCTGTATGGGTCGGGCTGCACTCCACCTGCCTCTTGATGGTATTCAGGGTCCTCTTGGAAAGCAGCCTTTTCTTCCCAGGCCTTTTCTTATGGGTTGGGAGTGGACCAGGTCCCGCGTCATGTATTTTCTTGGTCGATAGCTGGGCTGTACAGACTGAAATTCCAATGTTCTTGGCAATAAACCGGTTGGAATTTCCCTCCTTGTAGAGAGCACGTATGACCTCTATCTGAGCTTTTGTGAATTGTTTTTTCTTCAGCATGGTTAGCAGTAGAGGGGTTGGAAGTATAGCGTGCCTCGCAAAAAAGTGGCTGAAGAAAGAATCCAAGAGTGGCAAACATGTTCTCCTTGCCAATGCATGAAGCACACTGAACAATCTATGGGAAAGGAGACTGAAGGCAAGTCGTCACTGAGTTACCAAGTAAAAGTGTTGCCAGATCTCCCTAGAATTAACGAAATGGCAGGGGCATTTTATTAAGGGGGTACGGGACACCTGAGGTCATCTAACTAAACTATCTGGGGTATTGCGATGAAACTTAAGTAGGCAACTATGTTGCCTACATTTTGTACGAGCCAGAACAATGTATGTATACAGTAAACCCTTAGTTATCCAGGTGCACCATATCCGACCTCGCCCGTATCTGGGAGTTTTCAATAATATTTGATAAAAAAAAAAAAAAAAAAAAAAAAAAGTCGTGCGCCGCCAAAAGTCATTTAAATTGCCCACGTGATGCCTCTAAGCTCTGCCCGGGTGGTGAACCGCACCTGTAAAGCAGTTCCCAGCTTGCATGTAGCAATGATATTGACGTCCTGGTGCGAAGATTCGCAGGAAAGTTGTGTGCTTCACAGAACAACTGGCACGTAAACGTTCTTGCCGAGCACTGCAGACCATATCGAAGTTACGAGAGTCAAGGCAGTACAGGTTTAAATGGTGGGAGTGTCAAAGGACTGTTTAAATGAAACACACAGTGAGAACCCTAGCTTAAGCCTTGATGACTGCCTAAATCCAGACTGGACTAGGTGAGTAGGGCTCCGTCCCCGTGGAGAAGGCGTGTGGGTCCGCTATCACTCCCGCAGAAGTGAGGGCGGAATAAGAAATGCTGATAAGTACCACCCTCGGTCCGACATGTGAAAAAAGGATTTTACCATGCTTACGGTAAGGCGAGTAAAGGGGCCCGCAGGGGTTCGGGAGTCCCGTGGGCCAGCCTGATCTGGAGGTGCGGGCTGGCCGTAAATCGTGGTTACTTCTTGTGGCTGGCCTCCCCGTGGTCCCGCTGGATGCACTGTGCAGGGGGTACCCGACCCCCCTGGCTTGCAAGGGCAACACAGTGTAACTAAACAGCCACAGATCACTACGCAAGCAGATGCGCCAGGTTGTCATTGACTCCTTGGTTATCCTTCCCACTAAGATTCAGAGTGGGGTGGCCTGGCGTACTTGCCCGGCGTCTGTGGGCCTTCGGGCTCATTGCTGGGCTTAAAAGGGTAGCGCCCTGGGGTGCCTGCCCGGGCATCCGTACAGAAGCCTGCTTTGAGCACTTGATGCCCGTTACCGGCCCGGACCGCTTCGGGTATTGCTCTAGAATGCCTTCTGGTTGACCCAGGTGGCAAAGCCCGCGGTGCTCGTAGCCACAAGGTTGCTAATGCAGCTACACAGCGATAAAGCCGCAGGCGCACACCTAAGAACAGCAAAGAGCATTGGCCTTCCAGTTTTGTAAAACTGGACCCGTAAAAGGTTTCTTGTGGCAGTGCTGGGTCTGCTAGAAAGCCTACGTGGTAAACACAATGGTGCAGACTTGGGTGGTTAAGCTGCCACAAATACCTGGGCTTTTCTGGGTTGGGTCCAGGCCCCGCTGCTGTGATTGGCCAAGCAGGGGAACATTAGCTGCTGCCTGTGAACACGGGGCTAGGCACCCCAGCAATGGGTTAGCGGTTGAGGCTGTTGCACCTAATTGCCGAATCCCAAGTAACAGATCCCCCCAAGGTGCAGCAGGACTGCGATAAGCCAGGGAGAGATTGCCACGAGTGCTAGCCATGACGACGCTGCTCAAACCCTTTTCTCAGTGCCCAGAGCACGTCAATCGCACGCATTTCACTCCCTGATGCAGACTGACTGCTACAAAGCCATGGGGCGTACCATAGTATGAGTATGGACAGAAGCACCTATGCAGTACCCTGTCGTTGCCTTTATGGCAGGCCATGATCGAAAGATAGGTTTTTGGGTCTGTAGACTTAACCTACACAATATCTGGGTTTTTCCCATATCCGGGTGCCCCCGTGGCTCTATTAACCCGGATACCTGAGGGTTTACTGTACTTATATGCATAGCTGGGCACGATAACAGAAAACCTTATTCCCGATAACCGATAACTGATAATGAAAAACCTTAACGGCGATAACCGATATTCGTTAACTAGAGACACAAATATAGGCGATAACCGATAACCGATACCCGATATAAATCCACAATTCTGATACTAGCTAGCGATAAGTCCGATAGGCGAAAACGATACTATATTGATATTTCAGATAGAACAACATTGATGAATTCAAATTTTCATTATCTGTATTTTAGGAAACTTACAAAACCTTAAAATCACACGTTGACACGTACATATGGACGATAATACTAAAAATGCCTGAATCGGTGTTGTGTTATTTGGCGTCCCCACTGTCAAAAATTGTTTACAAACACTGGTCACTCGTGAACGGTGCATGCTCAGACCAGCAAGCGTAGACCTGTACAATCTCACAAAGCTTTTCAACCGTAATTAAGAGTTGCTGGAAGGCTGAATCAGACATATAGTACCACTACCACCATCCTCGCTGTTTTTAGAACGACACTGTACGAGTTGTATTTATATGTACAGAGTGTACGTCGTTCTAGAAACAGCGAGGATGGTGGTACTGTATGTTTGATTCAGCTTTCCAGCAACTCTTAATGTGTTAAAAAAGCATTGTGAGACTGAACAGGTCTACACTTAATGGTCTGAGCATGCGCAGTTCACGAGAGACCAGTGTTTGTAAACAAAAGCGCCAGCTTTTGACGATGAGACACCAAATAACACAACACCGGGTGCCTTCAGTATCATGGCATGGTCACAAACGAATATGGAATATCAAATTTGAGGCAGTGAATAATCATTTTTGGGGCAAAGTTAAATGATTTTTCTCTATGATATATTGATTTTTGAGTAGCATAAAAAAAATAACCTAGTGTTTTAATTTTCATGATCTAAGCATGAAATCTCATCACCGAAGATATTTCATACCCCGAAGTTTTTTCATACAACACCGGGCCACGCATGCGCAGTAGGGAGACAACGTTTTTTTCTGAGAGGCGGAAAAAAAGTAGTGATTATTGCTAGTTTGGTTACAAAAGTAACGAAGATACCGATATATATTTAAATAAGTAGTGGATGGTCGATAATCCGATTTTGTTATCAGCGATAAAGTATCGCGATAACTTATCGCGATAACGCCCAGCTATGCTTATATGTATACTTATATGTATACATGTGCATATACATGAAGCGACACTTAAAATTACACAGCACCACTAACCCTTTCCATCCGTGATGCAGACGTCAGCGTCACATTATGGAAAGGGTCAAGAGGAAATGGAAGAGGATTAATCCTCTTCTAAACTTCTCAATCCTCCTCTAAATTTCTCTTAATCCTCTTTCATTTTCTCTGAAGAGGTTTAGAAGAGAATTAAGAGGAAATGGAAGAGGATTAAGAGGATTAGAAGAAGACTAACCCTTTCCATACGGTGACGCCGTCAGATGCCGACGTCGGTGTCGCTGGAGTGAAGGGGTTAAGGGACACACCTGGGGGGGGCCATATCTCATGACTGGTATACCCTATGGGTCTGAAATCATAGTATGTTATCTGTATATGATTACTTATTACTTCATGTGAATTTCACGAAATTTGGCTGACTTGCCAGAGATAGCTTAAAAAAAAAAAAAAAAAAAAAAAATGCATCTTTGTTTACCAGTCAATTGATTTGGGACAAAAAAAAAAAAAAAAAAAAAAAAAAGTCTAATGTACCTCTACAACTTCGAGTGATTACATTTTTGATTTTTGGCTTGGTAATAAAAAATAAATAAATAAAATAAAATAAAAATCAAACATATTTTCTCTCCTATGTATGCCCGTTGTTTTTCAAAAATTTTCAAAAGTTCTCACATACAAAAATTGACTGTTGTTTGTACTCTTTATTGATGCAAAACAATAGACAATCAGATTTATAGTAAACTTTGTGAGGCTTTTCAAAACCGGAAAGTACACTTTGAGAAAACGGCTGTCAAAGATTTTTTTCCATGTCCTCTGTGTCTTGCCACTTGTTTTTGTTTGATTGGCATGAAATCTTCACATATCATTGCCTGTACCTTCTACTTTGTAGAGAACTGGAATAGGCATCTGGTTCCCCTTTCAAAAAGGTATTAGTCACTCAATGGTGAGGGTGTCAGAAGGCACCACCTTCCTCACTGTTGCCAGATTTATTCCTAGAACTCTCCTGCTTGATATTCTTGGTCCTTCTTCTTAGTTTTCCTTTTCTTGGCCTTTGCTGTTATATGCCGGCTTCTCTCTTGGTCTCTCCATTGATGATACTTCTTCAAAGTTGCATTAGAACTTGTAATATGTTCTATAATGTTTGTTCATTTGTAGCCATAGTTGTGTTCTAAGGCTGTGTGCCTGACTAGGAACCTGACCCTGAAGAGACCATAAAACCTTATTTTAGGGCACTTACTCCACACCTTTGAGTGCAAAGACTCATTAGGGGAAGCAGTGGTGGTTGTGTTGGCGGGGGTGATATTTGGGCCCCAGTAGGTTGATCTTCACCTTCATATGAAGCCTGCTGGCTCTATCTCTTCATATGAGCCTTCTTCAGGAAGCCCGTTCTCGCTTTTTGTATGCGTCTCTTGCAAGTCATTGTAAGAAGTTGCTAGCAAAAGAAATCAGGAGGCCCGTAGCGTGACAGTGCTCACACTTTGATGCTTGGTGAGGCACTGGCGAGTGGCCGCTGCTCCACGCCCAGCTCACTCCTCACCACACACAGCAGAGAGAGGAGGAATGCCAAGGGGCAAAATTTGGAAAAAGAAAATATCTTATAACATGATTTATGCGAAAAATACCAGTGTCACCATCATACCACATGGCGTGCCACGTGTAAGGCAGTGACGCAACACCTCGGGACATTTAAATCTTGCTCTGGCAATGCTGTTTTTTAAATTTGTGGAAAAAATGTCTCTGCCTGATATCTCACACCCTTCCCCACATAGTCCGCTTGCCACCCACATAGGTCCTGTACTTTAACCTTGTTTTTGCTGGAAGTGTATTGTTTTTTCATGGATTCTTACTCACATGGGTCTATTGAGAAATTCTAGCTTGGTTGCCGGAGCGGCAACCTTGGGGAACTCCGCTAATTTGCATAAATCCAAGATGGCCGCCATTGGCGGAAGTGGAAAATAACTTTTCAACCATTTAACTTACAATAGTGTGTTATACCTCTTTCCCATATAAATTTGAGGTGAGGAATCGATTTCTGAGGTCGTTTGTGTGATTTGAGGTCAAATTCATAGTCAAAGGTCAAGTTGAATGCCATTTTAGACTACTGAGGGGATGAAAATAATTGACCAGAGGAATTGATTTCTCAGGTACATTTTGTGATTTGGGATCAAATTCAGGATCAGTGATCAAGTTGAAAGTCATTTATTGTTAAGTATCAAATTACATAATGCTAATGATATTTTCAGAGTGATGCTGAAACATTTTTTTATATATTTGGTTAACATCGATTATTCCCATTCATCATCAGTACCGACAACATGATCAAGATGTCCAGTTTCTTTGCCATCTTCCATATCTTCTTGTCTTTCCTCATCCTCTTCATCTTGGTCTTCCTCCCCTGTCTTAAATGGATTAAAGCAAGCATCACTACATTCACAAGAACAGTACACAGTGCATGACATTTTCCCATGGTGACAACTGCAACGTTCAGTGCTGCAGACTTTCATAACAGCCTTACAGCTGCATCGCACTACATCCATAAGTTCTTGGGGTCCTGGGGGTTGATTGGAGGTTGTTGGTCCTGGGATGCCATCTTTGATTTTCCACCCATACTTCGTGATGTCAAGTTCAGGTGGAGCTTCCTGGTCAGCAGATTTTGCAAGTATGGTCTGCAGATGAGCACGTAAGATGTGCAGGAACAGATTATGCTCTGTTGGTGGTAGCGACATTATCTTGATCCGCTTACCAAACTTCTTTGTGTAAATCTGGTACCTCGCCACATTCATCGATGTCCCCTGCTGTTGACCATATAGAGCACAGAAGAACGTCTGTCCTGCTTCCATGAGCTGTGCATGGGTGGCATCACGCTCACCCAAGACTGAGTACAGGCCTGGGAAGTCACCAGCTCTCAGGGTCTTCAGGGCTGACACTTTCCCCTTGCCATACAGGTATGAGGTGGTATCTGAACCGGTAAGATAGTGCATTCCCAGGATCTGCAAGCACTTGGGGCCAAGTTGTTCACAGGTGGCATTGATGTCCCAAATGGCTCCATTCCATCGCTCCATTTGTACTGTGGCCTGGATCTTGTTTCGCACACCCAGTAAACAAGCAGTACAAAGACATCAGTGTCATCTGAGAGAATGCGAATCACTTCCGTGTCACATTGAGCAGTCTTGAGGAGGTATGACATCATTGTTATGTCTGCTTCATCATGGTTGAACACACCTTGCTAGCGCTCCACAGTGACTTCTTCACCAAAGCTGTAGGCACTAAGAACTTTTGATAGCTGCAACTTGTTGTGCTTATTCCTCATGATAGCGTCTCGACTGGGTAGTGGTGTGTTGGTGGTCAAGTCATAATTGATGGCGCCAAGGCCAGCACGTCGCATACGCTCATGGTCCTTTGCAGACACATTGTGATACTTGTCGAAGACTAACACTTTCTTGCCATGGAGAGAGGATAATCTTGTCTTGATGGACTTAACTATATGTGATGCATCACCTCTTGATGGCCAAACAATGTGGTAGAGGAGCTGGCTTGCATCAACGATGGTAACATCAGGGGGTGATGGTCGTTGTGCCTGTATACGGAGTTTGTGAGCTAGTGGAGCTTTACTACCTTTTCTCAAACAACCATACTGGCCGATGAGTGAGGGGGTATTGGGCATAGCTCATATTGGAAAATGGTTGCTAGCTTCATCTGGCGTTGCTGTCCGACTGTCAGCAGCCTGAAGAAGATAGTTTCCAGCTCAAAGATTGTCTTGTCTCCTACTTTCATACCTTTCTTAATGTGTTGCATTGTCTTGATGCAGCTAGAGATGGGTTCATGGAATCCATTGGGAGGGATGTCTGGAACTGAGCAGCCATTCTCTCGCCTATATCGACTGATTCGGCAATATTCACCTCAGCTTCAGGGGGGGCGAATCTGCCATTGGCGATATTATACAGGTGTGGCGACTGATTTTCCAGTGGGTGAGACATTGTAGACAGCTCGAGCAAGATTCGACGTCTGTCATCTGCATCCATCTCCCTCCTCTTCCGCCCTTCCTCCTTGTGACGTGGTCCAGTCTTTGTAGTACTTGGTGCAGCTTGGTCCTCATTTTCCTTGACTGGGGGGTCAGGGTAGATGTGCGCCATGGTGTCTGAGAGGTATGCAGTGACAGGAAAAGAATTAATCCATTCCTCTACCATCTCTGGAGAAAGGGTCATACCCTTAAGACCACCTTTGCCAATTCGAATGGCAGTTTGCTCACCAAACTGGTCAGAGCTAACACTATTCCAGCCACCTTCCTGGTGACGGCATACAAAAGCACCTGACATGAGCTCCGATTTAGCTTCAGGTGGCAGAAGGTGGCGCATCTCGAGAAGGTGATGGGTGATGTAGCGGGCATAATGGTGATGGCCAGCAACGATTTTTAAAATGGTTGAATTTGACCTTTGACCATGAATTTGATCTCAAAGCACACAACCAACTTCAGAAATCGATTCCTCTCCTCAAATTTATGTGGAAAACAGGTATCACATGCTATTATAAGTGAATTTGTTGAAAAGATATTTTCCACTTTCGCCAATGGCGGCCATCTTGGATTTATGCAAATTCCCCAAGGTTGCCGCTCCGGCAACCAAGCCAGAATTTCTCTATAGACCCATGTGAGTAAGAAACCATGAAGAAACAATACACTTCCAGCAATAACAAGGTACCCAATCTGGCAAGTGGACTAACACAATGACAGGGAAAAGTAATTTTTGTGTATTTAAAAAATATTCATAAAAAATACACCCCTTGATACATAACCAATCACTTTCATTTTTTGGCTGTGAGTAGTCTTTAGGTATGCCTAGAGCCCTATGGAAAATATTCTGAAAGTTTCTTATACAGAAAGGCATAATGGTATTTCTTTCATTATGTTTGTCGAACATCGCGTAAAATCATGTTTTTTTGTCATTTTTCCTCTTAACCCCCTTTTTTTTTTTTTTTTTACAGCAAAGGAGACAGTTCAAGGGCACAAAAAAAGTAAACATTAATAAAAAAAGCCCGCTACTCGCTGCTCCTAAAAAGAATCCAAAGAGGTGGCCGAAAGATAGGTCAGTTTCGGGAGGAGAGGTGTCCTGATACCCTCCTCTTGAAAGAATTCAAGTCGTAGGCAGGAGGAAATACAGATGAAGGAAGATTGTTCCAGAGTTTACCAGCGTGAGGGATGAAAGAGTGAAGATGCTGGTTAACTCTTGCATAAGGGGTTTGGACAGTATAGGGATGAGCATGAGTAGAAAGTCGAGTGCAGCGGGGCCGCTGGAGGGGGGGAGGCATGCAGTTAGCAAGTTCAGAAGAGCAGTCAGCGTGGAAATATCGATAGAAGATAGAAAGAGAGGCAACATTGCGGGGGAATTTAAGAGGTAGAAGACTATCAGTATGAGGAGGAGAGCTGATGAGACGAAGAGCCTTAGCCTCCACTCTGTCCAGAAGAGCTGTGTGAGTGGAGCCCCCCCACACATGAGATGCATACTCCATACGAGGGCGGACAAGGCCCCTGTATATGGACAGCAACTGTGCAGGGGAGAAGAACTGGCGGAGACGGTACAGAACGCCCAGCCTCGAGGAAGCTGATTTAGTAAGAGATGAGATATGAAGTTTCCAGTTGAGATTTTGAGTTAAGGATAGACCGAGGATGTTTAGTGTTGAGGAAGGTGATAGCTGGGTGTTGTCAAAGAATAGGGGATAGTTGTTTGGAAGATTGTGTCGAGTGGATAGGTGGAGAAACTGTGTTTTTGAGGCGTTGAAGGACACCAGGTTCTTCTTGCCCCAATCGGAAATAATAGTAAGGTCTGAGGCTAAGCGTTCTGCAGCCTCCAGCCTTGAGTCGTTAAGTTCCTGAAGGGTGGGTCTTCTGTTAAAAGAAGTTGAATAATGCAGAGTGGAATCATCGGCGTAGGAATGGATAGGACAGTTCGTTTTGGAAAGAAGATCATCAATGAACAACAGAAAAAGAGTGGGAGATAGGACAGAACCCTGTTGGAGTACGGGTGGCGATATATTTCTCTGGATGGTGTGCACAGGGAAAATTTAGACATTTTAAAGAGGTGGAAATGGTGTCGTTCTTCTTTGCAATAATTGTATATTCATTTAGTATATATGGTGGTGTAATAAAACTTCTCTGCTAATAATATAAAGAAGTTATGACAGCCGAAAATATTGCGCATTTTCTCGTGGCTGTGACGTGTCGCGTGGAAGCATCTCTCTCTCTCTCTCTCTCTCTCTCTCTCTCTCTCTCTCTCTCTCTCTCTCTCTCTCTCTCTCTCTCTCGACCTTGTTATAACGACCCAAGATAACCTAATCAGTAGTGTCACGGTAGGAGAACACCTCGGTTCTTGCGATCATAAATTAGTGCGCGTCGACATTAAAGCTCAATCATCAGTGACTGAAAATAAAGTAAAGGTGCCCAATTTCAAAAGAGCTAACTTCGTAGAAATCCGACAAAAACTCACAGAAATAACACTATCAGATTACTGCAACGTAGAGTATGCCTGGCTAAGTTTTAAAATCACTTACTCACTCAGCAGAACACATTCGTCCCCTTGTGCGAGAAGCGAATTAACACTAATAAAAGCCCACCGTGGTTTAATAGCGAAATTAAACAATCAGTCAATGAGAGAAAATTGTTTTACAGGTTAAAGAAAGAACAAAGCATGCCCGAAAACATTAGACTTTATAATGATGCCAGGCGACGAGTAAAAAGACTAGTAGGTCAGGCAAAGCGTAGATACGAAGAAAATATTGCAGCCAACTGTAAAAATAATCTGAAATCTTTCTTCAGTTACATAAACAACAGAAAGGCGATCAAAAGTGGTATTGGACCTTTAACAAACAGCGACGGTGCACTAGTGACTGACAGCCAACACATTGCAAACCTCTTAAACAATTACTTTTCCTCGGTGTTTAATACTAACAGTCTTCCTCTCGCTACCACCAACACCAGTACTATTGTAAATCTCGAGCATGCATTGCCTAATTTTGAAATAACAACCGATGAAGTCCTTAAAGCTCTCCATTCACTTAAAACAAATAAAAGTCCTGGACCTGACAAAGTATATCCAACTCTGCTGAAAGAAACAAAGAGCGAAATACTCTCCTCCCTCACAACCGTATTCAATATGTCCTTGCGACAAGGCATCGTCCCTTCAGATTGGAAAAAGGCTAACGTGACACCGATTTTCAAGAAAGGAGACAAAAAAGTACCAGGTAATTACAGGCCCATTAGTCTAACTTCGGTTGTAGGTAAGCTACTTGAGGGCATAATTAGAGACAAAATTGTGAATTACCTTGAAAGCCACTCATTGATTGGGGACTCACAACATGGCTTCAAAACAAAAGATCCTGCCTATCAAAACTATTAACCTTTTATAACGACCTCTTCACTGTTTATGACGTAACCAAATCACTGGACGTAGTCTATCTTGATTTCCAGAAAGCGTTTGATAAAGTCCCGCATCATAAATTACTTTACAAATTAAAGCAAATAGGTATTGACGGTCAAGTAAACCAATGGATCGCGAATTGGTTGAGCAACAGACAACAAAGAGTAGTGATTGACGGATTTAACTCAGAGTGCGCCTGTCACTAGTGGCGTCCCTCAGGGCTCGGTCCTTGGCCCAGTGCTCTTCATTATTTACATCAACAACGTGGATGTTGGACTCAATAACCGCATTAGTAAATTTGCAGACGACACAAAGATTGGCAACTCGGTTCTCACTGACGAAGACAGGCAAAGCCTCCAAGAGGATTTGCACAAAATTTCAGCTTGGTCGGATAGATGGGAGATGCCCTTTAACGTAGACAAGTGCCAGGTCCTTCAAGTTGAACGAGGAATAAGTTCGAATACGAAATGCGAGGCGTTAAACTCAAAAGCGTTCAATGCGTCAAAGACTTGGGGTCAAAATCGCGTCAAACCTCAAATTCTCACAGCAATGCATCGATGCAGCAAATAAAGCGAACAGAATGTTGGGCTTCATTAAAAGAAACTTTGTATTCAAGAATAAAGATGTAATACTCCGCTCTACAACAGTTTAGTCAGACCCCACTTGGAATATGCGGTACAGTTTTGGTCTCCCCACCATGCAAAGGATATTGCTAAATTAGAAGGTGTTCAGCGTCAGACGAAAATGATCCCTTCCTTGCGCAACAAATCCTACTGAAGAAAGGCTTTCTACCCTTAACATGTTCTCTCTTGAGAAACGTCGCCTCGAGGAAAACTGATCGAATGTTTTAAAATACTTAATGGTTTCACGAATGTAGACAGATCAACACTGTTTATGATCGATGACACTTTTGCGAGGAACAATGGCGTAAAACTCAGATGTAGACAAGTAAATTCAGACTGCACCAAATTTTTCTTCACCAACGTTGTAGTGCGAGAATGGAATAAGCTTCCACCGTCAGTGGTCCAGTGTAACACGATTGACTCCTTCAAAAATAAGCTCGACCGTCACTTCCTTCAACTTAATATCAACTAGAGTAGAAATGCAACGTTTTGGAGTCTTCTGATTAATGTAAAATCACTTAGGTTTAAGGACAGACCACCAAGTCTGGACCATGGGGTCTGTGTGGTCTGATTTTCTATGTAAATCTATGTAAATCTCTCTCTCTCTCTCTCTCTCTCTCTCTCTCTCTCTCTCTCTCTCTCTCTCTACTTGCTCCTCCCTCCTCTGTCAATGTCACTACCATAGCAGTCATCAGAGTCACTGACACTTTGATTCATCCGCGGTCTACTTCTGCCCGGAGCAGAGGAACTGCTTGATGCGTCACGAGACATGACAGATGTATTCCGAACAAAAGTGGAAAATGGTCTGTGGCCTTCAGTTGGGCGCGCACTGAGACGAATGAGAGTGTGTCCAGATGCCAGATGCCTCCACCATTCTTCTGAGTCAAGAACTGGCGGTACATTTGAAACGTAGGAAGCGTAGAGTGTGATGATCATATATATGATCCCTGTACGGGTGGGGCATGTGGTAGCGCACTTATATATACGATCGCCGTAATCTAAGGGTTAATACTCCTATCTCCTTTACCCTATCAACAATATCTAATCATTCCCTGCACTTTTCACGTAAAATTGATTGAATTTAGATTTTCTGCAATTAAAAACGACAAAATTTAACCTCTAACTCAGTCCATTTAAGCCTGCGCCAGACATTTAAAATTTGCGCTATGAGCAAAACATTGCTCGGGGATTATTTCTAGATGGTATAAGAACATTTTTAACCCAGTTTTGCAAAATGCTATATATTGACCAAAACCACCCCCCAGGTGTCGCGTACCCCCTTAAGCACAGTTTTTATATACGTTCCACCTGCTGTGCATATATCAAGCGTGCCTACTGTGTGTATATATATATATATATATATATATATATATATATATATATATATATATATATATATATATATATATATATATATATATATATATATATATATATATATATATATTTGGAGAAACATATAGTTTGCTGCAAAACATTTGAATGGCATTTCACTATTTGGATGGAGACATGATGAAAATAATAACAACATTGATTAGACCAAGGCAAGAGTATGAAATGGTTGTTTGGTCCCCCCACAAGAAAAAGGACATGAGGAAACTCGAAAGGATACAAAGGACTGCAACTAAGATGGTACCAGAACTATCAAGTTTGTCATACGAGACTAGATTGGAGGAACTGAACCTACCAACACTCAAAGAGAAAAAAGAAAGAGGAGACCTGATAGCACTGTACAGGAATACAAATGGAATGGACATGTTGGACATAAATGATTTAACTGAGATGGAAGGGAGGAGGCAACTAAGAGGACACTGCAAGAAATTGAAAAAGGGAACTTGTTTGAAAGACACAAAGAAGTACAGTTTTCCTCACAGGGGTGTGGATACATGGAATGGAGTAAGCAATTATATTGTTGAAGTGGGCAGTTCATAAAATGAAGGAAAAGTTGAACAAATATAGATTGGGAGACAGGACTGTCCGAGCTTGAGCTCAGGCCCTGTACATAACCTACTACAAATAGGTAAATAGGTAAATACACACACATACACACACACACACAATGAAAAGAATGAAGCAAGGTCAGAAGAGGAAAAAAAAAAAGGTTTTCTGGAGAGTGATAGACATGGACCTAAGGAAGTGGTACAGAAGGGAAGAGGAGACAGCTTGAAGGTGGCATACACTAATGTGAATGGGTTAATATTGTCAATGTTAGAAATAGGAGATTACCTGAGTAAGGAAAAAACAGATGTTACGGGGATTACGGAAACAAAATTGACTGGTAGTATAGATGCATTTAACTTGGGGGATGGTAAATATAATGTATGGATGAGAAATAGAGAAAATAAACAAGGAGGAGGAGTGATACTATTGTTGAAAAAAGAATGGACAGTGGAGGGTGTCACCTATGGCGAAGGGGAAGCGGAGGTCTTGAGTGTGGGAATAAGACTGCAAAGGGGAGGATGCAGAAATATCATAGTGGTGTATGTCCCCCCAAAAAACAATTCATGGACAGAAGAATTGTACAAGAAGAACTTGGAAGATACATTGGATTGCCTAAGGAGATTGCTGGAGGAGATGGATAAGATTCTGATAATGGGAGATTTTAATTCTAAGGAAGTGTCATGGGAAAACTGGTCAACAGAAGGATGTGAAGCTTCATGGGGGAACAAGGTTTTGGAATTGGTTATAGATAACGTCCTCACACAGTGGGTGGAGGAAAATACAAGATTCAGAGGAGAAGACAAGCCATCCAGATTGGACTTGATAATCACCAGGGAGCCAGATATCATAGAGGAGATGAACTATGAGAGCCCTATAGGGAAGAGCGATCACGTACTTATCGAGTACATATTACGAGAAGGAGGTAAAATAATCAGGAATGACGACTACAGGAAAGAATGGTTTAACTTTAATAAGTCAAATTTTGAACAACTTGGGAAACGTTTTGAGGAAGCACAATGGGATACTTTTTTTGAGGCTGACAATGTGGAGGAAAAATGGGCTATCTTTCTATGGATTTACAATGAAGGAGTGGAAAAGTGGGTACCAAGGATGAAAGAAGGCCAGAAATCAGGAGAAGAGTGGTGTAATAGAAAGTGTGTAGACGCCAAGGAGGATAAGGAGAAGGCATGGAACAAATGGAGAAAAATAGGAGAATGGATCAATGGAATGAGTACAAAAGGAAGAGAAATGCTGATGTCAAAGTAAGAAGAGAAGAAAAAAGGAATTTTGAGAAAAATATTGTAGATAAGTGCAAAGACCAGCCAAAACTGTTTTATAAGTTCATAAATGGAAAGTTGAAAAACAGAGATGAGATTCAGAAAGTTAAAGTTAATGGTGAAACTTTTGATAGTATAAGTGAAATAGTAGAAGTGATGAATAATTGTTTCCAAACAGTGTTCACAAGGGAGAGTGAGTTTGAAGGTGTAGATGAAGTGCCAGGGAATAGAGTGGGTCTGGAGAGAATACAAACATCAGCAGATGAAGTTAGAAAATTATTGGAAGAATTGGATGTGAGGAAATCAGCAGGACCGGATGGTATATCAAATTGGGTGCTAAAAGAGTGTAACCAGCAAATAGCTGAAAAGTTGAGCAACTTGATTAATGTCCCACTAGCACAAGGGAAGGTACCGAGAGACTGGAAATGGGCTAACATCGTCCCAATATATAAAGGAGGAAGTAAGGAGGACCCACTGAACTATAGGCCAGAGTCATTAACAAGTGTAGTAGCAAAGTTGTGTGGGAAAATTATAAAAAAAAACATGGGTGGAGTATTTAGAAAAAAACAGTATATTAACAAATAGTCAATTCGAATTCAGAGGAGGACGGTCTTGTGTAACTAATCTGATCAGCTTCTATTCAAGAGTAATTGATATAATACAGGAAAGGGACGGTTGGGCAGACTCTCTGTATCTGGACTTAAAGACGGCGTTTGATAAAGTACCACACAAGCGATTAATGTGGAAACTTGATCATGTTGGAGGTCTGGGTGGTTCAATATTGGAGTGGATTATGGACTTTTTGACAAAATGAAATGAGAGAAATGAAAACAGTAATTAGGAATAATAAATCAAGCTGGATGGAAGTGACCAGTGGAGTCCCCCAAGGATCGATGTTGGCTCCGATTATGTTTGTAATATATATTAATGACATGACAGAAGGGGTGACAAGCTATATGAATATGTTTGCTAATGATGCTAAAATAATGAGGAGGGTGGCTAATGAAGAAGACTGTGTAGCCCTGAGCCAAGATCTCGATAGAATATGCGAATGGTCACGCAAATGGGAAATGACATTCAGTACAGAGAAGTGTAGCGTGATGGAGTTTGGAAAGAGCAGTAGACGAATATCGGGGAACTACTCTCTGAGTCATGAAAGAATCATGAAAAAAAACTGAAGAAAAAGATCTGGGAGTGATCATAACAGACAAGTTATCCTTTGGAAAACATATAGACCGGATAACTGGGGAAACATACAATCTTCTGAGAAACATAAAAGTAGCATTTACATATTTAGATGAAGAAATGAAGAAACTATTAACATCGATGATATGCCCAAGACTGGAATATACAGCATGAGTGTGGTCACCTAGATTGAAGAAAGAAATTAGAAAGTTGGAAAGGATACAAAGAGCAGCGACTAAATTACCGGAAACTCTGAGAGAACATACTTATGAAAAAAGACTGGAGAAACTGGGACTAACAACACTGGAGAGAAGAAGAGAGAGAGGGGACCTAATAGCATTGCACAGGATACAAGAGGGATTGGAGAAATTGGACAGGAAAGACTTAGTGGTATGTGACAGAAGTGTAACAAGAGGCAATGGTAAGAAATTGAAGAAGAGCAACTGTAGGAGAGACATCAAGAAATACAGTTTTCCATACAGAAGCATAACAACATAGAACGGACTTGACGAGGAGACTGTGTGTGCAAAAATGATTCATGAATTTAAAGCCAAACTGGATAATAAGCGTTATGGAGACGGGACAGCACGAGCCTAGTACGGTTCTTTTCCTGTATTTCACAACTAGGTAAATACACACACACACACACACACACACACATATATAATGTGTAAACAGAAACAAACTGAATGGAAAGGAACACAACTGGAAAAATATAACTACAAGCTGTACATGAAAGAAAGAACAGAAGGAAAAGGAGGAAGGGGAATGATACTGACTAAAATGGACTTAAGTTTTGGAAGGTAAAATAGGTCTAGAAAATACTGAAATCATCACTATACAAGTTTTGCTTAGCAGCAATGCAAAGAAAAAAATAACAGTAATTTATATTCCCCATAACATGACACACTGGACAAAGGAATCATATTGAAATAATTATTGATAGATATCAAAGTATTCTCATTCGTATTTAAATACAAGGAAAAAGTAATTGTATTTTACAAATTATCTGATGAATACTTCAAAATTGATGATCAGAAATAACAGCCGTTTCTTACACATTGTAAGGTAAGTGTGATATCCCTGTGCTGAATACTGGCACCAGTCATAAGTCAGTGTTCATAAGCTCATTTTCCTGTTGTACAACTTTAGAACAGTGCTATATCCAGTTATGGAAAGTAGGTATTTTTCAATGAAAAGTATTCATGAATACTTCCAAGAAGTAATTGGATTTGCATTCAAATTAAAACCATCTCAGTGAATTCATATTCGTATTTGTATTCGTTGAAATTTGGTGTTTGTATTTAAATGCATAACTTTTGTATTTACTTCATCCCTGCAAGGGAGTGAACTGGGAGTTGTTTGAAGCAGATGAAAATTGTTGGGATTCAGTGAATTTACCGTACCCAACATTTTGTGTTTCTCGCAAGACACTGAACTCCCCCAGGACAAACTCAACAAAACCACAACAACTTACCACCCTATCAGAGGTGCAGGCTTCCCTGCAAGCGCCTCCCAGAGTTACAACGATAATTCTAACAGGCCTGATAGTAAAACCTAATTGTAATCACAGTAGGAGGGCACTTATCTTGAAGGGTTTCAAAAGAGGTTGTCTCTCGAAGGCTCGTCCCAGAGGGTATTGTGTTCCTCGAGTCAAAGAATAAAAAAGCACTGCCACGAGTTAATGTGGAGCAGCGAGCGCTGATGTGTTTTCTGCTTGCCAGTTGATGAAGGAGTGTATGAAAACCAACCACGTGGGTCTGAAGAGGTGTTTTGAATTTCCCTCGCCAGATGGTGTGGGTTTTGACCTTCTCTGTTTCCATCAGTTAAATTATCCTTGCTCTTTAATTATAATTCAGCAAGGGCAATTATTTATTATTTCACGAAAGGAAACACTGAACTATTGTTATTCCTTTCATGGTAAATATGGTTAGTCTTCAGGCAGTGAATAAGGTGATTCTGTCTCGGCCTGGGAGCCGATGAGCGAAGTATTTAAGTACCATCCACGGCTTATTTGAGCTCAGACGATACTCATAGTTGGCTTGAGCCCTCGGCCCAAGACTAGTTCCATAAGGGAAATAGTTAATTTGTCTAATCCCCCGGTTAACTGACCTAATTCCTGACAAAATACTTGGGGAGAAAGTTACTGGAAGTGATAGAGTAGCCTTATGACTCAGTGGGTAAAAGAGGAAACTAGACATAAAGGCAGAGACGAACCATGAATGCCTATTTGGAAAAAGTGACCATGAAATCCTAGAAGTTGCACTGGATGAAGAATGTCAAGATTACTTTAAAGAAGAACATAAAAATAAGAAGAAAAATTATAACAAGGCAAAATATAAGGAAATAAAAGCTTTTTTAGTAGTAAAAATTGGATGATGATGGAGCAATTAAAGTGTGTGCAAGAGAAGTACAACAATTTCTTAAACGTGTACAATGAAGGAGTAATTTGATGTGTGCCTTCTATGTAGTAAAGAAAAAAGGAAAAAAGTAAAGGTTTAATGCAAGATGTTTTGAAGCCAAACAAAATAGAGACAGCATGGAGAATTTGGAAAAGAAGAAAGAATAAAACCATCATAGAAAGATACAAACATCTTAGAAATGACTATACAAGAGTGAGAAGAGATGAAGAAAAAAATTACAGACAAATGTAAGGGTGAAGCAAAATTGTTCTATAAATGCCTTAAGAGTAAACTAAAAAGAGAGTAAGAGCATAATAAGGATAAGGGATGATGAGAGGGATATGATGATAAGAAGAAAAAAAAAGTGGTGTTAATTTTTTTCCAAAAGGTATTCAATAATGAGTCTGAATCTGAACCCATGACGATAAAAGAAAAAGAAGTTAAAAAACTGGAAAACATAGATGTGGAAAGAAATAATTTATTAAACCTTATGAAGTCACTGGATGGCAGAAAGCCAATGGGACCACTTGATACATTGGGCCAGGCACTAAAGGAATGACCCTTTCTTGAGATTCCCATGGGTAACCCTGCCAGGTGGAGGGAGTTAAAGAGTTAACGGGTTCCTGTTGCATCACTACTGCTGCACCACAGGCCAGCTTCAAGCATTTAAGTAGAATAAGTCAAGACGTTCAAGTATGAGAACATCATCATCACCATTAGAAACAATAAAGTGAAATGTCATCTGTCAATATTTTAGAGAGAAAAGGATGCATTAAGAACTTCCATCATATGCAATGAAAGTAGTCAGGAAAATATTCCTTATAAACTGCAGATCATGTGACTAACTTTATCAATGCATTCTGTCCTTGATGAATGAAAACAATGAGAAGTAAATTTCGACTTACAACCAATTTGACTTACAGCTGGCCTGTCAACCCTCAACCCCGTCGTAACTCAGGAACTGCCTGTGTCTCAGTTCAGCTTTTGGGAAGTTTCTTTCTCCTGTTGGGTGCTGACTAGTGTGGTGTGAACAAACTGGTGAACACACACTAATATCCAGGGGTGGGCAGCATCACGGTAGGCTACTTGTATCAGTGATAAATGTCAATCGATACTTTTGTACAGGTATTAGTATCATGGTCTCAGTCCTCCCCAAAGATCGGTCACCGAGCTCTGAGCTCCTTCCGTAGGGGAACGGCTGGCTGTCTCAAGAGAGACCCGCAGCAGACCAAGAGGTGAATTACACGCACACACACACACACACATAGATGGAATCAAGCTGTAATTTGTTGATGGGGCGATGCCCCCCCTCTCTCTCTCTCTTTCTCTCTCACACACACACACACACACACACACACACATACACACACAGTGCAGGGACGAGGTATTAGGAAGGAAGAAAGGAAGTAAAAAAGAGAACAGACAGTGGGATGGATGTGAGGGGGAGGCAGGGAGGGGAAGGCAGGAGATCCTGCGTCCCAGAGCCGAGGTGGTGGTGAGACAATGAATGCATTAGCCAGCCACTTGGCAACTCAAGGGAAGAGGAAGTAGAAAGTTTGGAAAGTTTTGTTTAGTCGGCGCAACATCTGTGGTCATATGCCGGAGAGAGACAGAAGGGGAAGGAATTATAGAAGGGAACAGATCCCAGGAGACGGGACACAACCCCCGATTAATACCTGGTACCCATTCACTGCTGGGTGGACAGGGGCGTAGGGTATCGGAAAAGCCGCCCAAATTTTTTTCCACTCCACCCAGGAATCGAACCCAGGCTCTCTCGGTTGTGAGCCGAGTGTGCTAACCACTGCACCACGAAGCCCCCACGAGGGAAGAGGAACTCCACACACATACAAATATATCATTTCTTATTGTTTTTGTTATTTTTGGTTAGAATTGATTGTTACTGTTAAGTACAAATGCATGCAAGACATACTTACATTATTACACAATAATAACATTGAGTCAAATAAGACACTGTATCATATCAGTCCTACATTTTAAAAATAATTGTGCAATATCTGGGAAGAAGTAACTCATGGGCTGGCTAAAGTGAGCCAGGACGCACTATGCGCGTCCTCGGATATGGTACGGAGCACGCAAGGACGTAGTCCTCGTGTTGACAGGTAAGCACCCCTAGTGATCAGCTCATGCACCCCCAGGTGTGTATTTACCTAGTTGTAATTTTACAGGGTCTGGGCTTACGCTCGTGTGGTCCCGTCTCCATATCTATAATTATCCAACTTTTCCTTGAAGCTCCGCACACTCTTCGCCGATACTATTTCTTCACTTAATCTGTTCCAAACCTCTATATTTCTTTGTGGGAAGCTATATTTCTTTATGTCTCTTGAGCATCTTCCCTTCCTCAACTTTTTACTATGTCCTCTAGTATTCCTGCTGGAAGGTTCCTCTCTTAGTAGCAATTTCTCGTTATCCACTTCTTCCATTTTACTCAATAGCCTATATATTTGTATTAGGTCTCATCTTTCTCTTCTTTGTTCCAGTGTTGGTAAGTCCATTTCCTTTAGTCTCTCTTCATATGTCAGTCCCTCCAGTTCTGGAACCACTTTTGTTGCCATCCTCTGTATTCTTTCTAGTTTTTTTAAGTGTTTCTTCATATGTGGAGACAACACTGTTTCTGCGTATTCTAGTTTAGGTCTGATCATAGTAGTAATTATTTTTTTCATCATTTCTTTGTCCATGTAGTGGAATGCTATACCTATATTTCTCACCATGTTATATGTATCACCGAAGATCCGATTTATATGACTTCCTGATTGCATATAATCTTGCATTATTACTCCCAGGTCTCACTCTTCATTTACTTTCTTTAATATTTCACCATCTCCCATTTTATATGTCCATTTTGGTCTTTCTACACTTTTTCCCATTTCCATAACATGACATTTCTTCATGTTGAATTTCATCTCCCATTTCTGACTCCATTTCAATATCTTGTTTAGGTCTTCTTGCAGCTCCTTGCAGTCTTCACTGTTTCTTACATGTCTTTGCAGTTTAGCATCATCTGCGAACAGGCTCATGTAGCTGTTTATTCCCTCTGGCATATCATTAGTATAGACTAGGAAGAGTGCTGGTGCTAAAACCTACCCCTGGGGCACTCCACTTTCCACTGTTCTCCATTCCGATCTAGTGTCCTTAACCACGGTTCTCATCTCTCTTCCTCTTAAGTAGCTTTCCATCCAGCACTTCATTTTCCCTCTCAATCCTCCTTTATTTTCTAGTTTCCACAGCACCACACTTTGGGAACCGGTCTCAAACAATTCTGTGTACCAATGCCCTTCATTGCTAATACCTATGGTTGTGGGAAATTGGTGGTGGGAAATAAAAGTCCTCCACCTGTCTTTGCAGTGAGATTGGAGATGGGAAATAAAAGGCCTTGATCTTTCAGTGTCATTATTGTTGGGTGAGCAAGCTGTGACCATTTTTATTATCATTTTATTTTTCACTTGGCCAGCATCCCATAGTACTATAGAGTAAGTAAATGAATGAAATATAAATGAATGAAGATGAAGACAAAAAATGTAAAGAAATTGTTACTGACCTCTGACCATAGCGACCAAAGCTGCAGCCAGGACCAGGTTGTCAAACACAGTGGTGGTTTGAGCTACACATGAGGCTATGGTGTAGGGGCAGAAGAGGTAAACTGCGCTGACGTAAGCCACGCCAGACCACAGGGACTCGGACGTCAGGAGCAGCGGCAGAGCATCAACGGAGTACTTGTCCACATTTTTCTTCTGTTCTATGAGCTGCAAGACAGTTTTGAGTGTTTGAAGGAAATTGTGATCTTTCATTCTCAATTGTCAATGTAAAAACAAAAACAAAAAACAAAACAAAAAAAAAACAGGTAACTCGATTTACGCATGTATTGTGTCCTTGAAGAGGTTGCATAAATAAAAAAAAAAACAACGTAAATCAAACAAGAGGTAGGTTTCTATCGAAAAATAAATATTCACTTCATTCAGTGGAGAGAGAGAGAGAGAGAGAGAGAGAGAGAGAGAGAGAGAGAGAGAGAGAGAGAGAGAGAGAGAGAGAGAGAGAGAGAGAGAGAGAGAGAGAGAGAGAGAGAGAGAGAGAGAGAGAGAGAGAGAGAGAGAGAGAGAAATATATCCATATCACCGAGATGTCCACTCAGCCTCACTCGTGTGAGGAAGAAATGATTGACACCATGAGCGACTGGCTAGTATTGGTACCGGTACCGAGCAGTCTGGTACCGGTACCGTACCGTATAGCTGGTGCCGGTACCTGCCCACCCCTATTGTTGAGAAGCGTGGCAGCGTGTGTACTGTGTTGTTGTTCAAGTGGCGCGCGGGAAGAACTGAGCTCAGCTGTGTGGCTGATGCGCCGTGTGAGTCCAGTTGCGTGAGACATCTGGTGGTCACTCCATAAAATATCGCATATAAGTGAAAAAAAACGTGTAAATTGAACATTTATTTGGATTTTGGACCCCGCATTATTTAAAAAACGCGTAAACCAAACTCATGTAAATCGAGAGTTACCTGTAACATCAAACAGGTTTTTTTCTTCATCTTATTTGCTAGTGTTCTAGTTTTTGCTTCGACACGCCTGACACATCATCACACAACCACCACGCTACAACACGGTTTCACCAAGCCGAACCATACTCGGATACTCCACATTACACCCAGCCATATCACATAGTCACACCACAAATTGCACTTAAATTAAGGCCATCTTACATCGTAACTATACATCGCCGCTATAGTAAATCATTTTGCACAACACCACTTCGCACACATGAAAAACTAGTGTTTTCTATTTCATCAACCTTTGTTATTAAGAATAAGTCAGGGCTCAATCTTATAGTTGTCAATGCCACACAGTTTCCGATAATAATGTTACTGAAATCGACACAGCATTCTGAAATTACTATATCAGTAAAGACAGTAGCCACAAAGGGACCAACCTGCCAAAAAACAGCAACACCAATCTCCAGTTCACCGTTCACGACTGTCGAGTGGTGCGTGCCCGACCACACCTCGCGCCTCTCTCCCTGTCCAGTACGCGTACAGTACAAGTCAGTGGGTGGCCAGGCCCCTAACCCTAACGACCCATGGGGAGCACGTACACCCTGACAGACCCTTGGCGTACCAGCTGGGGTACGCGTATGCCAGGTCGAAATACCCTGGTCTAAGTGATAACACACACACAGGAAACAACAGTACTTTTCTTCTCCCTGATTCTTAATATATATTAGGGTAATTACTAACCCCACCAGGGTGCCCCACTAAGCACAACAATTAAACAGTGTGATCCTCTCACTCACGACAAGGAGAGACTGAGGAACTGAGGAGAGCTGAGTGACCGGTAGTCAAGCCTCACCCGTTTGTTTCCTGTACAGTACAAGTTAACAACCTGTATCAACAGGACCTAAACAAGTGTCTATCCTTCAGATAACACTTCACACCTTTTGTTTTACTCTTGACTACTTTTTAATTGCTTATTTAAATTGATTTGCATATAAATACGAGGAATAAACAAAAAAATATATACGTGTATAAACCCCCCAGAAAATCAAAAAAGACCCCCAAAACCCAGGTTTTTTCCAATCCTGATTGTAGGTACTTACTATGTAAATTAGTTGGGACAAAGATTGGGACTGGAGAGGGGGAGGGGGGTTCTAATCTGACTGCTGTGATTGTGAGTGCATTATGATTGTTCTGAGAGGTGTTTATGTACCCTGTTTCTGAATATGTCAACTGTTTTGTGTCAATACTGTGTTGGGCTGACTTGTTTCAGTCATTTTGGGTGCATGGCAGAAGTGAGTGCTTCAATGAATCAGTGTTAGCATGGTTTGTGTAGTTTTTGGTTGGTTGTGTGTGTGTTCCATGTGTTGCATGTACATGTGTGCTGTGATTAAGTTACTGTTTCTTGAAAGAGTAAAAACTTATTAATCTGAGTTCCATCAACCCAAAGTTCCCAATAGTATACACTTTTCACTGAATTCCATGATCTAAAACTCCCAATTTTACAATTTCCTTTACATCAGAAATCTGTAATTGAAAAAAACTAGTCAAATTTTGCAGACAGGTTTATGATTAAAAAGAAAACATTGTTTGATAATTGGAGTGCTGGAAAAAAAAAGTTGCATATTAATGGACAATTGCCGGTAGTAAGCAGATAGACACTTGCCAAAACGGGCACAAGCCACTCCTAGTGAGGTATATGCAGGAGGTGAGGGGGTGCAGCAAGCCTATTAGAGACCCTCTTGTGACCTCACTTTCAGTCTCCCTATTGTCTCATCAACACCAGAGACTAGTTCAGCATGCTTTCTAAAAACATATTCTTTTACTTTCCATGCTATGCTATACAGTGTCCGTGAAAAGTATTGCGTGCTACTGTCCCGAAATCTCCGAATTTTGATGTGCTAGGCTATCATACAGTGGAGCCAATTCGCGCCCTTTTTGTACGTCTTGTATTGCTGCCATGAGCGCGGGAAAAGTGAGGGTATGTCTGTGGACTGACATTTCCTGCCTCAGTGCTCAGTGAGCGGCTGTGGAGAGAGGGTGTATGACAATTGCTTCCATTCCATAATGCCCATTATACCTCTTTTTCCTCCCAGCCTTCCCATTTTTATGCTACTGTATCTGCATGGCTCCAGACAACATCAGCAATGAAGGAAAGGCCAGAATTTCGGCATGGAAGACTAAAAATATGCCAACAAAAGAAATTTCCAGACGTACGGGGCGACACGAAAGCACCATTCGCCGCCTGATTGCAGCTGCTCGTACCCTCCCTCCAGACACCATACCTCTAAGAAAACCAGCGTCTGGGAGGCCAAGAAAGATATCCAAGGCGACTGATATCCTCATGAAGCGTGAGGTTATGAAGGATCCGTGGATTACAGCTTGTGAACTGAAGAAGTTGCACCCAGATCTGTTAGGAGATGCCTCAGAGCGAACCATCATGGAACGGCTACAAAAGGAGCTTGACCTACCAACATTCAGGCCGGCCGACAAACCCCTTCTTACAAAGCAGATGAGAAAGAAGAGACTTGCATTTGCACGCAAATACAAGGAGTGGACTCGAGAGCAATGGAGGAACCTGCTTTTTAGTGATGAAAGCAGATTCCGATGCACCAGAACACGGCAAGGGAAAGTGAGGCGTCCTTGAAACTCCAACCGCTACTTGCCTCAGTACACAAGTAAAACCGGGAAACACCCTCCTAGTGTAATGGTGTGGGTTGCATTTAGTGGTGATGGCAGGCATGGAGGGTTGTATTTCCTTCCTAAGGATGAAATGATGATGATGAAATGTTCAAGAAAAAAAGGGGGGCGTGCAATACTTTCCGCAGACACTGTATAAATGCAACACACACATCATTTCCTTAAAATCTATCAAAATTCACAACAGCTTTAGTAAAATATGCCTCAGAGTCCTCAAATAGGAGGAACCTGAAATGCCCCCAAACTGGACTCCACTTTTGGTTAGTTCATTCAGCTTTTCTTTATCAACTGCAAAATTTGCAGTCTTTGCATTAATTTCCATTGTGTAACACTATCTACTTTAAGCCTCCCCTCTTCTCATCAAAACACAGGTGTCAGGGCCAACTGCCAGTAATCTTACTCTGTTCCCTTCTACTGTCTCTGTTCTAAATTTTCATTTAAAGCTGGATGTTGCATCTATGCATGCAAAGACATTACTAGCTCTGGTGCCCATGACCTTGATTCTTCTGAATTTTCCACCATCTGGCTAAGACTTAATTGCCATTCTATTACTAAATACATCTGTGCTGTTTACTTCTTACCTAACTGTACCACCTAAGTATAAAAAAAAAAAAAAAAAAAAAAAAAAAAAAAAAAAAAAGTGGAGCACAACTCTACTAACTCTCTTTCATGAATTTCATCTTATGAGATTTCATCCTCTTTCACTGACCAGCCTGGTGAACAACCTTATACCTTTGCTCTCCTCAATGATCTAGAGCAGTTGGTTCAGCACCCCCCACACATGAGCCATTTAGTCAGAATGGTGAGCGTGCCAACTGCCAAAATGGCAGTCTCATCCTTCTCTTTCTAGATGGCTCATTGTCGACACACCCAACATTCTAGATCTTTTCCTAACCTTTAACTTCAGCTTACTCTGTTATGCTGTTCTCTCCGTTGGACTCTTCCGATCACAACCTTAATTCTGTATCCTGTCCTATCACTCCTGCACAGACTAAGGACTAACCAAAGAGGCGGTGCTTCTGGCATTTTGTTTCAGCTCGGTGGGACAACTTGAGAATGTACTTTTCTGATTTCCTGAAGAATGATTACTGCTTCCAGGAGACAGACCCCTCTGTGTGTGTGCCCAGCACACCACTGAGGTGATTTTCTCTGGAATAGAGGCACACAATTCACATTCCTTTTTTAATCTTCATGCCAAAAAGCCTTGGTTCAATCACATTTCTTCTTGAGCTGTTAAAGATGGAGAGGCAACTTGCAAAAGGTACCAGAGCCTTCATTATGCTGCTAATCATCAATTTTACATTTCTTCCCGGAATTGTGCCAAATCTATTCAACAATAAAAATTCTTTCATCATTAGAAAGTGCCACAACCTTCTCCTCTAATTCTTCCAGATTTCTGGCACCTAGCCAAAAATATCTCCTCCAATTTCACTCCTTCATCCTTCCCTCCTCTCCTTAATCCTGATGGCAGCACCACCGTCACATCTGTCTCTAAGGCTGAACTCTTCTCTCAAACTTTTCTAAAAATTCCACTCTGGACAATTCAGGGCATATTCCTCCTACTCATCCCCACTCTGACTCCTTAATGCCTATTATTAAGATTCTTAAAAACGATGTTTTCTATGCCCTTTCTGGCCTCAATCCTCAGAAGGCTTATGGGCCTGATGGAGTGCCTCCTATTGTCCTTAAAAACTGTGCTTCCATGCTGACATCCTGCCTGGTCAAACTCTTTCATCTCTGCCTTTCAACATCCACCTTTCCATCCTGCTGGAAGTACGCCTACATATCGCTTGTGCCTAAGAAGGGTGACTTCTCCAATCCCTCAAATTACTGTCCTATAGCTTTATTTTCCTGTCTTTCTAAAGCTTTTGAATCAACCTTTAACCAAAAAATTCTTAAGCACCTGTCAACTTCTGACCTTCTCTCTGAGTGCCAGTATGGGTTTCTCAAGGGGGTTTCTACTGGTGATCGTGCCTTCTAAACTGACTCCTGGTCATCAACTCTTGGCTGTTTTGATGAAACTTTTGCTGTTGCCTTAGACATCTTGAAAACTTTTGACAGAGTCTGATACATATCTTTGCACCTACAGATTCTATCCCTCTCTTTGTTTCCTTTTTGCCTGATCTATATATCTCTGCTGTGGTAGATGGTAAATGTTCTTCCCCTAAACCTATCCACAGTGGTGTCCTGCAAGGCTCTGTTCTATCTCCCACTCTCTGTGTTTATTAACCCCTAAAGGACAGGTGATGGGTTTTCTGGTTGCCAGGTTAAGGGTGAGTGATGGGTTTTGCCGGTCTGCCTTTTTCCATTGTAATTTTAAAGTTTGCGTAGAGATTTATGGATCAACGTGATTCCTAGGCTGCCACGCAACTCCTGCGTGCCATTCTCAGTGTTTCTATGGCTGTAAAACGGCAGGAGGAGAGTATTTTGGTTCTTCCTTGTCTGATTCCAAGCCCAAGTGTCCATGGCTAGCAACCTCGATTCCTCATGAGCCTCCTCTTGCTCCTAAAAGAGCTCCCAGTGTGAATGCAACAGGGAGAGAGCTGACTGACTTTTTCAAGCTTTGAAAGTGGTGTTAGTGGTGAAGACAGTGACATCAACAACACTGAACTCCAACCCCTCGTCTTATCACGAAGGCTGAGCACCGTTATTGTGTAACCTCAGTTTGGTGGCCATCCTGTCGATCAATCTCATTACGGTGATGGTGGAAGTGAAACTGAGGTCCCTGAGGATGCATCCCACCACTCTTCAGGGCTATCATCAAGAATATGAGGGTAATGAAGGGGCTTTGCAATAGGGTCAAGTGTAGGGAGTGGGAATCCTCATATATTTAGAGCTATTGATGCAGAGCCGTGAAATTGATCATGGAAAGTGAGCAATTATTGGGAAAACGTCAGAGCATTGCTGTACATGGAGAACTGATTTCATGTTACATCCCCACCCTTTATAGTATTTCCACATGAAACTGACAGGTGGAGTGGTGGTGGCAGTGGGGTCAGCCCCGCCCTGCAGCTTGACAACGTTGTACTCCAACGGTGTCAAGTGTTGTGGTATTTATACAAAATCTGTTATTATCCTAAAAATTAAACAACCTTAACACTATATGACTTTATTGCATTATCCAGTTATTTAATTAAATTCATTTAAAGGTAGTAAATAGCTGACATATGAGAGGAAGCGAGAGGTGTTGATAGTGTGTGACAAGGTGCGAGGCGGGGCTGACCCTGCAGCCGCCACTACCTACCCGAAGGTTTCATGTGGAAATACTATAGCGGTTAATAATCTTTCCAAAATAAACTGTCTCATCCACTCCTTGCTGATGACTACTTTGCATTACTCAACATATTTCAACAGAAGACCCTCCCTTCAGGAATCACATGGCTCCAGGCAACATACTGCAGTACTTAGCTTCAGACCTTGCCATCCTTTCTGAAGGGGGCAGGAGAACCTAGTGACATGGTTTCAATGCCTCAAAAACTCAATTTCTTTACTTGTCAACTTGACCCAGTCTTTCAAACACCTGTCTCCCATTCTTCAACAGCACTAAGCTGTCCCTTCTTCTACAAGAAGCATTCTCAGTCTGATATACTGGAAACTTCATATCTCAACTCTTGCTAAATCAGCTTCCTCAAGGTTAGGCATTCTGTCTTGTCTCCGTCAGGTCTTTTCTCTCTCTCATATGCTGTCTATGTACAGGGGCCTTGTCGGCCCTCATTTCGGAGTATGAGTATTTAAGAGGGCTCCACGCACACACAGCTGTGCTAGACAGAGTGGAGTCAGTGGCTCTTCATCCCATCATCTCGCCTCTCTTTACAGCAGTCTTTTACCATTTAAATTCTGCTGCAATGTTACATCTCTTTCTATTGTTTACTGATATGTTCATGCTGACTGTTCTTCTGAACTTGCTAATTGGATGCCTCCCCCACTCCTTCAGCCCCACTGTAAATGGGATTCTACTCTTGCTCATCCCTATTCTATTCAAATCCCTTATGCAAGGGTTAACCAGCATCTTCATTCTTTTATCCCTTATGCTGGTACACCCATAATTGACCTCTCTTTTGGTCTCTTGTTCTTTTCTCTGCTGCTGGAGCAGTGCATAGCAGGCTTTTTTGTTGCTGTTTTTGTTTACTGCCTTGTGCTGTCTCCCTTGCTGCAAGTCTTTCTCCATATATTTCAGAAATTCCTCTAGTCCATGGTGCATAATACAAGTTGCCTGTGAATGACACATGCTGATAGAGCTTGAAGGATTTGATGGAAAGGAACCAACGTTTCAGTAGTGATAAACACTTAATACTTCTAGATGTAGTGTGTTCAAGCATAGGTAATGACACTAACATAATTTTCTCCACCTGTCAACACAACCTTCCTGACAACTATCCTCTCTTTCTTAGTAACACAGCACAGTTTGGGCATTCTGTTTCATCTGTAACTTTTTTCCCTCCATGCTAGTATCTATATACATGACTCTAAGGAACATGATCATTATGGTCATGCTGATAAGCAACATTTACTCACCTGTTTTCTGCCGTAACTTGCAGCAACTGTTGCCAGGCAAGCTGCAGTGAGGAGGTCACAGGCCACAAACACCAGTGGGAGGTAAGACTGCCACGTCCTTAACAGATCATAGAGAAGGCAGTTTAAAAAGAATTCCATACAGATCATGTCCACAAAGCATTGATAAAATAAATACTTATTACTACAATAATTAATTCAGCTTCTATCTCTCATCTCAGTACCATACACTGCAACAAAGCTATCAGAAAGCTCACCCTAAATTTAGAGTTTCATGTTTGCACACAGAAATATAGTATAATGCAAGAATAGGGCAGGGCCTCTGGCAGGACACAGAGGTGGCAAACACCCAACAACTGTTTTCCAACAATTATTAAAGAATGGATTCACTTTTCTGCCTTGTGAACACTTTCCTTGACTTGTAAATAGTAGAAATGCAAAAAATTGGCATGAGTATCAGCTCAAGGTCCTGTCTTGTCATTCACAGTAAAAGTTGTCGATGCACTGGTGGTCTCAATTCCTCATATTTCCTAACTCCTCATAAGGGCTTGGAGGTGTCAACCAATTTCCAGGAGATTTTGTGAGGCATTTATTAAACATCCCAAAGCTTGTGAGTTCTCCCATGTCTTGTGAAGTATTGAGGCGATGAAGGGACTTGGAAGTTCATATGAATAGCAAGTTGTTCAGTTCTTATGGAATGATGTAATTTTTTCCTGGATATTGTATGAGAGCTTGCAGAATAAAGGGATGCATGGGATGTTTACATAGGTTCCTCAGGTCTGAGTGAAGAAAAGAAAGGAAAGGGAAGAAAAGGAGAGAGAGAGAGAGAGAAGAGGTGAGGGAGGGCATGGCCGCATGAGTGTGTGGGAGTGTGGAAGTTTGTTGAGTGACCCCTTGAATGGTTTCTGCGCCACCGTTCTCACCATGGTGCCGCAGACAGTTTGGAAATATACGGCCGGGTACAGACATGCAGACAGAACACCGTATCGTAACAAGGTTGTGTTACGTGACTAAAATATGCGTACCAAGGTGGAGAAATATGAGGTCAGTAACCGAACCTCGTCGCATCATGAACTTTCATGCGTCCCACCTCGCTGAATCGGAGGCAGTCCATGTTTGGATGATGTGCTGTCTCCCATTTTTTTTTTTTTGGGAGGTGTCCTGATACCCTCCTCTTGAAAGGCAGGAGGAAATACAGATGAAGGAAGATTGTTCCAGAGTTTACCAGCGTGAGGGATGAAAGAGTGAAGATGCTGGTTGACTCTTGCATAAGGGGTTTAGACAGTATAGGGATGAGCGGGAGGGGGGGAGGCATGCAATTGGCAAGTTCAGAAGAACAGTCAGCATGAAAATCTCGATAGAAGATAGAAAGAGAATTTAAGAGGTAGAAGACTATCAGTATGAGGAGGAGAGCTGATGACGAAGAGCCTTAGCCTCCACTCTGTCCAGAAGAGCTGTGACATGAGATGCAACAAGGCCCCTGTATATGGACAGCATCTGTGCAGGGGAGAAGAACCCAGCCTCGAGGAAGCTGATTTAGTAAGAGATGAGATATGAAGTTTCTTAGCTATTTCTATCCACATAGCCTGAGCCACTAATGGACTGTGGCCATCGTTAAGGCCTTAAGAAAGCCTACAGGTGCTACAGGCAGCACCTAAAAAAAATTTGTGCCCCAAATATTTGCCGTTGTTTTGAGGGTGCCAGATAAACGAGGTTCTACTGTATCAAGGCAGCCACTATAAATGAAATTTCCCTGCACCACTAACAGGCTGGGGCTTTCCAAGAGGCCCAAGAGAGCCTACAGTGTTACAGGCAGCGCACACACACACACACACACACACACACACACACAACCACACAAAAAAAACTTTTTAACCTATGTTTTAAAGTATTTTATAAGAAATTAGACTAAGTTCTCTAAACATTATAAGTGGCATGAAATTTAATCTCAAATGGTTGGACCCTGTCCGTAGACCCTATGTTTGCCATCAGAATCTCTTTAAAGAAAATACCTAATGAGTCACACTTAGAGTCACACTACCAGTATTATTTTGCTGATGGTAAACACATGTGTGGGAACAGTGCCTTGTAAGACTTAGTGAACAAACCACTAATTTTAAGTTGTGGTTTAAATGATCATCAATTTATTTCTCTCAGAGGTATAATGACAAACATTAACGAGTGCCCATGAACAGCACACACACACACACACACACACACACCAGGGGTAGAGCGTCTGGCTCACAACCAGAAGGACCAGGTTTCGATTCCCCGGCCGGGTGAAGATAAGTTGGGTTTATCTTCTTTCACGTGTACCCCCTGTTCACCTAGCAGTGAGTAGGTACGTGACATCAGGCAAGGAGTTATAACCTTGTTGTCGCGGTGTGTTGTGTGTGAGTGGTCTCAGTCCTACTCAAAGATCGGTATTACGAGTTTTGTGCTCTTCCGTAGGGGAACGGTTGGCTGTCTCGAGAGAGACCCGCAGCAGACCAAGAGGTGAATTACATACACACACACATACACACACACACACACCATGCGGTTGTGGAATTTGAAGTAACAGAAAGAGAACGATTGACCGAAAAGAGGATCACAAAATTGGGAGAAGCAACTACTGTAAGGCAGACTTTGTTAGCATGAGAACTTTTTTTGAAAATGCAAATTGTAGTGGGCTGTACAAAGCCAAGAGTACACAGGATAAGTGGGAGGAGTTTTTAAAGCTATACAAGGAAGCCGAAAATAGATATGTCCCTAAGGTAACCAAAAGGGATGTTGGTAAAAAGGAGTGGTTTAACAAAAGATGCGAGGCGGCTAGAAAGAGAAAGGAGGAAGCTTGGAAGGGATGGAGGAGACGAAGAAGAATCAACTCGTGGAACGATTTCAAACAAGCAAGGAATGAATATACAGTACTCTCTCGGGTTTTGCGCTTGCTTCGTTCCGAAGGTATAGCGCTAAACTCGAGGATTGCGAAACTCGAGGTATTGAAAACACTGAAAAAGCGCTTATCTGTACCGACCCGTGGAGATTTTTTTTCTTCTTTTTTTTTTATTTTTTACATGTGGTCTATGGCGCCGGTAGACTATCCATCTCGGCCTGATGATTGGCCCCGAGCCCGTCATGGCACAGGCAACTGTTTATAGTGGCGCCATTATAATTGGCTCATGCTGCCCCCTGGAGCTCACTTTTTTCCTTCTCTACTCCCTTGTTATCTCAAAATACATACCTCGGAAAAAGGATGAAAACAGGAAGAGAGAACGGGTCATTCTAAAGCCACAGATGAAGCCTTACAATTGGCTGAGCTCTGAAAACACGATTGTGATTCGCTGGGAGTCCGATGACGTCATCGCCGGGACTCACCCTGTCAGCGGCCTCACTGCCTTATGGCGGGCACACACAACCCAGCCTGGCTCGTCTGGCCGTCTCATAGTGGGCAGGGCTAAAGGCCTTCAGTCCATGTGTGTGTGTGTGTGTGTATTTCGTCCGGCCTGGCCTTATGTGGCGGCCGGATGGCCGTCAGTCTGTGTTTGAAAATCCCTCCGGCGCGGCCTCACGCCTCACCGCGTGTGTGGCTCATTAAGGCAGTGTCACACTGGCCGTTTTTCTCTAACCGTTGTGGCTACTGGCAACGGCCAAGCGCCTATCCGTGAGCGAGTTGTCGGTTGTCCGTAAGCTGGTGTCGCACTGGGCCTTTTTCTTCCCGCCACGTTGGCGGCAGCTTGGGGAACCGGCAAATCCAACTTTTCCTGGTGTGCATCACACACAGCCAAGGTTGGTTGCCCGTATCCACATCCACAACGTAAACAAAGCACTTGCCCTGTATCAACATGGCGTCGTCTGCTAAAGTAAGGGCTCTCGCGGCTTGTGCTGCCATTACCCAAGTTATGGACTTGTTGCATCAGTTAAATGGAAGGAAGCTGTTGTGGGTGTGGCGTGTCTGTGGTTCCTCCGTGCCAGTTCTCATTGTCACCACTGCGCGTGCGCGGCCAACCCACCCATCTTGACTCCGACCACATAAACACGTGGATTGAATTTCAACAAAGACACACACACGCTCACACGCATGCATACACCAGATTCATCATAAACCATGGCAGATGTTTCTCACAAACAAAAATGGCTTTGCCATTTCCTAGAGTGTGTTAGAACTTATTTGGTGAGTGGTTCATACAAACCAAACACACCCAATGGCAAGAAGAGAGCAGTGTTAAAGATGACTGCTCTCTTCTTGCCAGGAGCTAGGTTTGGTTCATGTGAGTCACTCACCAAATACGTTCTAACACACTCAAGAAATGGTGAAGTCGTTTCTGTTTGTCAGAAACATCTGCAATGGTTCATAATGAGTCTGGCTTGTGTGTGTGTGTGTGTGTGTGTTTGTTATTCAATCCATGTGTTTATGTGGTTGAGTCTTGATGGGTGGGTTGGTCGAGCACGCGCAGTGGTGACAATGAGAACTGGCATGGAGGAACCACAGGCATGCCACACCCACAACTGTTTCTTCCTTCCATTTAACTGCAGCAACAAGTCCACAACTTGGGTAATGACTTTAGCAGACGACGCCATGTTGACACAGGGCAAGTGCTTTGTTTAGTGTAACGCACACCAGGAAAAGTTGGAGTTGCCGGTTGTCCAAGCTGCTGCCAACACGGTGGGAAGAAAAAAGCCCTGCGTGACATCAGCTTACGGATAACTGTGAACTCGCTCCCGGTTGTGCGTACGGGCGTTGCCCGTAGCCCCAACGGTTGGACGAAAACGACCATTGTGACAGGGTGAGCGTCGGCGATGACGTCATTGGACTCCCAGCGAATCACAAGCGTATTTTCAGAACTGTCAGCCAATCGTAAGGCAGCCGCCTTCATCCGAGGCTTCAAAATGACCCATTCTCTCTTCCCGTTTTCTCTCTCTCTCTCTCTCTCTCTTGCCATAGCCACAATGTTTGGAGGAAAATGTCCAGTGTGTTACGACCTTTAAAGGTAGCGTGCATGACGCCGATGGTAAGTAGACATGACCCGTACGTGTCCAAGCAGTGCAAAACTCAGGGTGATAATGCGCGAAAGTCGAGATGGTAAGAATTTAGGACTAACCGCGAAACTCGTGGATCGTGAAACTCGGATAGCGTGAAACTCGAGAGGGTACTGTACAAAGATTAGAAGAGAAGAAAAACGGAAATATGAAAAAGATATAATCGACAAGTGCAAAGACCAACCCAAACTATTCTATAGACATGTGAACGGCAAATTAAAGAATAGAGAAACAATCGATAAACTGAAAATGGATGGAACTACATATGAGGACCCAGCAGAGATGGCAGAAGTGATGAACAACAGCTTCCATAGAGTTTTCACAAAAGAAGACGAATTTGTACAACCACCGGGCCAGGAAAGAGGAAGGGTTATGCAGGAGATACAGTTAACGGTGCAGGAGGTCAAGGAAAGCTTGAACAAGCTGAATGTAAGAAAGGCGACGGGGCTGGATGGAGAATCAGGGTGGATCTTGAAAGGATGTAGTGAGCAACTTGCAGAGAAACTGCACTCCATAATGAACGCCTCCCTGAGGGAAGGAAGGGTACCACTGGATTGGAAGAGAGCAAACATAGTACCAATTTTTAAGGGAGGCAAGAGAGAGGACCCATTAAATTATAGACCAGTATCACTCACTAGTGTGGTTGCGAAGATATGCGAGAGGCTGGTTAAAACAGGTGGTCGGATTTTTTAGAAAGTGAGAAAATTATCTCGGATTGCCAGTTTGGATTCAGGAGAGGGAGATCTTGTGTCACCAACTTGTTATGTTATTACTCAAGGGTGACAGATTTATTACAAGAGAGAGAAGGCTGGGGGGATGGGGTATACCTGGATTTGAAAAAGGCATTCAACAAAGTACCGCACAGAAGACTAATTTGGGAAATTAAAAACAGAGGTGGAGTGGGTGAGGGACTGATTAAGTGGCTGGAGGACTTCCTAAACAACAGGGAAATGAGGACAATAATTAGGGACAGGGTTTCCAACTGGTGTCCTGTGATGAGTAGGGTCCCACAAGGTTCGGTGTTGGCACCAATTATGTTTGCTGTTTATATAAATGATATGGTGGACGGAGTGACCAGCTATGTGAGTTTGTTTGCAGATGATGCAAAGCTATTGAGATGAGTGAATGATGTGAAGGACTGTGAGCCATTGCAGAGGGACCTGGATAGAATATGGAAGTGGAGTGGTACATGGCAGATGGAGTTCAACCTTGGGAAATGTAAAAAAATGGAGTTTGGTAGGAGTGGTAGAAGGTGTGAATATGATTATAAGATGGGAAGTGAGATAATATGCAGAAGAATGGAAGAAAGAGATTTGGGAGTAACTGTCTCAGATAACATGTCAACAGACAAACACATTAACAGGATAACGGGACAAACTGTGAATTTGCTGAGGAACATAAGCACGGCATTTGTGTATTTGGACGAAGAGATGACGAAGAAAGTTACAATGATAAGGCCAAGGTTGGAGTATGCAGCAGTGGTCTGGTCTCCTCACAAAAAGAAGAACATAAGGAAGCTGGAAAGAGTGCAGAGAGTGGCAACTAAGATGGTACCAGAACTTAGAGATCGGACTTATAAGGAGAGACTCAATAGCATGGGGCTCACAATCCTGGAGAGAGGAGAAAGAGGAGATTGGATAGCGGTGTACAGGGTGGCGAGCGGGGTGGAGCATTTGGACAGAGAGGACCTGTGTGTGTGGAACGAGAGAGAAACGAGAGGACATGGAAAGAAGTTGAGGGCGACCACGTGTAGGCGAGATTTGAAAAAGTTTATCTTCCCAAACAGAAGCATTGAGCTATGGAATAGACTGGAGGAGGAGGAGGTGGTTTGTGCAAGAAACATTCATGATTTTAAGGAAAAGTTGGACAAGAGTGGATATGGAGACGGGACAGCGCGAGCGTAGCTCTTTTCCCGTATGTCACAACTAGGTAAATACAACTAGGTAAATACACACACACACACACACACACACACACACACACTCTCACAAACACACACACACACAGACAAAGGAAATAATGCACATACACACATATACACAGACACAGGAACACACACACACACACAAGATGACGGACGGACACAGCTGAACTCCTGATGCGTCTTCATGCTATCATCAGGCTGCGCGAGAAAGAAAGGCAGTAGAGCAAGTAATTGAAGCAATTCAGGAAGAAGGTCATGAGCTGGTAGGGGAGATCGAGGAAGTATTCAGGCTTGGGAAGTATGAAGAAGGAGCCCAATGGCCAGTAAAAATTAGATTTAGGTCTCAAGCTGCTACAGAAGAAGTGGTGGGAAAGTCATGAAAGTTAGCAAGAATAGAGGCCAACAAAAAAGTCTGGGTAAGAAAGGACAGAAGTGTGGAGGAAAGGAACACGATAAGAGACTTGAAGAATCAAGCCAATGAAAAGAATGAAGCAAGGTCAGAAGTGGAGAAAAAGATGTTATTCTGGAGAGTGATAGACATGGACCTAAGGAAGTGGTACAGAAGGGAAGAGGAGACAGTTTGAAGGTGGCATACACTAATGTGAATGGGTTAATATTGTCAATGTTAGAGATAGGAGATTACCTGAGTAAGGAAAAACCAGATGTTATGGGGATTATGGAAACAAAATTGTCTAGTAGTATACAGTACCCTCTCGAGTTTCGCGCTCGCTTCGTTCTGAAGGTATAGCGCTAAACTCGAGGATTGCGAAACTCGAGGTATTGAAAACACTGAAAAAAGCGCTCATTTGTTTCGACCCATGGCGTTTTTTATTTATTTATTTTTATTTTTTATTTTTTTTATATTTTTTTTACATGTGGCCTATGGCGCCGGTAGACAATCCATCTGGGACTGATGGTCGGCCCCGAGCCCGTCATGGCACAGGCAACTGTTTATAGTGGTGCCATTATAATTGGCTCATGCTGCCCCCCGGAGATCACATTTTCCATCCTTTACTCCCTTGTTATTTCAAAATACGTACCGTGGAAAAAGGAAGAAAACAGGAAGAGAGAACGGGTCATTCTAAAGCCAAGGATGAAGCCTTACGATTGGCTGAGCTCTGAAAACACGCTTGTGATTCGCTGGGAGTCCGATGACGTCATCGCTGGCTCTCACCCAATCAGCAGCCTCACTGCCTTAAGGAGATGTCACACTGGCCATTTTCCTCTAACCGTTGTGGCTATTGGCAACGCCTGTACGCCCACCGGGAGCGAGTTGTCGGTTTTCTGTAAGCTGGTGTCACACTGGGCCTTTTTTTTCCCACTGCATTGGCGGCAGCTTCGGCAACCGGCAACTTTTCCAGGTGTGCGTCACACACATAAGGAGAAATTAGAAGGGTGTGGGGGGGGGGGAGGGGCAGAAGGGAGAGTCAGGTCATGTCTTGACACACACACACACACACACACACAGAAATGAGAAGGTTGGGGGAAGGGAGGGGCAGAAGGGAGAGTCAGGTCATGTCTTGACCTGAGTCAGGTCATATCCTGACCAAAGCCCTGATCTGACTCATTTTTGCCCCTCCCTCCCTACACCATTCTCATTCCCCTTCTGTGTGTGTGTGTGTGTGTGTGTGTGACGTCAGGACCTGACCTGACCTGAGTCAGGTCATGTCCTGACTAAAGCCCTGATCTGACTCTCCTTTCTGCCCCATCCTCCCCACATCCTTCTCATTTCACCTTCTGTGTGTGTGTGACAGGTATGGACATGTCCTGACCTGAGTCAGGTCATGTCCTGACCAAAGCCCTGACCTGACTCTCCTTTCAGACCCTCCCTCCCCACACCCTTCTTGTTTTCATCCTCTCTATTTCATCTTTCATGAGAGGGGGTCATAACCAGAGTGAAGCTACACACCTCCTCTTGAGTTGGGGGCTCGCGTGGTATTGAGGCTGCGCCGAGTTGAACCAAACGCGACAGGGAGGCGGAGGCGGGAAGTTCAAACGTGGTTAAAGTGTTAATAAGTCTCTCTCTCTCTCTCTCTCTCTCTCTCTCTCTCTCTCTCTCTCTCTCTCTCTCTCTCTTTTGCCACAGCCACAATGTTTGGAGGAAAATGTTCAGTGTGATACTACCTTTTAAGGTAGCATGAGTGACGCCGATGGTAAGTAGACGTGACCCGTACATGTCAAAGCAGCGCGAAACTCGGGGTGATAATGCGCGAAAGTCAGGATGGTAAGAATTTAGGACTAACCGCCAAACTCGAGGATCACGAAACTCGGATAGAGCAAAACTCGAGAGGGTACTGTATATGCATTCAACTTAGGGGATGGTAAATATAATGTATGGACAAGAAATAGAGAAAATAAACAAGGAGGAGGAGTGATACTATTGTTGAAAACAGAATTGACTGTGGAGGGTGTCACCTATGGAGAAGGGGAAGCGGAGGTCTTAAATGTGGGAGTAAGAATGCAAAGGGAAGGATGCAGAAATATTGTAGTGGTGTATGTCCCCCGAAAAAACAGCTCATGGACAGAAGAATTGTACAAGAAGAAGCTGGAAGATACAATAGACTGCCTAAGGAGATTGCTGGAGGAGAAAGAAAAGATTTTGATAATGGAAGATTTTAATTCTAAGGAAGTGTCATGGGAAAACTGGTCAACGGAAGGATGTGAAGCTTCATGGGGGAACAAGGTTTTGGAATTGGTTATAGATAACTTCCTCACACAGTGGGTGGAGGAAAATACGAAATTCAGAGGAAATGATGAGCCATCTAGATTGGACTTGATAATCACCAGGAAGCCGGATATCACAGAGATGAACTATAAGAGCCCTATTGGGAAGAGCGATCATGTCCTTATCGAATACATATTACGAGAAGAAGGTAAAATAATCAGGAATAAGGACTACAGGAAAGAATGGTTCAACTTTAAGAAGGCAAATTTTGAACAACTTAGGAAACATTTTGAGGAAGCACAATGGGATACTTTTTTTGAGGCTGACAATGTGGAGGAAAAATGGGCTATCTTTCTACGGATTTACAACGGAGGAGTGGAAAAGTGGGTACCAAGGATGAAAGCTGGACAGAAATGAAAAGAGTGGTGTAATAGAAAGTGTGTAGAAGCCAAGCAGGATAAGGAGAAGGCATGGAACAGATGGAGAAAAAATAGGAGGATGAATCTCTGGAATGAGTACAAAAAGAAGAGGAATGCTGATGTTAAAACAAGAAGAGAAGAAAAAAAAATTTTGAGAAAAATACTGCGGATAAGTGCAAAGACCAGCCAAAACTGTTTTATAAGTTCATAAATGGAAAGCTGAAAAATGGAGATGAGATCCAGGAAGTTAAAGTTAATGGTGAAACTTTTGATAGTACAGTCGTCCCTCAAATAGTACGGGGGTTAGGGACTCAGGACCCCCATACTATTCGAAAATCCGTATAAAATTAGTGCCCCCCTAGAAACACTCCTGGGCTGCGTTTGAGAGAGGGAATAAGGACTCTCAGTATGTCCCGAGTGCTCTCAGACGCGTGACGCGGCAGCACGAGTTGCAAACTCGGCACGTCCGCTCCGCTCCCGGCTTTGAAAGGTGGAACGCCTCTGTGCTGTGATGACGTCATCAGCAAATATGGCGGCCCAAACAAACACTTAAGTGCTTCCATTGCATCAGGAAGATCAGTGTACCCTATTTTGCAGCGAGTGAGACGCCGTTACCATAGCAACGACAAGGCTTAGTAAAAGGACTGCCTTTATCTTTACTCTTGCAGCACTCCTGGAGCATTGGCAGTTACTGCGGCAAGAATTTCTTTTACACTATGATAGATAAAGCGAACACTGCTCTCATTCACATGGTATGTTCTCCCTACCGCAACATAACTCATCCCAAAACGTAACTTCTCCTAAATCTGAATTCTTCTGCAAGGTGAACATCTTTTGCAAATGCTTTGGGGTGCTTTCAGCAGGTGTTTTGGTAAAACAGTGTTGCCACTCACGCCATGGCTACTTGGTGCGACGAGCGGGAAATTTAAAAGTCCTAAAAAAGTTCTTCCATGACAATCCGTATAAAACCGAAACCGTACTATTTGAGGGACGACTGTATAAGTGAAATAGTAGAAGTAATGAATAATTGTTTCCAAACAGTGTTCACAAGGGAGAGTGAGTTTGAGGGTGTAGATGCAGTGCCAGAGGATAGAGTTGGACTGGAAAAGATACAAACATCAACAAATTAAATTAGAAAATTATTGGAAGAACTGGATGCGAGGAAATCAGCAGGACCGGATGGTATATCAAATTGGGTGTTAAAAGATTGTAACCAACAAATAGCTGGAAAGTTGAGCAACTTGATTAATGTCTCACTAGCACAAGGGAAGGTACCAATGGACTGGAAACGGGCTAACATCGTCCCAATACATAAAGGAGGAAGTAAGGAGGACCCGCTGAACTATAGGCCAGCGTCATTAACAAGCGTAGTAGCAAAGATGTGTGAGAAAATTATAAAAAACAGATGGGTGGAATATTTAGAAAGCAACAGTATATTAACAAATAGTCAATTCAGATTCAGAGGAGGGCGATCTTGTGTAACTAATCTGATAAGCTTCTATTTAAGAGTAATTGATATAATACAGGAGAGGGACGGTTGGGCGGATTGAGTGTATCTGGACTTAAAGAAGGCGTTTGATAAAGTCCCCCACAAGAGATTAATATGGAAACTCAATCATGTTGGAAGGCTGGGAGGTTCAATGTTGGATTGGATTATAGACTTTTTAACGAAGAGAGAAATGAGAACAGTAATCAGGAACAATAAATCAAACTGGACGGAAGTGACCAGTGGAGTTCCCCAAGGATCGGTGTTGGCTCCGATTATGTTTGCAATATATATAAATGACATGACAGAAGGGGTGAGAAGCTATATGAATATGTTTGCTGATGATGCTAAAATAATGAGGAGGGTGGCTAATAAAGAAGGCTGTGTAGGTCTAAGCCAGGATTTCGACAGAATAAGCGAATGGTCACTCAAATGGGCAATGACATTCAATACATAGAAGTGAAGTGTGATGGAGTTTGGTAAGAGCAGTAGATGAATATCGGGGAACTACTCTCTGAGTAATGAAAGAATCATGAAAAAAAAACAGAGGAAAAAGATCTGGGAGTGACAATAACAGACAAGTTATCCTTTGGAAAACATATAAACAGGATAACTGGGGAAACATACAATCTTCTTAGAAATATTAAAGCAGCATTTACATATCTAGATGAAGAAATGGTGAAGAAATTAATAACATCGATGATACGTCCAAGACTGGAATATGCAGCATTAGTGTGGTCACCTAGATTGAAGAAAGAAATTAGAAAGTTGGAAAGAATACAAAGAGCAGCGACCAAACTACCGGAAACTCTGAGAACATACTTATGAAGAAAGACTGGAGAAATTGGGACTAACAACACTGGAGAGAAGGAGAGAGAGAGAGGGGACCTAATAGCATTATACAGGATACAAGAGAGATTGGAGAAATTGGACAGGGAAGACTTAGTGGTACGTGATAGGAGTGTGACAAGGAATAGAAAGAAATTGAAGAAGAGTGACTGTAGGAGAGACGTCAAGAAATACAGTTTTCCATACAGAAGCATAACAACATGGAACAGACGATGAGGAGACTGTGTGTGCAGAGACGATTCATGAATTCAAAGCCAAACTGGATAATAAGCGTTATGGAGATGGGACAGCACGAGACTAGTACGGCTCTTTTCCTGTATTTCACAACTAGATAAATACAGTAAACCCTCAGTTATCCGGGAGCACTGTATCCAACCTCGCCCGTATCCGGGAGTTTTAACAAATGTGATTTTTTTTCCCAAAAATTCAAAAAAATTGATGCGTGCCGCCAAAAGTCGTTCAAATTGCCCGCGCGATGCCTCTAAGCTCTGCCCGGGTGGTGTACCGCACCACCAAGGTAAAGTGATTCTCTTTACCTTGCGCACCACAACACAACAAGCAGCACCACGCCCGCCATTGTTTATGTTCACCATGACCCAGTTAATTGCTTTTGCGTGTGTGCCCTACCTTCTCCAGGCATTGCTTTGCCTGTGTGTGGTGTTCGGGGCGCTTACCATGGCGCTTATGTGTATATGTATGTATGTATATATATATATATATATATATATATATATATATATATATATATATATATATATATATATATATACAGTAAAACCCCGATTATCCGAAATGGAAGGGGGGAAGCCTCTTTCGGATAAGCCGATTTTTCGGATAATCCGGATTTATGGCCGCCATTTTGATCGCCGCCAGCTTCTGCTGTATGGTAAGGACGACTTTCTTCCTTTTCCCGGTGATATAAGGGAAGTGAGCTACGCTCATATTGTCCTTTCTCTGAGTATTTTTCTGCCCAGCTCAACACTAAGTCCTGCGCGAAGTTCGTATTTAAGAAGCAAATATCAAAAGTCGAGACAAGAATTATAGAATCATTTATTGGGACCGCGTCGTAATGACAAAATGTCATAGGTCGAGACAGTCGTAACCCGAGGACCTCCTGTATAGGAAGTGTTTATAAAAGAGTGGGAAAGGTTTATAAGAGTAAGGGGAGAGCTTATAAAGCCTTAAAATATATATTAATAATAAAATAAATATAAGGTCGCTACTTTGCGGATTTTCGCCTGTTGCGGGGGTTCTGGAACCTAACCCCAGCGATAGACGAGGGCTTACTATATATTCTCAGGGCGAGTGGGGCGGGGTGGCGGCTGCGCGGCTGAAATGTAGGCTAACCCGTAACATATTTTTCTATTTTACGGCTATAACATATTGTCCCTGCACTCGTTTCATATATACAGTACCCTCTTGAGTTTTGCGCTTGCTTCACTCCGAAGGTATGGTGCTAAACTCTAGGATCGCGAAACTCGAGGTATTGAAATCCATGTAAAAGCGCTTATTGGTTCCGACCCGTGGAAAATAATTACTTTTTCCGACTTTACTCCCTTGTTACCACAATTTTTTCGACTACTCCCTTGTTATCTCAAAATAGGTACAATCGTGGGACACAAGTGTTGACACACTGTCCACTGAGTTCCGTTCACCGGCCCCGACTTTAAAATATATACACCACATGGAAAGAGGCTAATGTTCAGATATATCACTACATATACACTCTCCATAATTTATTAGATATGAATTTGTCAGTTGTGCACACTGATAACAAGTTTTTAATTCGCGGACGATAATGTCTCTTTACTTTTCGTTCAAATTTAGTCATTGAAAGCTAAAGTTGTTTACAATGCTATTATGCATTTGAATACATAAGAACATAAGAACATAAGAACGCAGGAGTCTGCAAGAGGCCGGTAGGCCTGTACGAGGCAGCTCCTTTGACCCTAAGCTCCCGTGTATCTAACCCCACCTAATATCGCTGTCCATGAATTTATCTAGTCTATTTTTAAATGTGACAATTGTATTGGCACTCACCACATGACTGCTAAGCCTATTCCACTCATCCACCACCCTGTTAGTAAACCAATTTTTGCCTATGTCCCTGTTGAATCTGAATTTATCCAGTTTAAACCCGTTACTTCGTGTCCTACCCGGTTCTCTTACCAACAAAACCTTATGAATGTCTCTTATTAAAGCCCTTCATCCATTTATAAACCTCGATCATGTCTCCACGCACCCTTCGCCTTTCTAGAGAATGCAAGTTTAACTGTTTGAGTCTTTCCTCGTATGGCAAGTTTCTCAACCCCTGAATCATCTTAGTCATCCTCCTCTGCACCGATTCTAACATTTTGATATCCATTCTATAGTAGGGTGACCAGAACTGAACCGCATAGTCAAGATGAGGCCTAACTAATGCTAAATATAGTTTGAGGAAGACTTCGGGGCTTCTGTTGCTTACGCTCCTTGAAATAAATCCCAGTACCCTATTAGCTCAATTTCTAGCTTGAATGCATTGTGCCCTTGAACGGAGATCAGAGCTCACTAAGACCCCTAAATCCCTCTCGCACCCAGACCTACTTATGAGAGTGTCATTTAAGCAATAGTTATGTGAGGGGTTGTTCCTACCTACACTCAGAATACTGCACTTCCCTACATTGAACTCCATCTGCCATTTATCTGCCCAGTCATATAATCTGTTGAGTTCACCTTGGAGAATACTAGCGTCCTGATCCGACTCAATTACTCTACCGATCTTGGTATCATCTGCAAATTTACTAACATCACTACTAATTCCTGTGTCTAAGTCATTGATATAAATAATAAACAAAAGTAGACCTAATACTGAACCTTGTGGGACCCCACTCGTAACACATCCCCAGTCAGATCTTTTACCATTGATTTGCACTCTTTGCTTCCTATTGCTAAGCCACGCCTTGACCCAGTTCAAAACTTTACCCTCTACTCCGTGAGCCTGTAATTTAAGCAACAGTCGTATTCATTCCTGCAATGTCCTCGCTAAGAAAATACGAAGAAAACATTGATAATGTGCACAAATATTCTGATATGGTTTAAAAATATATAATGATACCACCATTTAACTCTCGCTTGACAGTGTTATGCAATGACATCATCGGCCATGCCAGCTGGCGCATTTAGGAAACTAGTAGGCTATTATGAATTAAATTGAATTACAAAGCTATTATTTTGCATTTAAGAATATTAAACGATTCGTCTGCATATATGAAAGTAGGCTATTACTTTGCATTTATGAATACTAAGTTATTATCATGCATTTAAGAAAAGTAGGCTATTATTTTGCAGTAACTTTTTCTCTTAAGAGAAATTCATCTCTCTCTCTCTCTCTCTCTCTCTCTCTCTCTCTCTCTCTCTCTCTCTCTCTCTCTCTCCAGAATGCACAGACGACCAAAGCCAGCAAGTATTTAGCTTATGGAATGCAGAAAATCTTATTACAGAGTGTGCACTGCAGCACTAGTGGAAACAAGAGCATTCATAACAGATTTTTCTTAAAGAAACAGTCATCGTGCAGTTGATGCTCACAGTTTCGTAAGAAAAATCCTTAAATAATATCTCTCTCACACCCACACACACTCTTTGATTCTTGTACACACCCACAGACACACACACATACGTCACATATAACTCGAATGTAGTTCTGCTGGATAGTTGCCGTCATTCACTATCGGCGTCCGAAACATTTTGGAAACTGTGTCAACACTTATGTCCCACGACTGTACGTTGTTAATAGGCAGAAAATGTGAAGTAAGAACAGATCATTTTAAAGCCCCAGTTGAAGGTGGCTGCCTTACAATTGGCTGGCAGTTCTGAATACACACTTGTGATCCGCATGGTGTCGTCTGCTTGAGTAAGAGCGGTCGCTCACGGTCACCCGTGGGACAGTTGGACAAACCTATATTTTTCTGGTAGTTTTTTGTGTGTTATGAAATAATCTGCTAACTCTTTCTGTTAAAAATCATGAAATCACTAATATCATGATTGACTTTTCAATGCCTATTGAACGTAAACTGCTGCCGCCGCCGCAAAATAGCTCGCAGAGAGGTTCAACTTGGTTACTGTTTCCTTATTTCCCTCACCGCTCACAAAGATCACAAGCAGACAGACTAGAACAAAACCAGGCAAGTTAATACTTTTAATGCTGTGTATTCCCACAGCGCGCATGAGTGGTGGACAGCAGAATGACTAATTTCATCGGGGAGATATTTCTCGCAACACCGGCCAGTGCAGTGGACCTTCTTCTTCTTCTTTTGACCTGTAACGCTTTGTATTGCTTCTTAGGTCCTCCTTCTCCACACTTTTATACTTCACAACATGCACTTCAGGCCGCTTTCACAGTCATTTTGTTTCTTTTGATCGTTACCAATGTCAGCGGTCGCCGCTATAGTATTTCTACATGAAACTGGTCGATCGGGTAGTGGCGGCTGCAGGGTTAGCCTAGCCCTGCACTTACCACACACTCTCAACATCTCTCGCTTCATCTGCAGCCGCCACTACCCCATCGGCCAGTTTCACATGAAATACTAAGTGGTGATCGCCGCCATTGGTAACGATCAAAATAAATAAAGTGACTGTGAAAGCGGCCTTTATATAGTTACTTAACAGTGCACACTTATACACTTCACCCTGAATTTAGGTTTTTTTCTGTCCTTTTCTTTCCCTGATTTTGCTTTTCTATGCCCTTTTGCTATTTTTCACTATTACTTTTCACCTTCGCTGCCATGCATTACAGGTCAAAAGAAGAAGAAGAAAAGGAAACCAACACGGAGTTCTGCAATTTTCAAAGACTTGATAAAAAGATTTTTGGACTGTGGTTCCACAGCACAGGGTGTTCTCTTATCTTGTTAATCAAGTAGTAAGCAATGCAGCTCTGCCAGTCCATTTTACGAGTCTCTTGGTGGGCCATCTTCCACTGCTCCTCACTCCTCAGCCACTGCCGTACTCACAACCGTTTTCCATTCATAAGGACAACCAACAACTCACTCCTGGTTGGGCATACGGGCAACCGCAGTTGTCCATAGCCCTAATGGTTGGACACTGCCTTTTAAGGCAGCACGCATGACGCCGACGGTACGTAGACGTGACCAGAATATGTCAAAGCAACGTGAAACTCGTGGTGGTAATGTGCGAAACTCGTGATAGTAAGAATTTAGGACTAAGCGCTAAACTCGAGGATCGCGAAACTCCAATAGCGCGAAACTCAAGAGGGTACTGTATACGTATGTGCGGGCATGTAAGGCTGTCGTGGGCTTATGGGCGTGATCTTAAGTAGCTTTGTTTGTGGTGATATATTAAATTCAGTTGGCAAAAGTTGGGTTTTCGGGTCAGTAGACTTAACCTACACCATATCCACGTTTTTCCCATATCCGGGTGCCCCCGTGGCTCTATTAACCCGGATACCAGAGGGTTTACTGTACAAGCTTCCAGCTAGCAGGGGAGATGGAGATGCATCTGAGTGCAAAGTGCCAGTGTCAACATGTTTGGGTGAATGAAATTACTCCATGCAAAACTTCTGGAATATTCCTCAAGTATCTGAAATTTCCACTTATCCAGCATCTCTGATTTTCCACGGTTGCTGGATACTAGAGGATTAACTGTGATATTTTTTACAAAGCGAATTTATAAATAACACAGATGTAAAAAAGACAACTTAACCCTTTCATTGCTAAACGCTCGCAAGGAGACTATCCCCTCAGGCGCGCTCAGGCACCCCAGCGGGGGCGGGGGAAGGGGATCTCTTTTAATCGCTATATCTCAAAAACTATTCATCACAGTTCCAAAACAAAAACACCATTGGAAAGAGGAGGCCAAGATCTATAAGATTCGGTTATGTAAGCCTCTCCTGCGAATGTACAGGCACGATCAGGGGGTGTTTTTTGCTGCGAGTGCGACTGGTGCTCGCAGCGAGCTTTTAGCACCACCAGCAAGTGACGCTAGTGCTCGCTCTTTTAACCGCTGTATCTCAAAAACTATTCATCACAGCTAAAAAACAAAAACACCATTGGAAAGAGGAGGCTAAGATCTATACGATTTAGTAATGTAAGCCTCTCCTGCGAAAGTACAGGCATGTTCAGGGGGTGTTGCCTGTGAAGACGTACATTTATACATGCGCGACGGTCAGCCGTAAGGCAACTACTGTAGATCTCTTGATGATGGGGTGCTGGCAGGGCAGTATTGCCAACTGCAAAATTTACAACTATTTGGTAAAAATATCAGTCATGTGATAGGTGAAGCTATGCAAAAATGTCGCTATATTGGTCAACAATTAACATCCACCAGTTGCTCGTCCGTAGATTTTCCGCGCTGGGCTGACATGATTTTCCACCAAATTTAGTGAAGAACCCACTCAATTGGCAATCCTGTGTTGTGAGAATTAGTGTTGGAACACTCTAATACGCAGGAGACTTGAGTTAGGGTGGAGGTCACAGTGAGCGTTTAGCGCCACCAGCAAATACGCCTAATGCCCGCTGCAAGCATTTAGCAATGAAAGGGTTAAAAGGGTTTTACAAAATCTGTGTATTTGAAATGTAATGAATGGCCACTAAACCTGATAAAACCTCTGTTTTCATTGTCCATGAGTGAATATAATTTCCCTAGGCCTTTTGCCTGTCTGTGTAGGCCTTAGAAACAAGTGGCACTCAGCTGTGGCTGTGGTGCCCAGAGGACTGAGAGGTATGCAAAAAGGTCTTTTCTCTAAACAGTTTCAGTGCAGTGCTTTGCCTACCCATGTCTGTGGCCAAGAATGTGGGAAGCATGACAAACAATTGTTTCCTCCCTTTAGCTCTTTTTAAGTGTGGATAATGATCTGCTTTCTTTGAAAACTTATCACATTTTACAGCCAATGTGTTTTTAATTATTTTCCCTAAAATTAAGGAGCTGACTTTTACATGATCAACTTTTCTATAAGTATGTATGGCTATAAACTAGTATTGCAACAAACATGCCAAAATACCTGATCAGAAAATTGCTGACGAGAAGACACAGCGGTGTCTCATGGAACACACCTCCACTGTACACTGGAATCCCTTGGGAATACAGGAAGACTCCCTCCTCCACTGAAAGAAAGTGTTATAAAGCTTCTTATATTGAAAAATCCACATTTTGTGATTATCTGCATCAGTTGAACACTACTTCCTACTGACTCCTCCATTCTCCACTGTGGACTCACTCCTTTTCTCATTTTTATTGTGCAGTGAGTGAAGTAAAACTTTGTTGATCAGGTTTCCAGTTGACCAGACTCATGCCAGATTAACAGATATTCCAGATTATTGGATGGCAGTGCATGAACAAACACTGTCAATGTTTTTTTTTTTTTTTTTTGTCATCGCCCCATCTGCCAATGAAGTACATTACTGTGTTATGAGTTCTTGAGCTGGACAGCTCCCTGTGACTCCCACTGCCTTCTGTTAATGAATCTAGTGAAGGAAGGTAAAGGTGAAGAAGGGAAATGTTATGTTACTAGAAACTGATGAGCTGTCAAGCAGATGACAGCTGAGAGCATTCCAGCCCTCATGTTAATGGATTTTAGTGGTAAGGGGAGCTAAATAAGAGGAAGGAAGGAAGGAAGGAAGGAAGGAAGGAAAAAAGCTCTAATGAAATGGAGGACTTAAGGGAAAGGCAACAACTGGTGACAGATAGACAGACTTAGACTGCCTGTGATGAATGCACCCACTTTATCTTGGGTGGAGAGGTGTCTTGATACTCTCCTCTTGAAAGAGTTCAAGTCGTAGGCAGGAGAAAATATAGATGAAGTAAGGCTATTCCAGAGTTTCACAACAGAAGAGATAAATGAGTGAAAATGCTGGTTAACTCTTGCATAAGGGATTTGAATACAATAGGGATGAGCAAGAGTAGAGAGTTGTCTGCAGCGGGGCTGTAAAGGGGAGGGAGGGAGGGAGGCATCAAATAAAAGTTTAAATAAGTTAGCAGTCTCTTGGTTGGTTGTGTGACATAAGGTAGGAGACTGGGGCATAGAAGAGGAGACTCTTAAAGGAATGAAAGAGATGGGGGGAGAGAGTAAAGGTGAGAAGTTGATTGGGGAAAAGAGCAGGAGAGGTGGTAGTGCAGAAGAAAGACCGACCGCAGTTACTAGGAAATATACTGAGACCTGGAGAAGAGGTATGTGGATAAACATTTGGAAGGAGAGAGGGAGACTTAGTGTGGGAATGGAGAGGTGCAACAAAAACTTATTGAGCATTCAAGCAGAGGCAGAGATCAAGAAGTGAGATGGACAGAGGAGTGCGTGGAGCTCCATGAGACAAAGGAATCCATGAGCCCAGTGGAAACCGTAAGGAAATAAACGTGGGAGATGTGGAGTCAGAACTTGAACAACACGGCAGAAGGGGGCAGATGTTCAGAGCAGCAAGGCACAGAAGAAAAGACAAAAAGGCCATACTACAAGGAGCAAAGTACCGTATTTGACGGTTTATAAGATGTACTTTTTTCCAGAGAAAAGACCCAGAAAATCACCCTGAATCTTATAAGGTGAAGGTTCAGTTTTTGTTTACTGGCTTGTGAACTTTTAGTGGTACGCTGGCACTTAAATTAACCGCTTCACTATGGCCGGGCCAAAACAGCGTTCCGCCCCGTATCCGGGATCACCACGCACGCCAAATTTCAAATGTCGCTCCTGAATATAACAAGTTTTTAGCCATAACCTCAACATAATCATCATGTAATATAAAACACACACACACACATCAAGCTGTGACTTGTTGAACCCTCCCCTCTCTCCTCTCTCGCTCTCTTTCTCTCGCGCACACACACACACACACACACACTTGTAAGACTTGGTGGAGGACAGAAGTATGCCGCGACCGTCCCGACGCCGGGATCAGCTGTTTTGTCGGCACCTAACGGCGGGATTTTCAGTGAGTCTCTTCCCTCTTCGTCGAAGTGTCGCTTAGAGAGTGTATTTTCGTTTTGAGGTATGCCCAAACGGCCCCTTCTCTTCCCCCTTCCAAGCTATCTTTCCGTGTAGTGTTGGTACTATTGCAAATCAAACAAACATTGAAAACTGAAACATTAATGCAATTTAGGTACATTTCTATAATGGATTATATTGTGTGGCTAATATTTATGTAAACAGTGCTTGCTACAGTGACATACATTATATATAGCAGAAAATGTTACATTGATGCGTTGGTTGGCAGCAGTGGCGACGTGTGTTTACTAGGCCGCCCGAGCCTGGGGTTGCCAAGTGACAATTTTCATTACATTACCTGCTTTTAAATCACAAATAACATGCTGTATAAATTCTCTGTGGACATGTGTGACCAAATACGTAAGGTGGGCAGCACTGACGATATCTCCTTGGATGCTTTAAATGATTAGCTACCCCCAAGCAATACTGCACTACAACCTGCACAATCAATCAATCAATCAATGATAAGTTATAGAATTTCTATTTTTTTTATCTTTATTAATAATGGTTATTCTAATATATTATTATTACAAAAGAAATCACACTCTCTCTCTCTCTCTCTCTTACACACACACACACACACACACACACAAAAGAAAAGAATACAGAGAAAGAAAGAATACAGAGGATGGCAACAAAAATGGTTCCAGAACTGGAGGGACTGACATATGAAGAGAGACTAAAGGAAATGGACTTACCAACACTAGAAAAAAAAAAGAGAAAGATGAGACCTAATACAAATATATAGGCTATTGAGTAAAATGGAAGAAGTGGATAACGAGAAATTGCTACTAAGAGAGGAACCTTCCAGCAGGAATACTAGAGGACATAGTAAAAAGTTGAGGAAGGGAAGATGCTCGAGACATAAAGAAATATAGCTTCCCACAAAGAAATATAGAGGTTTGGAACAGACTAAGTGAAGAAATAGTATCGGCGAAGAGTGTGCAGAGCTTCAAGGAAAAGTTGGATAATTATAGATACGGAGACGGGACCACACGAGCGTAAGCCCAGGCCCTGTAAAATTACAACTAGGTAAATTACACACACACACACACACACACACACACACACAGATACACATAGGAAATTTGGTAATAAATTGTTCAGGATTTGGTAAGCGCCCACTCATGAGATTTGGCAACCCTAGGCGGGCGGCGTGTATTCCAATGTTGGCTAGTGAAGTCTGGATGAATGTACAGTAAATACGGAGATGGGACTATCGGAGCTTAGCTTAGGCCCGGTAGACTACAAATAGGTAAATACAAATAGGTAAACACACACACACACAAATACACTTAGGAAATTTGATAATAAATGGCTCAGTTTGACTATATCGCCCACTCATGAGACTTGGCAACCCTAGCCGCGCGGTGTGTGTTCCATTGTTGGCTAGTGAAGTCTGGATGAATGTAATTATATAGACGGGACTATTAGACTTTGCTCGGGCCCGGTAAGCTACAAATAGGTAAATACAAATAGGTAAACACACACACACACACACACACAAATACACATTGGAAATTTGATAAATCGCTCAGTTTGACTATAGCGCCCACTCATGAGACTTGGCAACTCTACGCGGGCGGCGTGTTCCAATGTTGGCTGATATCATTATAGAAACCGTCAAGTCTTGAATAAACAGAAAAATAATGTTTCTCGCTTTGTATGACTTTTTATGTAAAGCCCACAAAACTCACATAGTTCTTATACTCAATTAATAATACAGTAACATGAAAGGATGTTGTGATATATCATTAAATATGCGAAGATATTGGTGAAGAGCTGGCATCCAGGTGCTCTTCATCAAGAGAGAGAATTAGTTTGTTTCCTTCCCGCTCACAGTTTCACGCGCTGCATCAAAGACACTCCTCGTCACTGAACATACCATTTGGTCCACGAAGCCTGGTTTCCTCGCGGGAAGGGGTAAGAGATTCACTGAAAATTCCAGCATAAGTTGTTTTGTTTACAAGAGTCTGGGCGATTCTGTAGTGTTGGGTTGTCTCCTGTTTTGACCAATTTGGTAAGATGAATAGAAAGGAGAAAGATATGGAGTGGTCAACACCAAGAAGGAGAGGATATGGAGCAAGTGGAGAAGGCCACAGTAGTGAAGACGAGAGTGATGGAAGGTATGGGGGAGGGGGAGGTTTTTTGGGATTTGCCAGCAAGGAAACGGCTGTTTATAAGAGAGTGGTGTTCTTTGAAAGAAAACTGGACAAGTGGATAAAACTGGTAAAGAGCAGGGACGAGGAGGAATTGCAGAATAGGGAGTTCCACCGAGATCTCAAAGCAAGGGTTCGTAGGTTAGAAGAGGAGAAGCACTTGATGAAGGAAAATGAGGAGTTGAAGGAAAAAGTGGCAAAATATGAGAAGTCGTTAAAGGAAGGACTGGGAGTGGCAAGGAAGGAAAATGAAAATTTGAAGGAATTGGTGAACAGAGAAGAACAAAGAGTTAGAGAGGAAATGCTGGGAGAAGTGAAGTCTTGGAAAGTGGAAAGTGAAAAAGCAAATGTAAACCTCAGGGAAGTAATCGAACAGCAAATGAAAGAGGATAAGGAAGACGTAGAGAAGGAGGTGCTTAAGGCCTTGAAGAAAAACAAAGAATTAGTAAGAGAAGTAGCAGAGAAAAAGAAAAGTGTAGTAATATTTGGTATGAAGGAAAAGAATATAACATACAAACCAAGAAGGGAAAAGAAAGAACTGAAATTTGTAAAACCCCTACTTAAGAACTTAAATAATGAAGAACGGCAAAACATTGAAGAGGAAGTGGAGGAAATTTATAGGATGGGCCACTATATGGAAGGGAAAACAGGACCAGTTAAATTAAGATTAACCCTTAGATTACGGCGATCGTATATATAAGTGAGCTACCACACGCCCCATCCGTACGAGGATCATATATATAATCATCACACTCTACACTCCCTACGTTTCAAATATACCGCCAGTTCTTGACTCAGAAGAATGGTGGAGGCATCTGGCATCTGTACACACTCTCATTCATCTCAGCGCACACCCTACTGAAGGCCACAGATCATTTTCCACTTTTGTTCGGAATACATCTGTCATGTCTCGTGACGCGTCAAGCAGTTCCTCTGCTCCGGGCGGAAGTAAAACGCGGGCGAATCAAAGTGACAGTGACTCTGATGACTGTTATGGTAGTGACATTGACAGAGGAGGGAGGGGCAAGTTGAGAGAGAGAGAGAGTGTGTGTGTGTGTGTGTGTGTGTGTGTGTGTGTGTGGGTGCTTCCACATGTCAGTGCCATGAAAATGCACAATATTTTCGGCTGTCATAACTTCTTTATTATTATTAGCAGAGAAGTTTTATTACACCACCATATATACTAAATGAATATACAATTATTGCAAAGAAGAAAGACACCATTTCCACCTCTTTAAAATGTCTAAATTTTCCCCGTGCACAGCATCCAGAGAAATATATCGCTACCCGTACTCCAAGGGTTAAGATTACAGAAGGCAGCGGAGGAAATATTGTACAGAACAACGAAGTTAAGGAAAACAGAAGGATGTAAGAATAAATATATATATATATATATATATATATATATATATATATATATATATATATATATATATAGATATATATATATATATATATATATATATACAGTAAAACCCGATTATCCGAAATGGAAGGAAGCCTCTTCGGATAAGCCGATTTTCGGATAATCCGGTTTATAGCCGCCATTTTGATCGCCGCCAGTTTGATCGTCGGCATTGTGTTCTGCTGTATGGTAAGGACGACTTTCTTCCTTTTCCGGTTTCTTTCGGCATGGTGATGTAGAAAGAAGTGAGGTCGAAGCACAGGTAGAGCAGCGATGCGACTGCCCAGTGTGAAGTGTGTGTGCGACTGCCGCCGACTGACGATGTAAACAATGAAACCAAACAAACACACGCTTCACGCTAAACAAAGTAATACGCTTAAAACATGTGATGTAAATGTTTTATTGAATGTTTGTCTGTGTGTCTCCTTGTCTGGACCAGTGTATGTTGATACTTGTGAGCGTTGCAGATCTGAATTGTGAATGTTGCAGAGTGCGATTGTGAATGGTTGTGCAAGCTTGCAAGTGTGACCTTGATGCATCGTGCAGGTGGAGACACAGTATGATGACTCATATTATCGCAACTTCGTATGTTGGAAGGGAATGTGGCATGGAGTGGAGAGGGAGTCGTGTTTGTGTCGTTGTCTTGAGAGTACGGTGTGAAAGTAGTCGTGCAGTAGTTTGTTCGATTCGCCGCACCTACGTCCTTGCTGGGGCGAAGGTGCGACGTGGTGTTGTTGAGAGTTTGTTTAATGTTTTTGTCTAATACATTGATCTATTCGTTACAAGCTATTTCAGCAATACGTATTAGAAAGCATATTCATTTTAACTGTTCTTATCAATTTTAAATGTGTTAATATAGTACATATGTAGTTACTTTTATTTATTTTTGATGTTTTATAACGTTTTAGTATAGAAAAAAAATTAAAATTTAATTGCATTATCCAGATCAATTTCGGATAATCCAGTTTTTCGGATAATCCGCTTTCGGATAATCGGGGGTTTACTGTATATATATATATATATATCTATATATATATATATATATATATATATATATATATATATATATATATATATATATATATATATATATATATATATATATATATATATATATATATATATATATATATATATATATATATATATATATATATATATATATATATATATATATATATATATATATATATATATATATATATATATATATATATATATATATATATATATATATATATATATATATATATATATATATATATAGAGTTTCGCGCTTGCTTCATTCCGAAGATATGGCGCTAAACTCGAGGATCGCAAAATTTGAGGTATTGAAATCTATTTAAAAGCGCTTATTGGTTCCGGCCCGTGGAAATAATGACTTTTTCCGACTTTATTCCCTTGTTATCACAAAATACGTACCTTGATAATAGGCAGAAAATGGGAAGTAAGAACAGATCGTTTTGAAGCCGTAGTTGAAGGCGGCTGCCTTACAATTGGCTGGCAGTTCTGAATACACGCTTGTGATCCATGTGGTGTCGTCTGCTTGAGTAAGAGCGGTCGCTCACGGTCACCCGTGGGACAGTTGGACAAACCTATATTTTTCTGGTAGTTTTTTGTGTGTTATGAAATAATCTGCTAACTCTTTCTGTTAAAAATCATGAAATCACTAATATCATGATTGACTTTTCAATGCCTATTGAACGTAAACTGCTGCCGCCGCCGCAAAATAGCTCGCAGAGAGGTTCAACTTGGTTACTGTTTCCTTATTTCCCTCACCGCTCACAAAGATCACAAGCAGACAGACTAGAAAAAAACCAGGCAAATTAATACTTTTAATGCTGTGTATTCCCACAGCGCGCATGAGTGGTGGACAGCAGAATGACTAATTTCATCGGGGAGATATTTCTCGCAACACCGGCCAGTGTAGTGGACCTTCTTCTTCTTCTTTTGACCTATAACGCTTTGTATTGCTTCTTAGGTCCTCCTTCTCCACACTTTTATACTTCACAACATGCACTTAGGCCCACTTTCACAGTCATTTTGTTTCTTTTGATCATTACCAATGTCAGCGGTCGCCGCTATAGTATTTCTACATGAAACTGGCCGATCGGGTAGTGGCGGCTGCAGGGTTAGCCTAGCCCTGCACTTACCACACACTCTCAACATCTCTCGCTCCGTCTGCAGCCGCCACTACCCCATCGGCCAGTTTCACGTGAAATACTAAGTGGCGATCGCCGCCATTGGTAACGATCAAAATAAATAAAGTGACTGTGAAAGCGGCCCTTATATAGTTACTTAACAGTGCACACTTATACACTTCACCCTGAACTTAGGTGTTTTTCTGTCCTTTTCTTTCCCTGAGTTTACTTTTCTATGCCCTTTTGCTATTTTTCACTATTACTTTTCACCGTCGCTGTCGTGCATTACAGGTCAATATATATTTTTATATATATATATATATATATATATATATATATATATATATATATATATATATATATATATATATATATATATTTTTATATATATATATATATATATAAATTGTCCCTTGAAGGAGGCCAATCGCCTCGCCAATTGTTTACCTACAGTCCTAGACATCAGTGTAACAGCCAGCCAACTGGATAAACACACTGTGAACTGGGTGGCTCTCACGAGTGTCTGCATGGGCGCAGAATTTGAGTTCAGTGGACCGCTTTCATCTATTTTTTGGAATTCTTGATTTCTCCTCCCAAATTTCTCTTAATGTTACCCAAAAAAGGTAAAAGTGACCTTTAGCTGATAATCAGAACCATAAGGATTTCTGAAGTAGCTACTGGACACCGGATTATTGGACTTTTACTGTACTATAGTCCATCGACTCTAACTTGAGCCCTGTGGCTTGGCCCGGGGAACCCCCATTGTGTACACATCTAGCGATGACCTGCATATGGCGATCTGTCTCACTGTTAGTCTGTACGTTATCTATTTATGGAATATATACATATTGATAATACGACTGCACGGTGTTATGAAGGGCTTGGGATTTGAAGGAAGGACAACGACTCTACAAACCTTCCATTTCACTTGGCAACATGGCTCATGAGATGGTGCCGCACTATTCACCCTTCCCCCACCATAGAAGACTCATGTAGGTCTCACTCTCGCGTCCTGCACAGCCAAGCAAAAGATATTATATATAACGTAAATAAGAGAGAGAGAGAGAGAGAGGGTGGGTGGTTAGCGAGCTCCTCTGAAAAGAGTGATGGGGTGATGTGGCATTAGCGCGGCTCAGGGGAGCCATGCCTAAAGGCTCAAGTTAGATTTGATAGACTATACCATCCAATGGTCTGGCATACCTAACAGTATGCATGAGGCTGGTCACTTGGGAGTCAGATAAATGGATCTCTAATGCAATCTTATTTTTACTTACATATGTGAGAATTCTAACTAATGGGAATTTAGAACTTTTGAGAAAACATGAACTCACGATGTTTCTTCAGTAATAAAACTATCAAATCATCAATTTTTACCTCTTTTCCATGAGTTGAGTGGTGTTGAGAACTCAACACGCTTTGTGATAAAGTCAGCTCCAGAAGAATTCATGAGCCAGAGCCGCACCCCGGCACCCAGCACATACATGCACCACACTCCAAACATCGCTGACTGGAGGCCAACTGAAAAAAGAAGAGAAATCAATGAATCTGTTCTGTATATATAATTACACACACACACACACACCAAGCATGCGCACTTGGGGAATATACAGCAGGAAAAAACATTAAATTGCCTGGTTTTGTTCTGGTTTATTGACATGTGATCTTTGTGAGCAGTGAGTGAATTATAGAAACCGTAAGCAAGTTAAACCTCTCTCTACAAGCTGTTTTGTAGCTGTGGTGTGGGCGGCAGCGAGTGGGCAACAGGCACTGAAAAGTCAATCATTTAATGACTTGTGACAGAAAGTTAGCAGATTATTTCATTACACACCAAAAACTACCCCCCACCCCCCCCCAAAAAAAGTTTTGTCTGCCAGTGTGAGACTGGCACACTTGTAAAATTTTATTCATACCTGTAACAATACGGCTTCCCCACAGGGCCCCACTGCCAACCTCACAGCCTCAGTGCCTTGTAGTCGGTCACCAAGTGTGCTGTGCTGCTATACAGACAATGTAATGTGCAGACAACATACTCAATAATAAAAATTACGTATATACCTACGTTTATTATGTTCGTCGATATTGTTATACATAGTATTTTTAAATTTCTGCCGCTTATAGCGGACTTTCGGCATTAACGGACTAAGTTCCCCCCCAATTAATCTGTAATATGGAGGGCTTACTGTGTATACCTCATGAATGTCCTATAACTCAAAAAATATCTGGTGATGAGAGAAACGGCACTAAAATTTGACACATCTGGGCCGTTAAATCTTTACTCAAATCGTGAAAAAAAATTGTCGCCATCACTCCCTCAAGCACTCAGCAGTGTTACAGGGTTACGGGAGAGTGTGTGGGTGGCTCCCAGTCAACCCATAACACAGGAGTATGTGGTGTACAGCAGGACATTTAACTCCACACAAATTCTATATAACGGTTCCCAACAGGTCCCAACCAGTTGGGACCGTGCGTACAATTTGTTTTGTGGCGATGTGTGAAAAACGCTCAGACCACCAAGGCCCATTTGTTGGGGAGTGGTTGCTCTAGTTACTATCGCGGCGTTAAATTGACGCTGTTGATGCTCAAGCAAGTAGAGTGTTGCTGCGTTAAATTAACGACATTGACGCTGTATGGGTTAAATATGATTGTAGAGCCCCTCCCTGGTTACACCCGTGGGACCAGAAACTACCATGATCTGGACACAGAGGACCAGTAGACCTTCCTTCAGAAGAATCAATAAATAAGTAAAGCTATTCTCCATCCAACCGGTAAATCACCACCGCCACTTCAGTGTGCCGAGTGTGCAGGGGATGGAAATTAATCAAGTGTAATTGTTAGTGTTGGTGTGTTGTGGTGACACGTGAGGGTGTAACTGTTTTCTGGGTAAAATTCTAGTGTTTGCCCATACTCCCCCCTCTCCCCCAAAACAAGCTTGGGGACCTGTGAGAATGTGGGGTTTCGGGTGGGGGACACAAAATGCATTGCACTTGCATATTTAGAGTTGGGGGTGGGAGAAAAAATACCCTAGATGTAGGGAAAATACTTACATTTAGGGATTCTCCCCGCCACTAAAATATGTGTTTGCGACAAATTTAGTGCTCCCATTGACCCCCCTCCTAAAGGGTGGCTTCGCCCCGTTCAACCATCCCTAACAGGAGGGTTACACTCCCCTTAGCCACCTTATGGGAGCAGGGTTAGAACCTGAATGTGTTTAAGATGAATATGAGTTACAGCACATTACAACACTGCGAGGCACTGAAATACCAAACGATGCTCACCTCAGCAGTCTACACCTTTTCACCCTCAAATTAAAAAAGTTGAAATTCAAATTAAAAAAGTTGAAATTAAAATTAAAAAAGTTGAATTTCAAATTAAAACAGTTGAGTTTCAAATTAAAAAAGTTGAGTTTCATATTAAAAAAAGTTGAATTTTAAATTAAAAAAAGTTGAATTTCAAATAAAAAAAGTTGAATTTCAAATTAAAAAGTTGAAATACAAATAAAAAAAGTTGAAATTCAAATTTAAAAAATTGAATTTCAAATTAAAAAAATTGAATTTCAAATTTAAAAAGTTGAATTTCAAATTAAAAAAGTTAAATTTCAAATTAAAAAAGTTGAATTTCAAATTAAAAAAGTTGAATTTCAAATAAAAAAGTTGAAGTTCAAATAAAAAAGTTGAGGTTCAATTAAGATATGAAGTGCAAGTCATAGAAAGATATATGTGCATGCCTACATACATAAATGCATACATCCACACTTATATATATATATATATATATATATATATATATATATATATATATATATATATATATATATATATATATATATATATATATATATATATATATATATATATATATAATCTACGTATGTGAATTACTTTTTTTTGTTTCATTATTTTATTTTTATTTTTACGTTGCTACGTATAGCATAATAGTGTGCCTCTCCCCCACTTAGCTCTATACACATGGAGGGGTTATCTCCCCCATCAGCGTTCGGCCGCCGGCCGCTATGTTGAAGGACCCGCACTCGGCGCCTCCACCATAGTAATTGAATGGGAACTCTGTAGTTATTTTGTTTTCTTTGTCTCACTCATTCCACATTCGCTCATTCCAAGGACTCATTCCAGACCCCCTCACTCCACATGCATTCATTCCACTAACACTCATTCCACAAACACTCATTCCACACACACTCATTCCACACGCACTCATTCCACAAACCCTCATTCCACACACACTCATTCCACACACACTCATTCCACACACCCTCATTCCACAAACACTCATTCCACACACACTCATTCCACACGCACTCATTCCACAATCACTCGTTTCATACGCACTCATTCCACAAGCACTCATTCCTCAAAGACTCACTCCACACGCACTCATTCAACAAATATTCACTCCACACGCACTCATTCGACAAGGACTCATTCCACACTCACTTATACCACAAATACGCATTCCACAAGCACTCATTCCTTAAAGACTCATTCGACAAATATTCACTCCACACACTCATTCCACAAATATTCACTCCACACGCACTCATTCGACAAGGACTCATTCCACAAGCACTCATTCCTGAAAGACTCATTCGACAAATATTCACTCCACACGCACTCATTCCACAAATACTTATTCCACACGCACTCATTCCACAAGCACTCATTCCAAAAATACTTATTCCACGCGCACTCATTCCACAAACCCTCATTCCACAATTACTTATTCCACACGCACTCATTCCACAAATACTTATTCCACAAGCACTCATACCACACATCCCCTCCACACACACATAAATACATACATACATACATGCATACCACACACACACACACACACACACACTGCCCGATGGCTCAGTGGTAGAGCTTAGGGTTTCCACTTTAAGGGACGCGAGTTCGATCCACGCCATGAATTTTTCATATATATATATATATATATATATATATATATATATATATATATATATATATATATATATATATATATATATATATATATATATATATATATATATATATATATATATATATATATATATATATATATATATATATATATATATATATATATATATATATATATATATATATATATATATATATATATATATATATATATATATATATATATATATATATATATATATATATATATATATATATCTATATATATGATAAGTTGGTGGATGTATGAATTTATGTATGTATGTATGCACATATTTCTCTTTCTATGACTTGCACTGCATCTATTAATTTGAAGTTCAACTTTTTTTATTTGAAGTTCAACTTTTTAAATTTCAACTTTTTTAATTTGAAATTCAACTTTTTAAATTTGAAATTCAACTTTTTAAATTTGAATTTCAACTTTTTAAATTTGAAATTCAACTTTTTAAATTTGAATTTCAACTTTTTTAATTTGAACTTCAACTTTTTAAATTTGAAATTCAACTTTTTTAATTTGAAATTCAACTTTTTTAATTTGAGGGTGAAAAGGTGTAGCATGGCAGTGGCTGGCTGCTGCGGCCACATACTCACGGCAGTCACTGTAAGCCACCCTCACCACACTCTCGCCCTCTTGCCAGCACCAGTTCAGGTCAAGCCTCACCTCACCGAGAGGTTTCCGTCCTGTTAGGAGACTCCGTGGCACCAGACACAGTGGGATAGTCTTACAGTCACCTGTTTTTGTTAGCTAGCCAATTTTTTATTTATTATTAATTTTTTTTACGTCTTTGCCTATTGCTCCGGTAGGCTGTTTCCCGGTGGATCCTGAATTCCTGATGGTCGGTCCAAGGCTTCTTCCTGGTGGGGCCTGATGGTCAGCCCAGCCTGTTCTGGCGCAGGCGAGTGTTTATAGTGGCGCCATCTTGCATTGGCTCATGCTGCCCTCCCGGAGCTCATCTTTAATCCTAGAATCTAGAGTCCGGGTTGATAGGTGGTCTTCTGGACAGCATGTGGGAAGTTTTAAGCCACTCTTTGGCGGCTGAAAAATGCCAGCTTGGTGGCACCGGCCAGGGATTGAACTCGCGTCCTCCTGAACGCGGGGCCGTCTCGCTATCCATTCAGCCACCACTTCCCCATATATAATGAAAGAAAGCTTTCTGTGCACGATTGGGTCACTCTCGACTGCTGCTTTTCAGTCGCTCACTAACGAAAAATCGGCGTTTTGGGTTGATAGGTGGACAGCATGTGGATAGTTTTAAGCCACTCTTTGGCGGCTGAAAAATGCCAGCTTGGTGGCACCGGTCAGGGATTGAACTCGCGTCCTCCTGAACACGGGAGCTGTGACGAAAACGAGATTTGTAACCAATAAATTCAAAGTAAATGAGTAAATCTGCAATGATATGACATACCTAGCATGCAGAAGGCATACATAACTCAAATAATTATTCAAAACACCTTTATTTTTATTGTACAAGCATTTTACTGGGCAGCGTATTGTACACTGCCAACACAAGAGTCTGTCAGAGTCAGCCAACGCGATAGATATTTTCGGTAAGTATATTTAGTGTTTTATTTATCTATTAACATTTCTTTTTGAAAAAGTTGCATGTGGTTGTATTCATGGCTCATATGGGTATGCTGACAGGGTTAACAAACCATTGCATATACCTGTGGATTTGGTGGCACTCAATCAACATGAAATCTATTATGAAATAATATGAATATGTAAGACAGCCATCCAAAAAGCATTCGAGGTATAATGGAACTATTCATAATAGCTGGTCCCAGGCAGAGGGGGATAAAAAATGAAAAATATAGAATTACACCCATCACGGGTGGGCACCAGTTTATTTCAGATATATTTTTATGTACTAATCAGTAGGACTAAGGTGTTCTTCAACCCCATAACTCAAAAAGGTTAATCTTAGGGAGCACCACTCCAAACCAATATTTGTAGTACTCTAGCATGTGAAAGAATTGTTATTATAATGCATTTTTGTAAACGTTTTACCTTGGGGAGGGGCCAGGGGGGCAAGCCTCGTATAAAGTTGGGTGGCTTCGATTTTCTAAGTCCACTGTTATTGTTTCACGATCGCCTCTATACACAGACTGAGCCTCATACCTGCCTTGCAGTGCACCATACAAACTAGTTTCTAAGTCAGTAATATCCAGAACGCGCATGGATCATTACGATTTCGGACATAAAACGGTCTTTACGAGCTCTATGTTATTTTCTTCTCTACTGTATATTAAAGCAAATAATGGCGCAAGAATTTGTATTTTATAATTTTAAATGACTACTTACATGAGGCATTACTACGTGGGGTGTATCGCGCTGCCAGCCTGTCACGTAGGCAGCTTCCTCGGGCCGCCGTGAGGGATGGATATTACCAACACTAAACTTTTCTTTACTCTCCTCAAATTATCATTCTATTTCACCTCTCAGTAAGTGTTAACTGACTATTTAGCCTCTTTATTGGTATCCCTCAGGAGGCACATTGCGCCGTCATATAACCCAAAACTGAGTTGGCCCCTTCAATACCACCATATGCGAAAAGTGACATGGCCGTGTGACATATGCACTTTGTGAAACACGGTCATATGAAGCTGTGATAAGCACGTGTTAGAAACCAACCGGATATTGTTCAATGTGCGCTAATCAAAATTTGAGTAAAATGGAGGCCAGGGTGATACATAGCAATTGGTAGGTCACACCCGGGTCAGTTGATAGTAGGAGCGTCAGTGCTGGATGACAGCTGTCACAAATCTGTTTTATTTTTGTACCCCAAAGTACTTGGTAACAACGATTTAGCATCAACTTACAAGAAGTGGATGGGTTAACCATCAGTATTGTACCATGTGTAATTTTGAAACATGACATTTTCTAAGAGTTGCTCGACTATGGATTGGGCCGGCGGCTGTGTGTGTGTGTGTGTGTGTGTGTGTGTGTGTGTGTGTGGGGGATTCCACTACGCTGACAATCCAATTACACGAATGACACTCGTCAATAGACCCGCTGTGACGGCTGCTTGGTTATATTGGAATAGATTACAAGAGTACAGTAAACCCTCTCGTATCCGGGTTAATAGAGCCACGGGGGCACCCGGATATGGGAAAAACCCGGATATGGTGTAGGTTAAGTCTACGGACCCAAAAACCCAACTTTCGCCTACCGCATTTAATAAAAATGATAAATAAACATATTTCTATACATATACACACTATACACACACACACACACACACACATATATATATATATATATATATATATATATATATATATATATATATATATATATATATATATATATATATATATATATACTGTATACATCAGTGGTGGGCACCGATCACTTTTTTGCTGTTCCGATCCCCGATCATGCGATCAGTTCGGGCAGCTGATCCGATTCCAATAATTTTTTAAGTACCACCATTCCGATCATCTGATCATTAAAACTTATAATAGTTACTATTATTTTTTTAGATAATAATTACAAGAAACACTTATTTTAGGCGTTCTTTAAGTAATAATTTCAAATAAGTAATAACTTAATTATTTGTTTATAAATATCTTTATTTTTCCTCTTTCTTTTGGTATAAGGACATGGCAAAGAAAAAATGTTATCTTAACTTCTTATTTTAGGCATTTATTTAAGTCTACTCTTTCTATTCAATTTCTGAAAGTGTGAAAAAGGAATTATGTTAGCTATTTTAACTTTTGTTTGAAGATGATTTAGATTTTTGACAAACATTTTTCAACTTTTTAATATTTCATCATCGATATCTAAGAAATATTTTTTACTATTCTATAAAAAACGAGCGATAGTGATCATTAATCTCCTATATTTCCAGATGAAATAGTTTTCTTAATAAAAGATATTGGCCCATAAATAAGTTAATTACAAGAAGAACATAAGCAATAAGGTTTTGATTTTAAGTGAGCTGGTGTTGTATCATCTGCCATCCACGTATCCTGAGACATCCCATCCTGATCCGCGCATGTGCGGAACCCGATGTTTATAAACACAAGAGTTGATATCGTAGTTTGTCCAGGCAAGATGGCAGCAAGACGGCATGGCAGCTTTTATGGGAAAATGGCCAAATTCAAGAATGACATGGACTCCATAATTCAGATAGCCTACCATTAAATGGAGAGAATCCGAGAAACATGACCATCAATCAGAAGAGAGTGTAGGTTATCTCATTTATCACATATACTGACATACAAGGGGTGTAGGTTATCTCATTTATCACATTTACCGACATACAGAGGGTGTAGGTTATCTCATTTATCACATTTACCGACATACAAGGGGTGCAGGTTATCTCATTTATCACATTTACTGACATACAAGGTTTCAGGTTACCTCATTTATCACATTTACCAACATACAAAAGGTTAATGTTATCTCATTTTTCACATTTACTGACATACAAGGGTAGGCGGTGGTTGAGTGATTAGCGTGCGGGGCCAGCATTCATCACGCCATGGACAACGTCGATTCGAATCCCCACACTACCACCTGTGATTTTTTTGTCACCGCCAAGTGGCTTAAGACTTAAGACAGGCTGTCCAGAAGACCACCTATCATCCCGGATTCTAGAAGAAACTGTACAAGTGAATCAAAAATGAGTTCCAGGGGGCAGCATGAGCCAAGCATAACTAGCGCCACTATAAAAACTGCCTGCGCCATGACGGGCTTGGGCCGGCCACCAGGCCCCTGAAGAAAGCCTTCCGGCGTTATAGGCTGAGATGTAAACAAAAAAAAGTTTCCACATTTATCACATTTACCGACATACAAGGGGTGTAGGGTACCTCATTTATCACATTTACCTACATTCAATGGGTGTAGGGCATCTCATTAATCACATTTACCGAGATACAAGGGGTGCAGGTTATCTCAGTTATCACATTTACCGACTTAAAAGGGGTGTAGGTTATCTTATTGATCACTTTTACCGACATACAAGGGGTGTAGGTTACCTCATTGATCACATTTACCAACTTACAAGGGGTTCAGGTTATCTCATTTATCAACGTACAAGGGGTGCAGGTTATCTCATTTCTCACATTTACCGACATACAAGGTGTGCAGGTTATCTCATTTATCACATTTACCGACGTACAAGGGGTGTAGGTTATCTCATTTCTCACATTTACTGACATACAAGGGGTTCAGGTTATCTCATTTATCACATTTACCAATATACAAGGGGTGTAGGTTATCTCATTTATCACATATACCGACATATAGAAGGGGTGCAGGCTATCTCATTTATTACATTTACCAACATACAAGGGATATAGGTTATCTTATTTATCACATATACCGACATACAAGGGGTGTAGGTTATCTCATTTATCACATTTACCGACATACCTCATTTACTGACATACAAAGGGTGCAGGAAGAAACTTTCATATTTCAAGCAATTTTCAAATTCAAAACATACGTCAACATTTACTAAAAAAAAAAAAAAAAAAAAAAAAAAAAAACCCACAGGTGGGACAGATCACGATAGGCAGTCGATAAAGACACGGTGCCGTGGTCGCAATTCATCCACCCTTTGTTTGTAAACAAATACCGCACATGCGCAGATTGGATGGAATGCCTTAGGATACATGGATGACAGATGACACCACACAGGGTAGGACACGTAGCAATGGGTTTAAGTTGGATAACTTCAGGTTCAAGAAAGACATAGGCAAGAATTGGTTTACCAACAGTGGTGGTTGAGTGGAACAGCCATAGAAGTCATGTGGTGAGCGCCAACATGATAGATACATTCAAGAAGAGGTTAGGTAAGTTCTTGGATGGGAGGGGTTTGGGGTGTTAGTTTGGTGCCGTGGTCTGGGCGGCATGTTGCGCTGTCTCGCGAGACCTCCTTCCTCCTCTTCCTCTTGTTGCGGGGGGAGCCCGACGGGTGGGTGGGTGGGTGTGGTCCAGGGAAGGCAAAGCCCTCCCCCCGGTTAAGAAGGTGAGGGGGGGGGGTCGAGGTGGGGCGAAGCCCCCCCTTTTAGCTTAGGTCTTGTTGGTTTCCCGAAAATGAACTGATGCTGCTGCCATTAAAAGGTGGTAACACTGCAGCAGAATATATATATATATATATATATATATATATATATATATATATATATATATATATATATATATATATATATATATATATATATATCTATATATATACTGGAGTGAGCGGAAGCTCACTACTACTGCCCAGGATCAAAGGACACAGGGTCTACAGGAGAGCGCGTCAAATTTTGAATCAACTGGCGCATGACGTCATCAGGTGGAAGGTTGGTGGGTTTGGCTATGGTTTACGCTTCTCCCATTGTGGCCAAAAAGGTATTTAGCATGTTTTGTATTTTTATACTGTGTCTAGAATATGCATATATAGACAGTCAAGCGAATTATAGTGTGTATAAGCAAGAAACATTACCTAAAGATGTGAGTTATGTAATTTCTTTGTGTGTTAAATTCACTACAGAAACCTATAGAAGATACGATATTTGTCAATCAAAGACAAAGACAATGAAAGCCTGTTTAGATTCTATTTGTGTTACTGCTCGACGTAAATACTTTCGATTTTATTTGCGTTACCGTTCGACGTGAATACTTCGTTTTCTATTTCATCTCTCCTCGCTCCACCTGCTGACGTCATTTTCTGTGCGCTGGTTGACCCTGTGTCCTTTGATACTGCTGCAGCCCACACTGTCATGGCGTCGTGTAACAAGTCTCGCCAAGCAAATAAAGGGACTTTGCGCCTGCGCGTCTTGTTCACGATACCTTACCAGGATTAAATAAATTAACGATCAATAATTATCGCTTAATTTTATAAATAAAGACGCTTATTTGAAATAACTATTTAGCAACGTGTATAAAAATAATTGTAAGAAGTCCGCAGTCACTTGTTGCCATGACAACGTTGACCACTTTCTTTTCTGTGATCGGTGATCGGAAGTTATTTTGTGAAGTTCCGATCTCCACAGTCCGATTAGCTTTTACAAAGATGATCCAATCTTTGCATTCCGCTCGCCAATTGCTGTTCCGATCAGATCGGAAGATCGGACGATCGGACTGATGATCAGAAGTGCCCAGCTCTGATATATATATATATATATATATATATATATATATATATATATATATATATATATATACATACGTATATATATATATATATATATATATATATATATATATATATATATATATATATATATATATATATATATATATATATATATATATATATATATATATATATATATATATATATATATATATATATATATATATATATATATATATATATATATATATATATATATATATATATATATATATATATATATATACAGGTAACTCGATTTACGCGAGTTTGGTTTACGCGTTTTTGAAATAACGCGGGGTCCAAAATCCAAATAAATGTTTAATTTACACGTTTTTTTCACTTATACGCGATATTTTATGGAGTGGCCACCAGATGTCTCACGCAACTGGACTCACACGGCCACACAGCTGAGCTCAGTTCTTCCCGCGCGCCACTTGAAGAACAATACAGTACCTACGCTGCCACGCTACTCAACAATAGGGGTGGGCACGTACCGGTACCAGTACCGGTACTAACGGTACAGTACCAGCAATACGGTACGGTACTGGTACCAGACTGCTCGGTACCGGTACCAATACAGGTAACTCGATTTACGCGAGTGTTGCGTTCTTGAAGAGGTCGCGTAATTCAAAAACAATGTAAATCAAACAAGAGGTAGGTTTCTGTCGAAAAATAAATACCGTAATTTTCGGCGTATAGCGCGCATTTTTTTCGCATAAAAAATGCCTGAAAGTTTTGCCCTGCGCGTTATACGCTGAATGTACAAATTTTTAATGATTTTTTTCTTCTTTGGGATGTTTTTAAGGGTCTGTTTTTCGTCTTATCCAATAACGGCAAACTTACCTTTATTATTGTTTATAATCCTTCATAGTCCGTAGCTGTCCTATAATATGTTACCATAGAATACAGGGCGATCTAATAACTACTATACAAAGACTAAATCGGTGGAAGATCGTCCATGCCTTGCTGTTATCCCGTTTTTCCGTCGGGCGCCATTTGTATGATCTTGATCTTGATGTCACAGGTGGCTTAAGATTGTATGACTAAGGAGCAGTACAAGCTACATAAAAAATCATGTTAGAAAAAAATGTCCATGTGTTCATTATTAATTATTAATATTAGTGAGAATAATGGGGTGAATATGATATCAGAAACTGTACGTCATGAGTCTTGTACGAGGAGTTATTTCACGCAATCCCAGCCCGGCCGCCATTTGCATTATTTACAAACCACACAACCACACCCACACAACAAATAGCTGCATGCCGCGTGTCACCAGAACCGAGATATCCACTCGGGCACTCATTCCCAGCCTCTCTCGTGTGAGGAAGAAATGAGGGACACCATGAGGGGTTGGCTAGTATTGGTACCGGTACCGAGCAGTCTGGTACCAGTGCCGTACCGTATTGCTGGTACCGTTAGTACCGGTACTGGTACCGGTACCTGCCCAACCCTATTGTTGAGTAGCGTGGCAGCGTAGGTACTGTATTGTTGTTCAAGTGGCGCGCGGGAAGGACTGAGCTCAGCTGTGTGGCCGTGTGAGTCCAGTTGCGTGAGACATCTGGTGGCCACTCCATAAAATATCGCGTATAAGTGAAAAAAACGCCTAAATTAAAAATTTATTTGGATTTTGGACCCCGCGTTATTTCAAAAACGCGTAAACCAAACTCGCGTAAATCGAGAGTTACCTGTACTAGCCAGCCCCTCATGGTGTCCCTCATTTCTTCCTCACACGAGAGAGGCTGAGAATGAGTGCCCGAGTGGATATCTCGGTTCTGGTGACACGCGGCATGCAGCTGTTTGTTGTGTGGGTGTGGTTGTGTGGTTTGTAAACAATGCAAATGGCGGCCGGGCTGGGATTGCGTGAAATAACTCCTCGTACAAGACTCATGATGTACAGTTTCTGATATCATATTCACCCCATTATTCTCACTAATATTAATACTTAATAATGAACACATGGACATTTGTTTCCAATATGATTTTTTATGTAGCTTGTACTGCTCCTTAGTCATACAATCTTAAGCCACCTGTGACATCAAGATCAAGATCATACAAATGGCGCCCGACGGAAAAACGGGATAACAGCAAGGCATGGACGATCTTCCACCGATTTAGTCTTTGTATAGTAGTTATTAGATCGCCCTGTATTCTATGGTAACATATTATAGGACAGCTACGGACTATGAAGGATTATAAACAATAATAAAGGTAAGTTTGCCGTTGTTATTAGATAAGACGAAAAACAGACCCTTAAAAACATCCCAAAGAAGAAAGAAAATCATGAAAAATTTGTACATTCAGCGTATAACGCGCAGGGCTAAACTTTCAGATATTTTTTATGTGAAAAAATGCGTGCTATACGCCGAAAATTACGGTATTTATTTTTCGACAGAAACCTACCTCTTGTTTGATTTACATTGTTTTTGAATTACGCGACCTCTTCAAGAACGCAACACTCGCGTAAATCGAGTTACCTGTATATATATATATATACCTATATATATATATATATACAGTACCTTCTCGAGCTTCGCGCTTGCTTCATTCCGAAGGTATAGCGCTAAACTCGAGGATCGCGAAACTCGAAGTATTGAAATCCATGAAAAAGCGCTTACTGGTGCCGACCGGTTAAAAAAATGACTTTTTTTTTCGACTTTACTCCTTTGTTATCACAATTTTTTTGACTTTACTCCCTTGTTATCCCAAAATACTTACCTTTGTAATAGGCAGCAAATGGGAAGTGTGAACAGGTTTTGAAGCCGCAGTTGAAGGCGGCTGCCTTACAATTGGCTGGCACTTCTGCGAACACGTTTATGATCCATGTGGTGTCGTCTGCTAAAGTAAGGGCGGTCGCTCGCGGTCACCCGTGGTTCAGTTGGACAAACCAAAAGCTTCTGGTAGTTTTGTGTGTGTTATGATATAATCTGCTAACTCTTTCAGTTATAAATCATCACATCACTATATCATGATCGACTTTTCAATGCCTATTGAACGTAAACTGCCACCGCAGCCGCAAAATAGCTCGCGGAGAGGTTCGACTTGCTTACTCTTTCCATATTTCCCTCACCGCTCACAAAGATTACAAGTGGACAAACTAGAACAAAACCAGGAAAACTAAGACTTTTAATGCTGTGTATTCCCACAGCGCGCATGCGTGGTGGACAGCAGAATGACTAATTTCATCGGGGGGGATATTTCTCGCAACACCGGCCAGTGTAGTGGACCCGATCGTCGCTGCCATGTGATGTGATGGTGTCAGAGGTATTGCCTTTACATCGGCACCAGTGTAGTTAACCTTCTTCTTCTTCTTTTGAACTGTAATGCTTTTAATCGCTTCTTGAGTCCTCTTTCTTCACACTTTTATACTTCACAACATGCACTTAGTTACTTCACAGTGCGCACTTATTCACTTCACCTTGAACTTAGGTGTTTTTCTGTACTTTTCTCTCTCTGATTGTACTTTTCTATGCCCTTTTGCTATTTTCCACTATTACTTTTCACCATCCCTGCCATGCATTACAGGTCAAAAGAAGAAGAAAACACCGAGAGTTTTACAATTTTCGAAGACTGGAGAAAAAGTTTTTTGGACTGGTTCCACAGCACGGGGTGTCCTCTTATCTTGTTAATCAAGTAGTAAGCAAAGCAGCTAACCATAACAGCAGGCAGGTCTCTGTTTCTGCCTCTCTCTGCCTTTGCCTCTGTCTCTGCCTCTCTCTCTGCCTCTTTCTACCTCTCTCTCTGCCTCTTTCTACCTCTCTCTCTCTCTCTCTCTTAGATGCAGATTTACATAGATTTACATAGATTTACAAAGAAAATCAGACCACACAAATCCCATGGTCCAGACTTGGTGGTCTGTCCTTAAACCTAAGTGATTTTACATTAATCAGAAGACTCCAAAACGTTGCATTTCTACTCTAGTTGATATTAAGTTGAAGGAAGCGATGGTCGAGCTTATTTTTGAAGGAGTCAATCGTGTTACACTGGACCACTGATGAAGGGAGCTTATTCCATTCTCGCACTACAACGTTGGTGAAGAAAAATTTGGTGCAGTCTGAATTTACTTGTCTACATCTGAGTTTTACGCCATTGTTCCTCGTGCGCAAAGTGTCATCGATCATAAAAAATGTTGATCTGTCTACATTCGTGAAACCATTAAGTATTTTAAAACATTCGATCAGTTTTCCTCGGAGGCGACGTTTCTCAAGAGAGAACATGTTAAGGGTAGAAAGCCTTTCTTCGTAGGATTTGTTGCTGAGAAGGGATAATTTTCGTTGACGCTGAACACCTTCTAATTTAGCAATATCCTTTGCATGGTGGGAGACCAAAACTGTACCGCATATTCCAAGTGGGTCTGACTAAACTGTTGTAGAGCAGGAGTATTACATCTTTATTCTTAAATAAAAGTTTCTTTTAATGAAGCCCAACATTCTGTTCGCTTTATTTGCTGCATCGATGCATTGCTCTGAGAATTTGAGGTTTGACGCGATTTTGACCCCCAAGTCCTTGGCGCATTGAACGCTTTTGAGTTTAACGCCGCGCATTTCATAATCGAACTTCTTATTCCTCATTCCAACTTGAAGGACCTGGCACTTGTCACGTTAAGGGCATCTCCCATCTATCCGACCAAGCTGAAATTTTGTGCAAATCCTCTTGGGCTTTGCCTGTCTTCGTCAGTGAGAACCGAGTTACCAATCTTTGTGTCGTCTGCAAATTTACTAATGCGGTTATTGAGTCCAACATCCACGTCGTTGATGTAAATAATGAAGAGCACTGGGCCAAGAACCGAGCCCTGAGGGACGCCACTAGTGACATGCCCCCACTCTGAGTTAAATCCGTCAATCACTACTCTTTGTTGTCTGTTGCTCAACCAATTCGCGATCCATTGGTTTACTTGACCGTCAATACCCATTTGCTTTAATTTGTAAAGTAATTTATGATGCGGGACTTTATCAAACGCTTTCTGGAAATCAAGATAGACTACGTCCAGTGATTTGGTTACGTCATAAACAGTGAAGAGGTCGTTATAAAAGGTTAATAGATTTGATAGGCAGGATCTTTTGTTTCGAAAGCCATGTTGTGAGTCCCCAATTAATGAGTGGCTTTCAAGGTAACTCACAATTTTGTCTCTAATTATGCCCTCAAGTAGCTTACCTACAACCGAAGTTAGACTAATGGGCCTGTAATTACCTGGTACTTTTTTGTCTCCTTTCTTAAAAATCGGTGTCACGTTAGCCTTTTTCCAATCTGAAGGGACGATGCCTTGTCGCAAGGACATATTGAATATGGTTGTGAGGGAGGAGAGTATTTCGCTCTTTGTTTCTTTCAGCAGAGTTGGATATACTTTATCAGGTCCAGGACTTTTATTTGTTTTAAGTGATTTGAGGGCTTTAAGGACTTCATCGGGTTTTATTTCAAAGTTAGACAATGCATGCTCGGGATTTACATTAGTACTGGTGTTGGTGGTGGTGGTGGGAGGACTGTTATTATTAAACACCGAGGAAAAGTAATTATTTAATAGGTTTGCAACGTGTTGGCTGTCAGTCACTAGTGCACCGTCGCTGTTTGTTAAAGGTCCAATTCCACTTCTGATCGCTAGAGAGAGAGAGAGAGAGAGAGAGAGAGAGAGAGAGAGAGAGAGAGAGAGAGAGAGTGTGTGTCAAGGTCACTGGCAGCTGACACAGCTACAACCAACCCTAACTCATATTTTCTCTCTCTCTCTCTCTCTCTGTATCTAAGAGAGAGAGAGAGAGAGAGAGAGAGAGAGAGAGAGAGACATTGTCAAGGTCACTGGCCGCTGACACAGCTATAACCTACTGTATCTCATATTCTCTCTCTCTCTCTCTCTCTCTCTCTGCATCTAAGAGAGAGAGAGAGAGAGAGAGAGAGAGAGAGAGAGAGAGAGAGAGAGAGAGAGAGAGAGAGAGAGAGAGAGAGAGAGAGAGAGAGATTGGTCATAGGAAAAGGAAAAAGACGAAGAAGAGCTACTCGTTGAGTAACACAAAAAACACAACACACAAATGACACAATATATATGAGAGAGAGCGAGGGAGAGGGAGAGGGGTAGGGAGTGGGGGCAGAGAGGGGAAGGAGGGAGGCAGCAGCCAATCAGGAGATATCAACGTGTGACGTCACTGAATGGGGTGGGGCTAGCGTCCGCAGGACAAAAACCTAACAACCTTTTGTAAATATGCACCTGGCATGAGTTTAAAGGCATCGCGCGGGCAATTTGAACAACTTTTGGCGGCGCGCGACAATTTTTTAATTTTTTTTGGAGAAAATCAAATATTTTTGAAAACTCCTGGATACGGGCGAGGTCAGATACGGTGCACCCGGATAACTGAGGGTTTACTGTATATGTTAGGGACTTTCCTTACTTTCGAGACAAGAGAATTTTCCCGATTTCTGGGATATTTTAGTGACATCTTGGAAGCCCATTTTTCAGTGATTTGACCTTCCATCACCAAAACCATGGTTCCCTACAGGGATTAATCGAGTGCATCATACATGTGGGGGGGTCGAGGGGGGCAAAGCCCCCTCATTGGAGGTTAGGTTATGTAAAGTTTGGTTAGAATAATTTAAATATGCTCACCCATCATAAAGAACCGATTTCCAGTGCATCATACATGTTGGGGGGGGGTTTCGAGATTAGGTTAGGTAAAGTTCGGTTAGAGTAGTTTAACCCTTTCATTGCTAAACGCTTGCAGCGAGTGTTAGGTGTATTTGCTGGTGGTGCTAAACACTCGCTATGAGCTCCACCTGCACTCAAATCTCCCGTGTATGAGAGTGTTCCAACGCTAATTCTCACAACACAGGATTGCCAATTGAGTGGGTTCTTCACTAAATTTGGTGGAAAATCATATCAGCCCAGCGCGGCAAATCTATGGACGAGTAACTGGTGGATGTTCTTGCCCAATATAGCGGCTTTTTTGCATAGCTTCACCTATCACCTGACTGATTCTTTGACCAAATAGTTGTAAATATTGCAGTTGGCAATACTCCCTTGCCAGAATCTGAAGGAGAGATGTCTGCAGTTCTCTCAATATGGCTGATCATCCCGCACGCACCGATGTAAGTGTTAACATTCTACACTCCCTGAACGTGCATGTACGTTCGCAAGAGAGGCATACATAACCGACTCCTATAGATCTGGACCTCCTCTTTCCAATGATGTTTTTGGTTTTTAGCTGTGATGAATAGTTTTTGAGATACAGAGGTTAAAAGAGACCCCCCATTGGGCTGCCTGACTGCGCCTGAGGGGATAGTCGCGTCCCGTCCTGCACGCAAGGAAAGGATTAAATATATTTGACATGCGGTGTGGGCCGATGAAAATTATGCAGGTACGCTATGAGGGACGGAGTGGGGTGGCGGCGGCCACTACGCTGGGCATCTAATGACATGCCCAACACTCATCAACAGACAAGTTGCGGCAGTTGCTAGGTTATACTGGAATAGATTACAAGAGTATGCGGTAGGGACTTTCCTTACTTTTGAGACTAGGGAATTTTCCCTAATTTAGGGATTTTTCTAGGGAAATTTTGGAAGCCCACTTTTCAGTGATTTGGGCTTTCCCCCCAAAAAACCCGGTTCCCCACAGGTCCCCAGGCTTGTGTTGGGGGGTAGGAGGGCTGGGGTGGTGGAGGGGGTGGAGTGGTAATTCTTAAGATTTATCCTCAAAAAGTATGTGATTGTGATGCATTTTGTGTTCTCCACCGAGAACCCCGTATTCCCACAAGCCCCCTAGCCGATTTTGGGTGAGAGGGAAAGTACAGGAAAACACTAGAATAATACAGTTTTCTGAGTGAGCCTATTGTACCACAGTCTAAAATCTGATGAGGGAGGCTCTTCCTGTCACGTATGGTGCGTGGGAAGTATGAGTGCTTGTATGCGTCAGTGTTTCTGTGATACGTTTGGTGTTTTTGGCTGTGTGTTACGAGTGTCGGTGTTTGTGTGATATGTTTGGTATTTTTGGCTGTGTGTGTTACAAGTGTCAGTGTTTGTGTGATGTGTTTGGTATTTTTGGTTGTGTGTTACGAGTGTCAGCGTTTGTGTGACATGTTTGATGTTTTTGGTTGTGTGTGTTTGTGTGATGTGTTTGGTATTTTTGGTTGTGTGTTACGAGTGTCAGCGTTTGTGTGACATGTTTGATGTTTTTGGTTGTGTGTGTTACGAGTGTCAGTGTTTGTGTGATATGTTTGGTGTTTTTGGTTGTGTGTGTTATGAGTGTCAGTGTTTGTGTGATATGTTTGATGTTTTTGGTTGTGTGTGTTACGAGTGTCAGTGTTTGTGTGATATGTTTGGTGTTTTTGGTTGTGTGTGTTACGAGTGTCAGTGTTTGTGTGATATGTTTGGTGTTTTTGGTTGTGTGTGTTACGAGTGTCAGTGTTTGTGTGATATGTTTGGTGTTTTTGGCTGTGTGTTACGAGTGTCAGCGTTTGTGTGATATGTTTGACGTTTTTGGTTGTGTGTTATGTTATACATACGTACGCTGTGTTTTGATGGTGGCCATTGGGAAGTGAGCAGTGTTGCCAACGATCCGGTTAGCGATGGTACGCTAGGTTAACGATGATCCGTTTAGTTAGCCATTAGCCCACGCATGTGAGACCAGGTCCACCACGCGTGGTTATTTTTTTTTTAGAACACACACCTTTACCTAAGACTATACCTGGCCCAAACCTTCACAAAAGCCTTTGGGTAAAGGTGCGTGTTCTAAAAAAAAAAAAAGAAAATAACCACGCATGGTGGACCTGGTCACACATGCGTGGGCTAATGGCTAACTAAGCGTACCATCGCTGACCTAGTGTACTATCGCTAACCGGATTGTTGGCAACCCTGCTCACTTCCCAATGGCCGCCATCAAAACACATCGCGCATATGTATAATATGTCTTCGCTACCTTTACCACTTTTTGTTTACTTTTAAGTTTTTCCGGCTTCATATTATAGTTAAAGGGCATGTATTTCGTCCCTTATGTATAATATGGAGGCGTAATAACGTATTTTGGAGGCGCGTAGTGATTCTCAATAATTACCTGGCACGGTACTAAAACGAATCTTTACCGTGTATAGGAGCCCACACCGGCCCGCGGCAACCAAGATCTGGATCTGGATACATGATGCGCAGGGCACCCGTACTGGTGAATAACACCAGCGGCTCACAACAGCTAAAGCCCAATAGGCTCTTACCTACGGAGAAGCTTCGCCCCCTCCACGCCCCCTTGGCTCTATGATATGAATTTGAAAACAGTGCACGTCTTGTTCTTCTTCGGGGGTGTTCTATTGGGCTGGCTAGGCTGTGCTTCAGGTCATGTCCCGGCGCCTACGGCGGCTTGGCAGGTATAAACAAACGATCTTGATCTTGATGTCACATGTGGCTTGAGATTTCTCCCCAGCCAATAGGCCTTTGTATCGGCACCCCTATGGAACATTAAGGAATAATACATGGAGTGGCCCTCAGCGGGCCGCTCTTCACTGTGAGGTGAAGCATGGGGGGTAGGTACCTTTTGTGAGCTACCTCTCTATCATTGACAGCACGAGAACAAGCGTGATTAAACCAAGGCTTTTTAGCGTGAGGAGTAGAGAAAGAACGAGGAATGTATGCCTCCATTCCAGAGACAATCACCTCTGTGATGCGCTGAGCACACACAGAGGGGTCTCTATCCTGGAAGCAATAATCATTCCACGGGAAATCGGAAAAGTACATCCTCAGGTCGTCCCACCGAGCTGAAGCAAAATGCCAGAAACATCGCCTCTTTGGTGGGTCCAGAGGGTGTACAGGAGCGATAGGACAGGATGCAGAAATAAGATTGTGATCGGAGGAGCCCAACGGAGAGAACAGTTTGACAGAATAAGCAGAAGGGTTTGAGGTAAGGAAGAGGTCTAGAGTGTTGGGCCGATCTCCAAGACGGTCGGGAATACGTGTAAGGTGCTGGACCAACTGCTCTAGGTCGTTGAGGATAGCAAAGTTGTAGGCTTGTTCACCAGGATGGTCAGTGAAAGAGGATGAAAGACAAAGCTGGTGGTGAACATTGAAATCTCCTAGGATGGAGATTTCAGCGAAGGGAGAGTGGGTCAAGATGTGCTCCACTTTAGAATTCAAATAGTCAAAGAATTTTACATAGTTGGTAGAGTTAGGTGAGAGATAAACAGCACAGATGTATTTAGTAATAGAATGACAATGAAGTATTAGCCAGATGGTGGAAAATTCAGAAGAGTCAAGGTCGTGGGCACGAGAGCAAGTGATGTCGTTGCGCACGTAGGGGCAACAACCAGCTTTGGATTAAAATTTAGGATAGAGATAGTAGGAGGGAACAGAGTAGAGATTGCTGTCAGTAGCCTCAGAAACCTGTGTTTCGGTAAGGAAGAGAAGGTGAGGTTTAGAGGAGGAGAGATGATGTTCCACAGAATGAAAATCAGAGCGAAGACCGCGAATGTTGCAGAAATTGAGAAGAAAGAGGTTCGAGGAGTTATCAAGACACCTCTCGGGTCGGCAGCCAGAAGGGGAGTCCTCCCTGGGGGACTTTGTGGTCCCCCAGGCGGGACTCGAGGCTTGGTGTATGCGCCATTTGAAATTTTAATTTTGGAAAAAGTGTGTATATATATATATATATATATATATATATATATATATATATATATATATATATATATATATATATATACATACATATATATATATATATATATATATATATATATATATATATATATATATATATATATATATATATATATATATATATATATATATATATATATATATATATATATATATATATATATATATATATATATATATATATATATATATATATATATATATATATATATATATATATATATATATATATATGGGGCCCTCCAGGGTAAGTGGGCCCTTAAAAAAAAATTGTTAATAATTTTTGTATATATTTTCTTTTAGGTTAAAGCCATTAGAAAGATGTACAATTAAGGAATGAACACAACAAATTTGAAGCCTATACAGCCAACTCTTGTATAGTTATATTTCATTATGAAAATTGATAAATTTTGGAATTTTTCAGACAGGAAATACAATTAACATGCAGGCATCGAAAAATTATTTGACTGAACTGAAATTTTGACAAGGATCTACAAATATCCTAAGGTTGGTTGTACATAAATATTAGGTAGATTAAATAAATAGGCAGGAGTGTAGAGCCTCCAGGGCAAATGGACCCACCCCAACTCAAGTTTTGATTATTTTTACAGAAACTTTATGAATTGATATTGGCCTGCCTAAAGCCATGATTGGGGACAACCTAGCCTCTCACATGTCTGCTGACATTCTTGCCAAGTGTGAGGAGCATAACATCAAGTTCATGATGCTTCCTCCAAATAGCACACATCTCCTTCAGCCTTTAGATGTTTGTGTATATGGTCCCATGAAAAAGGCATGGTGAAAAATTTTAAAAGAATGGAAGTCTGGCCCTAATAAGCATTTCACCACCTTGCCAAAACAATGATTCCCATACCTTCTTCTGCAACTCTGCAATGGCATGCCCAACATGAGTGAATTACTTGTTAAGTCCTATGCAACCACAGGAATTCATCCTTTAGACAAATCACGAGTGCTGAAAAGGCTGCAGCACCAAGGTGAGTCACCAGCAACAAATTTGGTCAGTCCCTTGATCATTGATCACATAAAAGAATTGCGATATGCAGCAAACAAAGCCAAATGCTGTTGTTAGGTCAAAAAGACTTTTGGTGTCACTTGGCAAAAGTGTTACTACTGCAGATGTCACGGTTCTAAGTCGACATGCAGCAGGTCCATCAAGAGCAGTACACCAGCTGCATCCTACTAAAAAACAATAAACAAGGTCACCAACACCTGATTCTAGTACCTCTGAGTACACTCTTTCTGACATTGAACCTATTGAGCCTGATGATGATGTTGTATGCGAGGCAGAGGGTACCAGCAATGCAGCTGAGACCATGTCATTAGAACAGGGTGATTATGTTCTGATCAGGTTCTCGACAAAAAAGCACCTATTCCATTATGTAGGAATAACGGAAAAAAGGATTTCCAGTGATATTTGGAGCCTCAATTACTTGAGAAACAAACACAGTGGTGACAGAAAGCACTTCTGCTTTGATAAACCTTTAAATCCTGATATTTTGGACACTAATTTACATGATATTAATAACAAATTACCCAAACCAACATTTGTAAAGAACAAAATGATGTTCTCTGCCTCTCTATTCACTGGAGTGATGGAGAGATAGGCACCTGATTTGTGCTTGAATGTGCTTTTATTTGGTGTCGGCCCACTTGCCCCAAAGCCTGGGGTAAGTGGGCCCGCCTGTTTGAACACATGTACCTCCATATATATGATATGCAAAAGGATTTCATTACTGTCACAGATAGTCATAGTTCTGTTCTACTTATTCAAGAACAAAAACTTTCAAAATGTCTGTTACTTTTAATTTGACATTGAGAAAAACTCTAAAAAGCGGGCCCACTTATATATATATATATATATATATATATATATATATTATATATAGATATATATATATATATATATATATATATATATATATATATATATATATCTATCTATATATCTATCTATCTATCTATCTATCTATCTATCTATCTATCTATATATATAATATATATATATATATATATATATATATATATATATATATATATATATATATATATATATATATATATATATATATATATATATATATATATATATATATATATATATATATATATATATATATATATATATATATATATATATATTTTTTTTTATACAAATTTACATTAATTTATGTGTATTTTGCATATCTCTTTCAATACAAATTTACCTTATTGTCTCTGCATTTTGTATATTTATTTTAATATAAATTTAATTATTTAATGCGTATTTTTTATATATATTTTTATACAAATATGCGTTATATTATTGGTATTTTGCATCTTTATTTTCATACAAATTTACATTATTTTATTGATATTCTGTTGATTTAAATTGATTCGATTTTACATTATTCTATGTGTATTTTGTATATATTTTCTGCACATATTTACATTATTTAATGTATATTTTGTATATATATATTTTATACAAATTTACGTTATTTTTTGTATTTGTTTATATATTTTGATACAAATTTTCAGTATTTTATGGGTATTTTGTATATATATTTTCATACAAATGTAAATTATTTCTGGGTATTTTTGTATATATTTTAATATTAATTTTAGTTATGTTATGTGTATTTTGTAAATTTATTTTCACATAAATATATTTTATTTTATTGTAATTTTGTTGATTTATTTTGATACTAATTTACATTATTTTATGTGTACTTTGTATATATATTTTTATTCGTATTTACATAATTTAATGTTTATTTTATATATATATATATATATATATATATATATATATATATATATATATATATATATATATATATATATATTTTATACAAATTTAGGTTTTGTGTATTTGTATATATATTTTTATACAATTTTACATTTTTTTATGTGTATATTGTATATTTATTTCATTACAAATCTACTTTTTTTTTATGTTTATTTAGTATATTTATTTTCATTGAAATCTAGATTATTTTGTGTATATTTGTATTTGTTTTACGTTATTTTATGTGTATTTTGTATATATATATATATATATATATATATATATATATATATATATATATATATATATATATATATATATATATATATATATATATATATATATATATATATATATATATATATATATATATATATATATATATATATATATATATATATATATATATATATATATATATATATATATATATATATATATATATATATATATATATATATATATATATATATATATATATATATATATATTCATTCAAAATGACATCATTTTATTGGTATTTGTTTATTTATTTCGATACGAATTTAGATTATTTCATGTGTATTTTGTATACATATTTTTATACGCATCTACATTATTTAATATATGTTTTGTATATATATTTCTATACAAATTTACACTATTTTTTGTCCATTCGTGTTTCTTTTAATCAAATTTGCATTATTTTATGTGTATTTTGTATTTTTTAATACAAATTTGCCTTATTTTGTGTATTTTGTATATTTATTTTCATACAAATTAAAATTATTTTATGTGCATTTTTGTACAGATATTTTTTTAGAAATTTGAGCTATTTTAGATGTATTTTGTATATTTTTTTTCATACAAATTTACATTGATTTATTGGTATTTTGTTTATTTATTTTGATGCGAATTTACATTATTATATGTGTATTTTTTATTTATTTGTTAGACGTATTTACATTTTTTAATGTGTATTTTGTTATATATTTTATACAAATTCTCGTTATTATATGTGTATTTGTTTAAATATTTTGATACAAGTTTACATTATTTTATGTATTTTGTACATATATTTCAATACAAATATAGGTTATTTTATGTGTATTTTGTATATCTATTTTCACACAAATTTAAAAAAAAAATTGTATTTTTGTATATAGTTTTATACAAATTTACGTTATTTTATACACCAATACAAGAATATGTATTTGAATGAAAATAAATATACAAAATATACATAAAATAACGTAAATTTGTATAAAACTATATACAAAAATTCACAAAAATAATCTAAATTTCTATGAAAATACATATGCAAAAAACATAAAATAAGGTAAATTTGTATTGATATATATATATATATATATATATATATATATATATATATATATATATATATATATATATATATATATATATATATATATATAGATATATATATAAATGTATATTTGTATCAAAATATTTAAACAAATACACATAAAATAACGTAGATTTGTATAAAAATATATAAACGAAATACACATTAAATAATGTAAATACGTACAAAAAAAACATATAATAATGTAAATTCGTATCAAAATAAATAAACAAAATACCAATAAAATAATGTAAATTTGTATGGAAAAGAAAATACAAAATACACATAAAATAACGCAAATTTCTATAAGAATATATGTACAAAAATGAACATAAAATAATTTAATTTTCATGAAAATAAATATACAAAATACACATAAAATAAGGCAAATATGTATTAAAAAATATACAGAATACAAATAAAATAATGTAAATTTGTATAAAAAACAACACAAATACACATAAAATAAAGTATATTTATATAAAAATATATATACAAAACACACATTAAATAATTTAAATGCGTATAAAAATAAGTATACAAAATACACATGAATTAATCAAAATTCCTATCTTTATAAATAAACAAAATACCAATAAAATAATGTAATTTTGAATGAAAATATATATATACAAAATACACATAAAATGACATAAATACGAATAAAAATATACACATAAAATATTTAAAATTTGAATGAAAATAAATATACAAAATAAACATAAAATAAGGTAAATTTGTAAAGAAATATATATATATATATATATATATATATATATATATATATATATATATATATATATATATATATATATATATATATATATATATATATAAAATACACATTAAATAATATAAAATTGTATCAAAATAAATATACTAATACACATTAAATTACATAAATTTGTATAAAAATATATAAACAAAATACACACTAAATAATATAAATAGGTATTAAAATATATATATACAAAATACAAATAAAATAATGTAAACTCGTATCAAAATAAATCAACAAAATACCAATAAAATAATATAAATTTGTGTGAACATATATTTACAAAATACACATAACATCACTAAAATTTGTATTAAAATCTACACAAAAATACAAAGAAATAATTTAAATTCGTATGAAAATAGATGTAGAAAATACACATAAAAGTAGGTAAATTAGTTTTGAGATATATATACAAAATACCCATAAAATAGTGTTATTTTGTATGAAAATATATGAAGAAATACACATAAAATAACGTAAATTTGTATAAAAATGTATATACAAAATATACTTTAAATAATGTATATATGTATAAATAATATATACAAAACACACATAGAATAATGTAAAATCGTATCAAAATAAATACACAGAATATTAATAAAATAATGTAAATTTGTATGAAAATAAGGATGCAAAATACCCATAAAATGACGCATATTTTTTTAAAAATATATATACATAAATAAACATAAAATAATTAAATTTGTATTAAAATTAATATACAAAATGCACATATAATAAGGTAGATTTGTATTGAAATAGATATGCAAAATACACATAAAATAATGTATATTTGTATCAAAATATATATACGAATACACATAAAATAACGTAAATTTCTATAAAAATATATATACAAAATACACATAAAGTGATGTAAATACGTATAAAATATATATATACAAAATACACATAAAATAATGTAAATTCGTATCAAAATAAATAAACTAAATACCAATAAAAGAATGTTTATTTGAATGAAAATAAATTTACAAAGTTCACATGAAATAACGTAAATTTGTAATTTAAATTTGTATGAAAAAAGATATACAAAATACACATAAAATAAGCTAAATTTGAATTGAAATATATATACAAAATACATAAAATAATGTGAATTTGTATCAAAATATTTAAATACATAAAATAACGTAAATTTTTATAAAAATATAAAAAAAAATACATTAATAATGTAAATACGTATAAAAAATATATACAAAATACACATATAATAATGTAAATTCGTATAAAAATAAATAAACAAAATACCAATAAAATAATGTAAATTTATATAAAAATATATATATATATACAAAATACACATAAAATAACGCAAATTTGTTATAAAAAAATACAGAATACACATAAAATAATGAAAATTTGTGTAAAAACAACAACACAAATGCACATGAAATAAAGTAAATTTGTACAAAAATATATATACAAAATACACATTAAATAATGTAAATGAGTGTAAAGATATGTATACAAAATGCATATGAAATAATCTAAATTTGTATCGAAATGAATAAACAAAATACCAATAAAATAATGTAATTATATATATATACAAAATACACATAAAATAAAGTAAATACGAATACAAATATACACATAAAATAATTTAAATTTGAATGAAAATATTTATACAAAATAAACATTTAAGCAGGTAAATTTGTAATAATATATATAAAAAAGGCACATAAAATAACGCAAATTTCTATAAAAATATATGTATTAAAATGCACATAAAAAGATTTAACTTGTATGAAAATAAATAGACAATATACATATAAAATAAGGCAAATTTGTATTTAAAAAAATGCAGAATACACATAAAATAATGTAAATTTGTATAAAAAACAACACAAATGCACATGAAATAAAGTAGATTTTTACAAAAATATATATACAAAACTCACATTAAATAATGTAAAAGCGTGTAAAAATATGTATACAAAATGCATATGAAATAATCTAAATTCCTATCGAAATAAATAAACAAAATACCAATAAAATAATGTAATTTTAAATGAAAATATATATATAAAATACACATAAAATAACGTAAATACAAATAGAAATATACACATAAAATGATTTAAATTTGAATGAAAATATATATACAAAATAAACATAAAAGAAGGTAAATTTGTAATAGTATATATACAAAATACACATAAAATAATGTAAATTTGTATAAATAAATAAATAAATAAATAAATAAATATATATATATATATATATATATATATATATATATATATATATATATATATATATATATATATATATATATATATATATATAAATATAGAAATATATATATATACAAATCACATAAAATAACGTAGATTTCTATAAAAATACATATACGAAATACACATAAAATGTTGTAAATATGTATAAAGATATAAATACAAAATACACATATAATAATGTAAATTCGTATCAAAATAAATAATCGAAATTCCAATAAAAGAATGTGTATTTGTATGAAAATATATATACAAAATACTCATAAAATAACCTCAATTTATATAAAACTATATGCAGAAATACACAGAAATAGTTTAAATTTGTATGAAAATAGATATGAAAAATACGCATAAGATAAGCTAATTTTTTTTTTAAATATATACAAAATACATAAAATAATGTAAATCTGTATAAAAATATATAAACAAAATACACATTAAATAATGTAAATACGTATAAAAATATACACAAAATACACATATAATAATGTAAATTCGTATCAAAATAAATAAACAAAATACCAGTAAAATAATGTAAATTTGTATGAAAAAATATATACAAATTACACATAAAATAACGCAAATTTCTATAAAAATATATATACAAAAATGCACATAAATTATTTAAATTTGTATGGAAAAAATACCCAAAATAAACATAAAATAATGTAAATTTATATAAAAATATATACACAAATACACATAAAATAACATAAAGTTGTATAAAAATATATATATATAAAATACACATATCTACATGTAAAATAAGGCAAATTTGTATAAAAAAAAAATTACAGAATACACATAAAATAATGCAAAATTGTATAAAAAACAACAACAAATGCCCATAAAATAAAGTAAATTTGTATAAAAAAAAAAATATATATATATATATATATATATATATATATATATATATATATATATATATATATAAATATATATATATATATATATATATATATATATATATATATATATATAAATCACACATTAAATAATGTAAATGAGTATAAAAATATTTATACAAAATAAACATGAAAAAATTCGTTCGTGTAAATAATAAATAAACAAATACCAATAAAATGTATGTTTTTGAATGAAAATATAGATACAAAATACATAAAATAACGTAAATGCAAATATAAATATACATACACATAATCTAAATTAAAATTCATATAAATATACAAAATAAACATAATATGAGGTAGATTTGTAATGAAATATATATATACAAAATACACATAAAATAATGTAAATTTGTATCAAAATACAAATACAAATACACATGAAATAATATATATTCGAATCAAAATGAATCAACAAAATACCAATGAAATAATATAATTTGTGTGAAAATAAATTTACAAAATACACTAAACATAATTAAAATTAGTATGAAAATATAAACAAAAATAAACGGAAAAAAATTAAATTTCTATGAAAATAGATATACAAAATACACATAAAATTAGGCAAATTTGTTTTGAAATATATATACTATATACCCATAAAATATTGTAAATTTGTGTCAAAATATATAAACAAATACACATAAAATATCGTAAATTTGTATAAAAATACATATACGAAATATACATTAAATAATGTAAATATGCATAGAAAATACATAGAAAATAATAATAATGTAAAATCGTACCAGTATATATCAACAAAATATCAATCAAATAATGTAAATTTGTATGAAAATAAAGATGAAAAATACCCATAAAATAACTTATATTTGTATGAAAAATACATATACAAAAATTCAAATAAAATAATTAAATTTGTATTAAAATAAATATAAAAAATAAACATAAAATAATGTAAATTTGTATCAAAATATATATACGAATACACATAAAATAACGTAATATTTCTATGAAAATATATATAAAATACACATAAAAGGATGTAAATACGTATAAAAATATGTATACAAAATACAAATAAAATAATGTAAATACGCATCAACATAAATAAACAAAATTCCAATAAAAGAATGTACATATGTAAGAAAATAAATATATAAATTACAAATAAAATAACAAAAATTTGTATAAAAATATAAACAAAAATACACAATAATAATTTTAATTTGTATGGAAATAGATATACAAAATACACATAAAATTAGGTAAATTGGTATTGAAATACATATACAAAAAAACACATAAAATAATGCAAATTTTTATGAAAATGTATAAACAAATACACATAAAATAATTTAATTTGTCTTAAAATAAATATACAAAATGCACAGGGTAATTTGAATTCAAATAGATATGAAAAATACACATAAATAAATTTAAATTTGTTTCAAAATATATATTCGAATACAAATAAAATAACGTAAGTTTATATAAAAGTATATATACAAAATACACATAAAATGCTGTAAATACGTATAAAAATTTTTTTGTATATATATTTTCATTCAAAATTACATTATTTCATTGGTATTTTGTTTATTTATTTCGATACGAGTTTAGAATAGTTCATGTTTATTTTGTATACATATTTTTATATGCATTTACATTATTTAAGGTGTGTTTGGTATATATAAATATATATATATATATATATATATATATATATATATATATATATATATATATATATATATATATATATATATTTTTATATATATATTTTTTTTTTACGTCGCGGCCTATAGCGCCGGTAGGCTTTTCCCAGTGGGGCCTGATGGTCGACCCAAGGCTTCTTCCAGTGGGTCCTGATGGTCGGCCCAGCCTGTTCTGGCGCAGGCGAGTGTTTATAGTGGCGCCATCTTGGATTGGCTCATGCTGCCCCACGGAGCTCATCTTTAATCCTAGAATCTAGAGTCCGGGTTGATAGGTGGTCTTCTGGACAGCATGTGGGTAGTTTTAAGCCACTCGGCGGCGGCTGAAAAATCCCAGCTTGGTGGCACCGGGCGGATTGAACTCGCGTCCTCCTGAACGCGGTGCTGTTACTCTGTCGATTCAGCCACTGCTGAATATATATATATATATATATATATATATATATATATATATATATATATATATATATATATATATATATATATATATATATATATATATATATATATATATATATATATATATATATATATATATATATATATATATATATATATATATATATATATATATATATATATATATATATATATATATATATATATATATATATATATACATATATATATATATATATATATATACACCAAACACACATTAAATAATGTAGATGCATATAAAAATATGTATACAAAATAAACATGAATTATTCTAAATTCGTATCGAAATAAATAAACAAAATACCAATGAAATAATGTAATTTTGAATGAAAATATAAATACAAAATACACATAAAATAACGTATATACAAATACAGATATACACATAAAATAACTAAAATTTGAATGAAAATGAATATACAAAATAAACATAATATATGGTAAATTTGTAATGAAATATATATACAAAATACACATAAAATAATGTATATTTGTATGAAAAAAAATATAGAAATACACATTAAATAAAGATAATTTGTATAAAATATATATACAAAATACACATTAAATAATGTAAAAAAATATAACAAAATATATACAAAAAACACATAGAATAATGTGAAATCGTATAAAAATAAGCACACAGAATATCAATAAAATAATGTAAATTTGCATAAAAATAAAAATTCAAAATACCCATAAAATAACGTATATTTTTTTTAAAAATATATATACAAAAATACTCACAAAATAATTAAATTTGTATTAAAATAAATATACAAAATGCACATATAATAAGGTAAATTTGAATTGAAATAGATATGCAAAATGCACATAAAACAATATAAATTTGTTTCAAAATATATATACAAATACATAAAACAACGTAAATTTCTTTAAAAATTTATATACAAAATAAACATAAAATGATATAAATACGTTTAAAAATATATATACAAAATACACATAAAATAACATAAATTCGTATTAAAATAAATAAACAAAATACCAATAAAATAATGTAAATTTGTATGGAAAAATATATACACATAAAATAACGGCTATTTCTATAAAATAATTTAAATTTGTATAAAAATAATTATGCAAAATACACGTAAAATAAGGCAAATTTGTATTAAAAAAAAAATACATATAGATAGAATAATGTAAATTTGTATAGAAAAACAACAAAATGCACATAAAATAAAAAATAAATTTGTATATATATATATATATATATATATATATATATATATATATATATATATATATATATATATATATATATATATATATATATATATATAAAACACATTAAATAATGTAAATGCGCGTAAAAATATGTATACAAAATACACATGAAATATTCTAAAGTCGTATCGAAATAAATTAAAAAAAACAACAATAAAATAGTATAATTTTAAATGAAAATATATTTACAAAATACACATAAAATAACGTAAATAGAATACAAATATATACATAAAATAATTTATATTTTGATGAAAATAGATATACAAAAGAAACATGAAATAAGGTAAGTTTGTATTGAAATATATATAAAAAAAAATACACCTAAAATAATGTAAATTTATATCAAAATATATATACAAATATACATAAAATAACATAAATTTGTATAAAAATATATATACAAAATACACAGTAAATAATGTAAATACGTATAAAAATATATACCCAAAGTACACATAAAATAATGTAAATCTGTATAAAAATAAATCATCAAAATTCCAATAAAATAATATAAATTTATGTGAAAATAAATTTACAAAATACACATAACAAAGCTAAAATATGTTTTAAAATATATACTAAATACACAGAAATAATTTTTATTTGTATGAAAATAGATATACAAAATAAACATAAAATTAGGTAAATTTGTGTTGAAATATATACAAAATAACCATAAAATATTGGAAATTTCTATCAAAATATATAAACAAATACACATAAAATAACGTAAATTTGTATAAAATATATATATAAAATATACATTAAATAATGTCAATATGTATCGAAAATATATACAAAATACACATAGAATAATATAAAATCGTATCAATATAAATAAACAGAATATCAATAAAATAATGTAAATTTGTATGAAAATAAAGATGCAAAATACCATTAAAATAACGCATATTTGTATAAAAAATATATATACAAAAATACACATCAATTAATAAAATTTATTAAAATAAATATACAAAATGCACATACAATAAGGTAAATTTGTGTTGAGATAAATATGCAAAATGCACATTAAATTATGTAAATTTGTATCTAAATAAATATACGAATACACATAAAATAAAGTAGATTTCCATGAAAATATATATACAAAATACACATAAAATGATGTAAATATGTATGAAAATATATATACAAAATGTACCTAAAATAATGTAAATTTGTATCAAAATATATATTCGAAAACACATAAAATAACGTAAATTTCTATGAAAATATATATACAAAATACACAAAAAATGATGTAAATACGTATAAAAATTTATATGCAAAATACACCTAAAATAATGTAAATTCGTATCAGAATAAATAAATAAAATTCCACTAAAAGAATGTATATTTGTAGGAAAATAAGTATAAAAAATAAACAAAAAATAACTTAAATTTCTATAAAAATACATACAAAAATACACAAAAATCATTTAAATTTGTATAAAAAATAGATATACAAAATACACATAAAATTAGGTAAATTTTTATTGAAATACATATACAAAATACACAAAAAATAATGTAAATTTGTATGAAGATATATAAACAAATACACATAAAACATCGTAAATTTGTATAAAATATATATACAAAATACACATTAAATAATGTAAATATGCATAAAAAATTATACAAAATACACATAGAATAATGTAAAATCGTATCAAAATATATACACAAAATATCAATAGAATAAGGTAAATTTGTATGAAAATAAAGATGCAAAATACCAACAAAATAACGCATGTTTTTTTATAAAAATATATATACAAAAATATACATAAAATAAATAAATTTGTATTAAAATAATTATATAAATATAAGGTAAATTTGTATTGAAATAGATATGCAAAATACACATAAAACAATGTAAACTTGTTTCAAAATATATATACAAATACACAAAAAAATATATATGCAAAATACACATAAAATGATATAAATACGTATAAAAATATATATACAAAATACACATAAAATAATGTAAGCTCGTATAAAAATAAATAAACAAAATGCCAAGAAAAAAATGTGTATTTGTATGAAATAAATATACAAAATACAAATAAAATAACGTAAATCTTTATAAAACTATGAACAAAAATACACAAAAGTAGTTTAAATTTGTATGAAAATAGATATACTAAATCCACATAAAGTTAGGTAAATTTGTATTGAAAAGCGAATACAAAATACACATAAAATAGTGTAAATTTGTAAAAAAAATTCCTGTATATTTGTATGAAAATAAATCTACAAAATACACATAAAATAAGTAAAATTTGTATAAAAATATATACAAAAATACACAAAAATAATTTATATTTGTATGAAAATAGTTATACAAAATACACATAAAATTACGTAGATTTATATTGAAATACGAATACAAAATACACATAAAATAGTGTAAATTTGTATGAGAATGTATAAACAAATACACATAAAATAACGTAAATTTGTATGAAATATATATACAAAATACACATTAAGTAATGTAAACACGTATAAAAAATATAAACAAAATACACATATAATAATCTAAATTCGTATCATATAAATAAACAAAATACTAAGAAAATAATGTACATTTGTATGAAAAAATATATACAAAATACACATAAAAATAACGCAAATTTCTATCAATATATATGTACAAAAATGCACATAAAATAATTTCAATTAATATGAAAATAAATATAAAAAATACACAAAAATTAAGGCAAATTTGTATAAAAAAAATTAAAGAATACACATATACTAACATAAATTTGTATAAACATATATATATATATATATATATATATATATATATATATATATATATATATATATATATATATATATATATATATATATATATATATATATATATATATATATATCTTAAAATTTATTCAAAAAAACCCCAAATTTTTTTTTTTATGAAAAAAGATGTACAAAATACACATAAAATTAGGTAAATATGTTTTAAAATATATATAAAAAATACCTATAAAATATTGTAAATTTGTATCAAAATATATCAACAAATACACATAAAATAACGTAAATTTGTATAAAAATATATATACGAAATATACATTACATAATGTAAATATGTGTGGAAGATATATACAAAATAGACATTGAATCATGTAAAATCGTACAACCATAAATGAAGAGGATATCAATAAAATAATGTAAATTTCTATGAAAATAAAGATGGAAAATACCAATAAAATAACGAATATTTGTATAAAAATGTATATACAAAAATGCACATAAAATAATTAGTTTTGTATTAAAATAGATATACAAAATGCACATACAATAAAGTAAATTTTAGTAAAATAGATATGCAAAAAACACATATAATAACGTAAATTTGTATCACAATATATGTACGAATATTCATAAAATAACGTAAATTTCTATGAAAATATTTATACAAAATACACATAAAATGATATAAATACGCATATATATATATATATATATATATATATATATATATATATATATATATATATATATATATATATATATATATATATATATACGTATATATATATACATACAAAATACAACTAAAATAATGTATATTTGTATCAAAATAAATAAACGAAATTCCAATAAAAGAATGTATATATGTAGGAAAATAAATATTCAAAATACACATAAAATAACTAAAATTTGTATAAATATACATACAAAAATACAGAAAAATAATTTAAATTTGTTTGAAAATAGATATACAAAATACACATAAAAATATATAAATTTGTATTGAAATACATGTACAAAATACACATAAAATAATGTAAATTTGTACGAAAATATATAAACAAATACACATAAAATAACATAGATTTTTATAAAATATATATACAAAATTCACATTAAATAATGTAAATATGTATAAAAAATATATATAAAAATACAAAGAGAATAATGTAAAATCGTAGCAGAATAAATACATAGAATATCAATAAAATAATGTAAATTTGTATGAAAGTAAAGATGCAAAATACATATACAAAAATACACATCAAATAATTAAATTTGTATGAAAAAATAATACAAAATACATATAAAATAATGCAAATTTGTATTAAAAAAATACAGAATACACATAAAATAATGTAAATTTGTATAAAAAAAACACAAATGCACATAAAATAAAGTAAATTTGTATAAAAATATATATACAAAAAACACATTAAATAAAGTAAATGCGTATAAAAAATATATACAAAATACACATGAAACATTTTAAATTAGATTCGAAATAAATAAACAAAATACCAATAAAATATGATAAATATATATATATATATATATATATATATATATATATATATATATATATATATATATATATATATATATATATATATATATATATATATATATATATATATATATATATATATATATATATATATATATATATATATATATATATATATATATATATATATATATATATATATATATATATATATATATATATATATATATATATATATATATATATATATAAAATACACAAAAAATAACGTAATTTTGTAACAAAATATATATACAGATACACATAAAATAACATAAATTTGTATAAAAATATATATGCAAAAATAAACATTAAATAATGAAAATATGTATAAAAATATATATACAAAATACCAATAAAATAATCTAAATTTGTGTGAAAATAAATTTACAAAATACACTTAAACATAACTAAAGTTTGTATTAAAATATATAAAAAAAAATACTCAAAAATTATTTAAATTTGTATGACAATAGATATACAAAATACACATGAAAAAAATCATATTTGTATTCAAATAGAAATACAGAATATACATAAAATAATGTAAAATTGTATCCAAAAAACAATTCAAATGCACATAAAATAAAGTAAATTTGTATAAAAACAAATATACAAAATATACAATAAATAATTTAGATATGTATAGAAAATATATACAAAATACACACAGAATAATGTAAAATCATATCAATATAAATAAAAAGAATATCAATAAAATAATGTAAATTTCTATGAAAATAAAGATGCAAAATACCCATAAAATAACGCATATTTGTATAAAAAAATATATATACAAAAATACACATAAAATAATTAAATTTGTAATAAAATAAATATACAAAATCCACATACAATAAGATCAATTTATATTGAAATAGATATGCAAAATACACATAAAATAATGTAAATTTGTATCAAAATATATATACGAATACATATAACATAAAGTACATTTCTGTGAAAATATATATACAAAAAACACATCAAATGATGACAAATATGCGTTATTTTATAGGTATTTTGCATGTTTATTTTCAAACAAATTTACATTATTTTATTGATATTAATTGTATTCATTTTGATACGATTTTACATTATTCTCTGTGTATAAAAAATATATACAAAAATAAACAAAAATAATTTAAATTTGTATGAAAATAAATAGACAAAATATACATAAAAGTAGGTAAATTTGTATTGATATACATATACAAAATACACCTAAAATAATGTAAACTTGTATGAAAATGAATAAACAAATACGCATAAAATAATGTATATATGTATAAAATATATATACAAAATACACATTAAATAGTGTACATATGTATAAAAAATATATACAAATGTTTTTTGCATATCTATTTTACTAAAATTTACTTTATTGTATGTGCATTTTGTATATCTATTTTAATACAAAACTAATTATTTTATGTGCATTTTTGTATATACATTTTTATACAAATATTCGTTATTTTATTGGTATTTTCCATCTTTATTTTCATAGAAATTTACATTATTTTATTGATATCCTCTTCATTTATGGTTGTACGATTTTACATGATTCAATGTCTATTTTGTATATATCTTCCACACATATTTACATTATGTAATGTATATTTCGTATATATATTTTTATACAAATTTACGTTATTTTATGTGTATTTGTTGATATATTTTGATACAAATTTACAATATTTTATAGGTATTTTTTATATATATTTTAAAACATATTTACCTAATTTTATGTGTATTTTGTACATCTTTTTTCATAAAAAAAAAATTTTGGGGTTTTTTTGAATAAATTTATAGATATATATATATATATATATATATATATATATATATATATATATATATATATATATATATATATATATATATATATATATATATATATATATATATATATATATATATATATATATGTTTATACAAATTTATGTTAGTATATGTGTATTCTTTAATTTTTTTTATACAAATTTGCCTTAATTTTTGTGTATTTTTTATATTTATTTTCATATTAATTGAAATTATTTTATGTGCATTTTTGTACATATATATTGATAGAAATTTGCGTTATTTTTATGTGTATTTTGTATATATTTTTTCATACAAATGTACATTATTTTCTTAGTATTTTGTTTATTTATATGATACGAATTTAGATTATTATATGTGTATTTTGTTTATATTTTTTATACGTGTTTACATTACTTAATGTGTATTTTGTATATATATTTCATACAAATTTACGTTATTTTATGTGTATTTGTTTATACATTCTCATACAAATTTACACTATTTTATGTGTATTTTGTATTCGTATTTCAATATAAATCTACGTAATTTTATGTGTATTTTGTATAACTATTTTCATACAAATATAAATTATTTTTGTGTATTTTTGTATATATTTTTATACAAATTTTACTTATTTTATGTGTATTTTGTAGATTTATTTTCATACAAATATACAGGAATTTTTTTTACAAATTTACACTATTTTATGTGTATTTTGTATTCGCTTTTCAATACAAATTTACCTAACTTTATGTGGATTTAGTATATCTATTTTCATACAAATTTAAACTACTTTTGTGTATTTTTGTTCATAGTTTTATAAAGATTTACGTTATTTTATTTGTATTTTGTATATTTATTTCATACAAATACACATTTTTTTCTTGGCATTTTGTTTATTTATTTTTATACGAGCTTACATTATTTTATGTGTATTTTGTATATATATTTTTATACGTATTTATATCATTTTATGTGTATTTTGTATATATATTTTTATAGAAATTTACGTTGTTTTATGTATATTCGTATATATATTTTGAAACAAGTTTACATTGTTTTATGTGTATTTTGCATATCTATTTCAATACAAATTTACCTTATATTTATATAATTATTTTAATACAAATTTATTTATTTTATGTATATTTTTGTATATATATTTTTATAAAAAAACATGCGTTATTTTGTTGGTATTTTGCATCTTTATTTTCATACAAATTTACCTTATTCTATTGATATTTTGTGTATATATTTTGATACGATTTTACATTATTCTATGTGTATTTTGTATAATTTTTTATGCATATTTACATTATTTAATGTGTATTTTGTATATATATTTTATACAAATTTACGATGTTTTATGTGTATTTGTTTATATATCTTCATACAAATTTACATTATTTTTTGTGTATTTTGTATATGTATTTCAATAAAAATTTACCTAATTTTATGTGTATTTTGTATATCTATTTTTTATACAAATTTAAATGATTTTTGTGTATTTTTGTATGTATTTTTATAGAAATTTAAGTTATTTTTTGTTTATTTTTTATACTTATTTTCCTACAAATATACATTCTTTTAGTGGAATTTTATTTATTTATTCTGATACGAATTTACATTATTTTAGGTGTATTTTGCATATAAATTTTTATACGTATTTACATCATTTTTTGTGTATTTTGTATATATATTTTCATAGAAATTTACGTTATTTTATGTGTTTTCGAATATATATTTTGATACAAATTTACATTATTTTAGGTACATTTTGTATATATATTTTCATACATATTTACATCATTTTATGTGTATTTTGTATATATATTTTCATTGAAATTTACATTATTATATGTGTATACGCATATATATTTTGATACAAATTTACATTATTTTATGTGCATTTTGCATATCTCTTTCAATACAAATTTACCTTATTGTATGTGCATTTTGTATATTTGTTTTAATACAAATTTTATTAATTGATGTGTATTTTTGTATATAATTTTTTTTATACAAATATGCGTTATTTTAAGGGTATTTTGCATCTTTATTTTCATACAAATTTACATTATTTTATTGATATTCTGTTGACTTATATTGATACGATTTTACATTATTCTATGTGTATTTTGTATATATTTTCGATACATATTGACATTATTTAATGTATATTTTATATATATATTTTATACAAATTTACGTTATTTTATGTGTATTTGTTTATATATTTTGATAGAAATTTCCAATATTTTATGGTTATTTTGTATATATTTCAACACAAATTTACCTAATTTTATGTTTATTTTGTATATCTATTTTCATACAAATTTAAATTATTTCGGGGTATTTTTGTATGTATTTTAATACAAATTTTAGTTATGTTATGTGTATTTTGTAAATTTATTTTCACATAAATTTATATTATTTTATTGGTATTTTGATGATTTATTTTTATACAGATTTACATTATTTTATGTGTACTTTGGGTATATATTTTTATACGTATTTACATTATTTACTGTGTATTTTGTATATATATTTTTATACAAATTTATGTTATTTTATGTATATTTGTATATATATTTTGATATAAATTTACATTATTTTAGGTGTATTTTTTTTTATATATATTTCAATACAAACTTACCTTATTTCATGTTTCTTTTGTATATCTATTTTCATCAAAATATAAATTATTTTATGTATATATTTGTATTTTATTTACGTTATTTTATGTGTATTTTGTAAATATATTTTCATTTAAAATTATACTATTTTATTGTTTTTTTTTTTAATTTATTTCGATACGACTTTAGAATATTTCATGTGTATTTTGTATACATATTTTTACGCGCATTTACATTATTTATATATATATATATATATATATATATATATATATATATATATATATATATATATATATATATATATATATATATATATATATATATATATATATATATATATATATATATATATATATATATATATATATATATATATATATATATATATATATATATATATATATATATATGTATGTATGTTTA
>NC_066510.1:5071162-5140554 GCF_024679095.1 Eriocheir sinensis | reverse complement strand
CCAAGGTGCAGGAGGAACTACACAGTAGAGATTTTAGTGAAATATACAGAAGTGCGGTGTGCTTCGAGGACTGGCACCGGGATCCGTGGTTAGTAGAGGCTGGTAACATCGCGGAGGTGTGTTTGGTCCGAAAAAAGCCGGCGGAGAGTGCTGGGGAGGCGCACACTGGAGGTAATGAGTGCGGGAGTGGAGTGGCCGAGGCAATTGTGTCCACATGGCGGCGGTGATGTCACCGTGGTCCTCGAGAGGCTCAGTCTGACTGCTTCACGCAGACAGCATGATGATTGAGGAAGGAACTGCTACGATTTTAAAAGTCACCCGTTCAATGACCGGTAAAATGAACTTTGATAATAGTACAAGTCAGAAGGATCCAGAAGATATGTAAAGTAGAGAAAAATTATACCTTTATAATATGTGCACTGCTTTTAGCTAGTGTAGCCTATTCCAAATCTCTCTCTCTCCTCTCTCTCTCTCTCTCTCTCTCTCTCTCTCTCTCTCTCTCTCTCTCTCTCTCTCCTCTCCTCTCTCTCTCTCTCCTCTCTCTCTCTCTCTCCTGCCTATCAAACCTATTAACCTTTTTATAACGACCCTCTTCACTGTTTATGACGTAACCAAATCACTGGACGTAGTCTATCTTGATTTCCAGAAAGCGTTTGATAAAGTCCCGCATCATAAATTACTTTACAAATTAAAGCAAATAGAGTATTGACGGTCAAGTAAACCAATGGATCGCGAATTGGTTTGAGCAACAGACAACAAAAGAGTAGTGATTGACGGATTTAACTCAGAGTGAGGCGCCTGTCACCTAGTGGCACGTCCCTCAGGGCTCAGTCCTTAGCCCCAGTGCTCTTCATTATTTACATCAACGACGTGGATGTTGGACTCAATAACCGCATTAATGCAAATTTGCAGACGACACAAAGATTGGCAACTCGGTTCTCACTGGCAGAAGACAATGCAAAGCTATCCAAGAGGATTTGCACAAAATTTCAACAGTCGGATAGATGGGAGATGCCGCTAACGTAAACAAGGAGTGCCAGGTCCCCTTCAAGTTGGAACGAGGAATAAGAAGTTCGAATACAGAAATGCGCGGCGTTAAACTCAAAAGCGTTCAATGCGACCAAAGACTTGGGGAGGTCAAAATCGCGTCAAACCTCAAATTCTCACAGCAATGCATCGATGCAGCAAATAAAGCGAACAGAATGTTGGGCTTCATTAAAAGAAACTTGTATTCAAGAATAAAGATGTAATACTCCCGCTCTACAACAGTTTAGTCAGACCCCACTTGGAATATGCGGTACAGTTTTGGTCTCCACCCCCCACCATGCAAGGATATTGCTAAATTAGAAAGTTGCGTGTTCAGCGTCGGGCAACGAAAATGATCCCTTCCTTGCGCAACAACAAATCCTACGAAAGAAAGGCTTTCTACCCTTAATATGTTCTCTCTTGAGAAACGTCGCCTCGAGGAAAACTGATCGAATGTTTTAAAATACTTAATGGTTTCACGATAATGCAGACAGATCAACATTGTCTTATGATCGATGACACTTTTGCGCACGAGGAACAATGGCGTAAAACTCAGATGTGAACAAGTAAATTCAGACTGCACCAAATTTACTTTCTTCACCAACGTTGTAGTGCGAGAATGGAATAAGCTTCCACCGTCAGTGGTCCAGTGTAACACGATTAGCTCCTTCAAAAATAAGCTCGATGCGTCACTTCCTTCAACTTAATATCAACTAGAGTAGAAATGCAACGTTTTGGGAGTCTTCTGATTAATGTAAAATCACTTAGGTTTAAGGACAGACCACCAAGTCTGGACCATGGGGTCCTAATAATGGTTCGCTGATTTTTCTATGTAAATCTATGTAAATCTCTCTCTCTCTCCTCTCTCTCTCTCTCTCTCTCTCTCTCTCTCTCTGTGTGTGTGTGTGTGTGTGTGTGTGTGTGAGTGTGTATATATATATATATATATATATATATATATATATATATATATATATATATATATATATATATATATATATATATATATATATATATATATACATATCCAGAATTTCCAGGACATATCCAGAATTGTTTGCGCGTGTTTCCCAGAAAAGTGCTGTCAGTCATATGGCAACGCTGCACTTCAGTGCGCTCTGCGCTGTTGGAGAGAAGTATGGATGGACGCACCACTTCCATTTGCACCAAAGAAGAACAACGCTTCTGTAATCCGTTTTGTGTGGTCATGAAGGTGTATTGCCAGGAGCTAAGGAAATCCATAGAAGACTTTCAGTACAATACAGGGCAATGTTTTGCCACGACGTAGTGTTTACAGAGTGGATTGAGCAGTTCAAAAGCAGTCGGACAAGCGTGGAGGATGAAACGAGATGGACGCCCAGCCACAGCCACTACTGAGCGCCAACATTGAACATGAACAAGTCCAAGCCCTGATTCTGAATAACCGACGATTGACTATTGATGAAGTAGCTTATCATGCACATTAGTCATGGTTCTGCATATGAAATCGTGCATAACAGGCTCAACTTTCATAAAAGTCTGTGCTAGAATGGGTCCCAAAACAACTTAGTGACGAACACAAGCGCAATCGTTTGAGAATCTGTCAGCACCTACTGGACCGTCATGCTAACGAAGGGATACTTTTAAACGAATTGTCACTGGAGATGAAACATAGATTCATCACTTCGAACCAGAAGGTAAACGCCAGAGCATGGAATGGAAACACCCCGATCTCCAGTAAAAAAATTCAGAGTCAACCCTCTGCAGGAAAAGTGATACTCACAGTTTTTGGGACTCACGAGGCCAATTCTGGAACATTACCTGGAAACAGGGTCAACAGTAAACAGTGAACGCTACCGTGATATGCTTATCAACAAGTTGAAGCCGGCAATTCGCAACAAACGCCGAGGTCTATTGTCGGAAGGCGTTCTTTTGTTGCATGACAACGCCCGTCCACATACCGCCGCCCACACCATTAACACTCTTCAAGAACTTCATTTCGAGGTGTTGGAACATCCTGCATACAGTCCTGATCTCGCCCCGTCTGATTACCATCTGTTTGGTCCACTTAAAGATGCTTTAAGTGGACTTCGTTTCGCCACCGATCAGCATGTGAAGGAAGCGGTGCATACGTGGCTCAATGCTCAACATAAAACGTATTTTTCTAAGGGTATCGAAAAGCTAGTGCAACGATGGACCAAGTGCATTGAAAAGCAGGGTGACTATGTTGAAAAATGATGTCATTGTAAACTTTGTATTGTTGTTGTATTAAATAAAAAAAATTGGAGTGCGGATACTTATTGACTTACCCTCGTGTGTATATATATATATATATATATATATATATATATATATATATATATATATATATATATATATATATATATATACAGTAAAACGATTATCCGAAATGGAAGGGGAAGCCTTTCGGATAAGCCGATTTTCGGATAATCCGGATTTATGGCCGCCATTTTGTGAGGTCGAAGCACAGGTAGGAACGCGATGCGACTGCCCAGTGTGAAGTGTGTGACGCGACTGCCGCCGACTGACGATGTAAACAATGAAACCAAACAAACACGCTACGCTAAACAAAGTAGTACGCTTAAAACATGTGATGTAAATGTTTTATTGTATGTTTGTCTGTGTGTCCCCTTGTCTGGACCAGTGTATGTTGATACTTGTGAGCGTTGCAGATCTGAATTGTAAGATGTTGCAGAGTGCGATTGTGAATGGTTGTGCAAGCTTGCAAGTGTGACCTTGATGCATCGTGCAGGTGGAGACACAGTATGATGACTCATATTATCGCGCAACTCGTATGTTGGAAGGGAATGTGGCATGGAGTGGAGAGGAGTCGTGTTTGTGTCGTTGTCTTGAGAGTACGGTGTGAGAGTAGTCGTGCAGTAGTTTGTTCGTTCGCCGCACCTACGTCCTTGCTGGGGCGAAAGGTGCGGACGTGGTGTTGTTGAGAGTTTGTTTAATGTTTTTGTCTAATACATTGATCTATTCGTTACAAGCTATTTCCGGCAATACGTATTAGAAAGCATATTCATTTTAACTGTTCTTATCAATTTTAAATGTGTTAATATAGTACATATGTAGTTACTTTTATTTATTTTGATGTTTTATAACGTTTAGTATAGAAAAAAAAATTAATTGCATTATCAGATCAATTTCGGATATTCCGGTTTTCAGATAATCCGCTTTCGGATAATCAGGGTTTTACAATATATATATATATATATATATATATATATAGATATATATATATATATATATATATATATATATATATATATATATATATATATATATATATATGTCTGTGTGTGTGTGTGTATATATATATATATATATATATATATATATATATATATATATATATATAGATAGAGAGATAGATAGAGAGATAGAGAGATATATGTATATATATATATATATATATATATATATATATATATATATATATATATATATATATATATATGTATGTATATGTGTGTCTGTGTGTGTGTGTGTGTGTGTGTGTGTGTGTGTGTGTATATATATATATATATATATATATATATATATATATATATATATATATATATATATATATATATATATATATATATATATATATATATATATATATATATATATATATATATATATATATATATATATATATATATATATGAATAGATAGATAGATAGATAGATGAATAGATAGATGAATATAGATATGTATATATATATATGTGTATATATATATATATATATATATATATATATATATATATATATATATATATATATATATATATATATATATATATATATATATATATATATATATATATATATATATATATATATATATATATATATATATATATATATATATATATATATATAAATGCGTCCTCAAATAGTACGGTTTTCCAATAGTCCGATTTCGGTTGTATACGGATGGTCATGGAAGAACTTTTTTAGGTTTTTAAAATTTCCCGCTCATCGCACCAAGTAGTCATGGTGTGAGTGGCAACATTGTTCTACCAAAATACCTGCTGAGAGCACCCCAAAGTATTCGAGAAAGGTGTTCATCTTGCAGAAGAATTCAGATATTGGAGAAGTTACACTTTAGGATGAGTTACGTTGCAGGAGGGAGAGCATACCAAGTAAATGAGAGCAGTGTTCGCTGTATCTATAATAGTGTAGAAGAAATCCTCCCGCAGTAACTGCCAGTGCTCCAAGAGTGCTGCAAGAGTGGAGATAAGGGCCTCGTCGTTGCTATGGTGACGGCATCTCACTCGTAGCAAAATGGCGTACGCTGATCTTCCTGCCAGTGCGTTTGAGAGAGCGAGTCGGGACGTCTCGGGGGCCCAGACCACCACTGACAATGTTTAACATGCATTACTAGCTGTCCTGGCAGACGAACTCCTTACAACAGAAGGTGAAAAGGAAGCTCCAGTGGTTATGGTGGGACAGAGAGGTGAAATGCAATGGAAACACTCATATGTGTTTATTTGGGCCGCCATGTTTGCTGATGACGTCATCACAGCACGAAGGCGCTCCAACTCTCAAAGCCTTGAGCCAGCGGACGTCCCGAGTTGGCAACCCGTGCTGCGGCGTCACGCGTTTGAGAGACCCCGGGACGCCGGGTGCCCAGACCACCCGGAACCCTCTATCAAACGCTTTTGTGCGCCTCTCAGTTAAGCCTCGTCGTTGCTATGGTAACGGCTTCTCACTGGCAACAGAATGGCGTCCGCTGCTCTCTCTCCAGCTGTTCTGGCAGCAAAATGGCGTCCGCTGATCTTCCTGACGATGTTTAAACATGCATCACTAGCTGTTCTGGCCGACAAGCTCCTTGCAACAGAGGATGAAAAGGAAGCTGCAGTACTTATGGTGGCACAGAGAGGTGAAATGCAATGAAAGCACTTATATGTGTCTGTTTGGGCCGCTATATTTACTGATGACGTCATCACAACACAGAGGCGCACCACCTCTCCAAACCGGGAGCCAGCGGGCGGTCTGAGTTGGCAACTCGTGCTGCGGCATCACGCGTATGAGAAAACCAGGACGTTCCGGGTGCCCCAGTCGCTCTCTCAAACGCGTGGACATGCCGAGTTGGAAACTCGTGCTGCCGCGTCATGCGTTGAGCACTCAGGACATTCGAGTCGATTCCCTCTCTCAAACGCAGCCCAGGAGTGTTTTTATGGGGAGCACTAATTTTATACGGATTTTCGAAGAGTACAGGGGTCCTGGGTCTAACCTCGTACTATGTGAGGACGACTGTATATATATATATATATATATATATATATATATATATATATATATATATATATATATATATATATATATATATATATATATATATATTATGGGGAGGTGGTGGCTGAACGGATAGCGAGACGGCCCCGCGTTCAGGAGGACGCGAGTTCAATCCCCGCCCGGTGCCACCAAGCTGGGATTTTTCAGCCGCCGCCGAGTGGCTTAAAAACTACCCACATGCTGTCCAGAAGACCACCTATCAACCCGGACTCTAGATTCTAGGATTAAAAATGAGCTCCTGGAGGCAGCATGAGCCAGTGCAGGATGGCGCCACTATAAACACTCGCCTGCGCCAGAACGGGCTGGGCCGACCATCAGGACCCACCGGGAAGAAGCCTTGGACCGACCATCAGGAATCCAGGATCCACCGGGAAGAAGCCTGCCGGCGCAATAGGCAAAGACGTAAATATATATATATATATATATATATATATATATATATATATATATATATATATATATATATATATATATATATATATATATATATATATATATATATATATATATATATATATATATATATATATATATATATATATATATATATATATATATATATATTTACATGCATACATACACATACAGAGAGAGAGAGAGAGAGAGAGAAGAGAGAGGTTTCCGGTGACATGCTGATTATTCTCTCTCTCTCTCTCTCTCTCTCTCTCTCTCTCTCTCTCTCTCTGTAGCATGTATTCTCCACGTCCTTCCAATCCGCCCGTGTAAATAGACACCATACACCACAACAAACTCGTAACACTGAACCCTCCAGTACCACCACCTCTATTACCAAGCCTCAAGATAACCTAAGAGTCCTTAGTTTCAATGCGCGTAGCCTAAGAAACAAGTTTGATAAACTGCGATGTCTTGCTCTGACAGAAAACTTTGACATAATTGCTATAACCGAAACATTTATCGACACCACAAATATTGATTTAAGTTCCGAATACAACATAGATGGCTACAGATTCTTCAACAATGATCGTGTAAACCGCAGAGGTGGTGGTGTCGCCCTTTTTGTCAAAAGCTATTTGCAACCCACTGACAAAACACCAAGAAACAGTAACGTTGAACATTTGTGCGTGCGAGTAAACACTGCAAAAGTCAATTTAAATATATCTGTCACTTACAGGCCTCCGGGGCAATCACTCGATGCCGATCTTGAAATGTACAGCGTCTTAAGGCAGTCACTTAATAACAACGACTCACTGATATTAGGAGACTTTAACCTCCCCCATATCGACTGGGCGACACTATCGGGTACAGAAGGTGAGTCCCATAGAATGATCGAATTTTTTGAGGAAAATTATCTAAGCCAAATGGTTTCTGAACCAACTTGACAAAATAACATACTTGACCTTGTTATAGCGACCCAAGATAACCTAGTCAGTAATGTCACGGTAGGAGAACACCTCGGTTCCTGCGATCATAAACTAGTGCGCGTCGACATTAGAGCTCAAACATCGGTGACTGAAAATAAAGTAAAGATGCCCAATTTCAAAAGAGCCAACTTCGTAGAATTCCGACGAAAACTAATAGATATACAACTATCAGATGATGGCAATGTAGAGGACGCCTGGCTAAGCTTTAAAAATCACTTACTCACTCAGCAGGACACATTTGTCCCCTTGTGCGAGAAGCGAAGTAACACTAATAAAAGCCCACCTTGGTTTAATAGCGAAATTAAACACTCAGTCAAGGAGAGAAAATTGTTTTACAGGTTAAAGAAAGAACAAAGCACGCCCGAAAACATTAGACTCTACAATGATGCCAAGCGACGAGTAAACAGATTAGTGCGTCAGGCAAAGCGTAGATACGAAGAAAATATTGCAGCCAACTGTAAAAATAATCCGAAATCCTTCTTCAGTTACATAAACAACAGAAAGGCAATCAGAAGTGGAATTGGACCCTTAACAAACAGCGACGGTGCACTAGTGAATGACAGCCAACACGTTGCAAACCTATTAAACAATTACTTTTCCTCGGTGTTTAATAATAACAGTCCTCCCACCACTACCACCAACACCAGTACTAATGTAAATCGAGCATGCATTGCTAACTTTGAAATAAAACCCGATGAAGTCCTTAAAGCCCTCAATCACTTAAAACAAATAAAAGTCCTGGACCTGACAAAGTATATCAACTCTGCTCAAAGAAACAAAGAGCGAAATATTCTCCTCCCTCACAACCGTATACAATATGTCCTTGCGACAAGGAATCGTCCTTTCAGATTGGAAAAAGGCTAACGTGACACCGATTTTTAAGAAAGGAGACAAAAAAGTACCAGGTAATTACAGGCCCATTAGTCTAACTTCGGTTGTAGGTAAGCTACTTGAGGGCATAATTAGAGACAAAATTGTGAGTTACCTTGAAAGCCACTCATTAATTGGGGACTCACAACATGGCTTCCGAAACAAAAGATCCTGCCTATCAAACCTATTAACCTTTTATAACGACCTCTTCACGGTTTATGACGTAACCAAATCACTAAACGTAGTCTATCTTGATTTCCAGAAAGCGTTTGATAAAGTCCCACATCATAAATTACTTTACAAATTAAAGCAAATAGGTATTGACGGTCAAGTACACCAATGGATCGCGAATTGGTTGAGCAACAGACAACAAAGAGTAGTGATTGACGGATTTAACTTAGAGTGGGCGCCGGTCACTAGTGGCGTCCCTCAGGGCTCGGTTCTTAGCCCAGTGGTCTTCATTATTTACATCAACGACGTGGATGTTGGACTCAATAATCGCATTAGTAAATTTGCAGACGACACAAAGATTGGTAACTCGGTTCTCACTGACGAAGACAGGCAAAGCCTCCAAGAGGATTTGCACAAAATTTCAGCTTGGTCGGATAGATGGGAGATGCCCTTTAACGTAAGCAAGTGCCAGGTCCTTCAAGTTGGAACGAGGAATAAGAAGTTCGATTGCGAAATGCACGGCGTTAAACTCAAAAGCGTTCAATGCGTCAAGGACTTGGGGATCAAAATCGCGTCAAAACCTCAAATTCTCACAGCAATGCATCGATGCAGCAAATAAAGCGAACAGAATGTTGGGCTTCATTAAAAGAAACTTTTTATTCAAGAATAAAGATGTAATACTCCCGCTCTGCAATAGTTTAGTCAGACCCCACTTGGAATATGCGGTACAGTTTTGGTCTCCCCACCATGCAAAGGATATTGCTAAATTAGAAGGTGTTCAGCGTCGGGCAACGAAAATGATCCCTTCCTTGCGCAACAAATCCTACGAAGAAAGGCTTTCTACCCTTAACATGTTCTCTCTTGAGAAACGTCGCCTCCGAGGAAAACTGATCGAATGTTTTAAAATACTTAATGGTTTCACGAATGTAGACAGATCAACATTGTTTATGATCGATGACACTTTGCGCACGAGGAACAATGGCGTAAAACTCAGATGTAGACAAGTAAATTCAGACTGCACCAAATTTTTCTTCACCAACGTTGTAATGCGAGAATGGAATAAGCTTCCACCATCAGTGGTCCTGTGTAACACGATTGACTCCTTCAAAAATAAGCTCGACCGTCACTTCCTTCAACTTAATATCAACTAGAGTAGGAATGCATCGTTTAGGAGCCTTCTGATTAATGTAAAATCACTTAGGTTTAAGGACAGACCACCTAGTCTGGACCATGGGGTCTGTGTGGTCTGATTTTCTATGTAAATCTATGTAAATCTCTCTCTCTCTTATTTAAAGAAAAGTATTTAAAAAGGGGCATAGGGTGACACGAGCTAAAGGAGCCCTCTTCCATAAGGGCACCTATTCCAAAGCTAGCCCAGCAGTCTGTTCTTTTATATTAGTGTGGGAGTGGTCCGTACTGTTCTTAAACACTGTCACTTAAGGGGGGGGGGGGGGTGCGCGACACCACAGGTGGGCAGCTGTCTTGACGCGCTGTGTGCTCAAGCCTGAGAGGCCCCCTTCGGCCGTGAAGGCATTCCACAGTGTTGCTGTGGCACAGGTGAAGGCCCGCTGACACCCCAGCGTACAGGTCCTCGGGACTTCGAGGAGAAGATCACCGGACGCTACCGTTCTCGTAGCTCGCTCTGACCTACTCCACGGGACTCCGAGGGCCGCGAGGTGTGGTGTGTGCTGCACCTTGGCCTTGTGCAGCACTGTGACTGTATCGACCCTCCTGCGGTTCTCCAGACTATCCATCTGTTGGCGGGGGACGCTCTGTCTCCGGTGGTGACGATGGTGCTCATATTGTTGTTGCTGTTGCCTTTGCCGGGGCTCCCTTTGTCGACCCTGCTGCTGCTGCTGGTGCTGTTGGTCATTGGCACCGTATATGAGGCGTTCGGCACTCCTCTGCACCCGGTCCAACATGGAGAGGTGGCACTGGGCGCTACTCATCCATGTAAGGGGGCTGTACTCCATGATGGGCCTCACCTGGGCCTTGTACAGCCTTAGCAGGATGTGGTCCCCGGAAGAGCAGGATGTGTGGATTTTTATTCCGGGAGATATCCTGGGCCAAAATGTCCAGGACAGTAGCAGGATGTGGCCCCGGGCAGGTGGAGCAGGAAGGATCGCATCCACCGCGGCATTGTCTGGGAACGGGACTCGAGCACCGCCGTTTACGGCCAGGCAGCCGCGGTATACCGCGGCTTTCGCACCCTCCTGCGCATTCAGGCTTCCCGGATACTCCAGGAAATGACCCATATACGCGGGCTTCCGCGGCTGCCTGGCAGGAAGCAGCGACAACCGCGAGCTGCAGGTGCGGATGTTAGGGCAGTCGGTGATGTCCAATGCGGATGCCGCAGACCATGGCCGGATGCATGCCCAGGAATCCCAGGTATATAAAGGAAACGCACACCAGGTCCCTGACATTTCACGTGAGCCCTCGTACCTGTTGCAACACCATGGATAACTCCGGAAGAAGGGACGCCTCAGGAGGAACATCGCCTTGGCCGTGTGTGGCATGCACCACTACCTCATTACAACACTGGCCATTGATTACCTCTACCCTGCCCTCCACCCCGAAGGAAGAGAAGGGTTTGGGTGTGGCCCTACCTACAGAAGCGATTGCAATATGGCCACTACGACACTCTGATGGATGAATTGTATGCAGAAAATCCTGACCTCTACAGGAATTACACACGCATGGACAGAGACGTTTTCGACAACATAGTGGAGAAAGTCACACCGATGATCGAGAAGAAAACCACCAGGTGGAGAAATCAATCGATCCAGCACAAGGGTTGCCATTACACTGAGGTTTCTGGCCACAGGCGACTCCTACAAGTCCCTGCACTATGCTTTCCGTGTAGCCCACAACACCATCTCGGGTATAGTTCCTGACACATGCAAGGCCATCATCACAGCTTTCGCCCCTGAAGTGCTACAGTTACCCGACACAGAAGACAAGTGGGTCAACATTGCTAACGGCTTCTACAAGAAATGGAACCTCCCCCATTGCATTGGTGCCCTGGATGGCAAGCATATCCGCATCCAAAATCCAAACTTGGCAGGCTCTCACTATTTTAATTACAAGAAATTCTTCTCAATGGTTCTTTTGGCTGTGGTGGATGCGGAGTACAAGTTCATGTACATCGACGTTGGAGCCGTGGGGGCCGAATCTGATGGAGGTGTCTGGGCACGCACCCACCTTAGTGCAATGTTAGAGAGTGGTGAAGCTAACCTTCCCCCACCCAAATGTCTGCCAAACACAGACCCTACGTCACCCACTGCCCACTACTATGTGGTAGGTGACGATGCATTTCCACTGCGGCCCTTCCTCATGAAGCCTTTCCCCTGCAGAGGGCTGACTAAGGAGGAGGGTCTTTAACTACAGGTTGACTAGGGCACGCCGAACAGTGGAGAATGCTTTTGGCATCCTCGCCAATCGTTTTCGTGTGCTCCACACCCCCATTTGTCTCCGACCAGACCGTGTTGAGCCACTGATTATGGCAGCATGTGTCCTACACAACATGCTGAGGAATGTGATTCTTGACGGAGACACAGAGGACCCTGCGACCCACGACATGACTGATGGCCCATGGCGAAGTGATCCACCATTTGGAGAACCCTTGCAACGAACGCCTGGCAACAACTCTACCAACAGTGGCAAGACACAAAGAGCTATCTTGAGAGATTACCTGAGTTCTCCACAAGGAGCAGTACCATGGCAGGATGACAAGATATAGGTAAGTAATGACTATGTTCTATGTTCTATGTCCACATCCATTATCCTACATTATATAACAAGACATGCAAGTACTTCAAAAATACCATAAAAGGGAAGAGTAAACAAATATATAACACACAAATACATTTTTTATTACAAAAAATCATACACCTAGCAATAAGAACTCCTCCAGATGTAAAGGCACTTATATCACAAAAGATAGTTTATTGCAACCAAAGTCTATCCACCCACCAAGTACGCGATTATTTAAGTATTTTCTTACTTCTTGGAAGGTAGCCACTTTTAAAGATAAGATTATTAATTTTGGGGTGTGTGTAGGGTTGTGGAAGGTGTGTGCACTGGGGTACTTGGGGTGTTACTGGTACTGGGGGCGTTGCTGAAGTTGTGGGGCAGGTGGTCCAGAACAAAGCTGGCAGGTGTCCCCAGGCTCTGCAGTGATGTGTTGCCTTCGTAGGGGGTCGAAGCTGCTGGTGGTCTGTGTATCACCTGGGGTTGGCCCACCACCTGCTGCTGTGGTCTGAAGACGGTGGTACTGGTGGAGGGGTGGTGCAACAGGGTACTTGTGGGTTGGACCATGGTCATTCCCCCCAGGGGAACGCTGTGGGCTTGTGTTGGGGCCTGGGCAACATGTTGTGGTGCTGCTTTCTTCCCCTCCTCCACTGACGCTATCATGTTCACCATGAAGTCCCTGGGGACCACCTCGACCCCACTTTCAGCCAGCCTCTTCCATCGGTTGATGAGGGCCGTGATCTCCATGGCCAGGTCAGCCCTGAGCCTCCCCCCAATCTCCAGGCAATCATGCTTAATGTATCCGTAGTAATCATTCCAATAGTGGAGGCCTGGGGGGTCTTTCTCATTGGGTGGTGGAGCCAGGGTTTCGGCGACAAACTCCCTGAAGGAAGTACTCTGTTCCCGAATCTAAAAAAGGGAGAAAATTATATTAATTTCGGAATATAAGTATTGTTTGTCAAGGCACGTAAATGCATTTGGGGAAAAAGAACCACATAACTTGATATAATATTGCCATTGTACTGACACGAGTAGTTAAGGGTCCATCTTATATGGTTTGAAGAGGATGCAAAGTAAATAGTCTCTTTACTATAGACAAAAGTTATGTGTGTTCTTTCTGACTTACAAGTCGACATATACATTACATAAAGGGGTTACTTCGTACATGTACACATATGAGTTGTCCTTAATGTATCATGTTCTGTATTGTACTATGTGTCGTCAAATCCTTCTTGAACCACTGCATTCCTTTCCACATCAATACATAATTGCATTGAAAATATTTCTCATATTCCTTACGTCATCTAGCAGGGCGGCCCGGTGTTCAGCCTTGGCCTTGTGGATGTTGGCCCGCCTGCTGGAGTCCCGGGACAGTGTCTGGCGATGGGGTGCTGCTGGGGACAATGGGGGTGGGCGCCTGCGACGGCTCGGCAGGGGCAGCAGGGACCTGAGCAGGCTGTTGAAAACAGGAAAAGGAAATATATTACTTCATGAGCAAATTACCTATGTCAGTAATTCCGGTGGGACACATAAATGTATGCAGGGACTTGGTAACCTCAGCATTTATCATTGCTGAAACATAATGGTCATTAAAAGTCAAAAGGAATTTGTGTTGACATGCAAAGTGTAAATATATTAACATGTATGACGTATTTTGACATAAATATAAGGCTATTCAATCATATTCTCTTCTATTTCATGTAAAATGCTATTGCTTTATTGGTTGCTGACACACAAAATTTCATGTACGGCGTGAGATATTTGTCTGACATTGATTGTGGTAATAAAATAGTATGAAAACCGCATAACATGTTCTTTACATCCTTCATAACCTGTTATGTATTGGTAGAAAATTACGACATAAATAAACTTGTGTGTAAACATCCACAGCAAATAGCACATGAAAGAAACATAGTACATACCTGTAACCCAAGGTGTTGGTTCTTCGCTGTCGAATGAGGTGGGGCGTTAGGACGGAGAACACAAGTGTGATCCACTGCTCCCGCATCGTCAGTAGCTGCTGGGCCCCCTGTCCACTCTTCTCGGTGGGCGTGGTTACTGTGGGAATTCTGGTATGGACTGAGTCGTACCAGGTTGAAAGCTGGTTACCGGTGATGGGGGGATCGAGGGAGGCGGCCTTCTCTTCCCAAGCCCTGTTCACCTTGATCTTGTCCACATGATCCTTGTGTGCCTTGTTATATATGAAAGGCACTTCTAACTCAAGCCATTCTGCCAGGTCACGCTCCTGCTCATTTGTCAGGAGAACAGCCGCTGATTTCAGCCTCTTCTGTGTGGATTTTGGGGCCTTGTGTTTGGTGGAACGCTTCCTGGTTGGGAGTCGAGTCACCTCCTGTGTTTCGTCGTCATCTTCGGTAACAGGTTGATCAGTATCAGTCGTCTGGTATTGCTGTGTTAATAATTCAGCATCGTCTCCTAAATTTATTGTGGGCACATTCTCCTCGTGCCCCTCATCAGAGGTAACAAGTGTAGGGCTGGGAGAAGGTGTGGTTGGGTCAGGTGTGCGTGACAAGGGGGTTGGTGGTGGAATTTGCGACGCTATACCGTCGCTAGAGCACAGGGAAACCTTCCTTGCCTTCATAATTCCCTTCATCATTGTTCAATCGTACTGGGCCTTGGGTGTCCCTGGTGAGGTGCTGAAGGGAGGTACGGTGGGAGGTACTGTAGGAGGTACGGCGGAGCAGAGGTGTGCTGTCTACGACGCTGACCGAGCGACTGTTGGCGGGAACGCTGGTGCTGCCACCTACATACGTCATCCCAGGAAGCGTCCCTCAAACCGCGCATGCCTGCCAGGAACGCGTGGATGGCGCGGAATTTGACGCGTGTTCCGCGCATTCCGCCCGGACACCCCAGGAACTCCAGGAAAATGACAGTTGTCTGGAGTTCCTGGGGAAAAGTTTAGCAGAGAATACTTTTCGCCAGGATGCTGCAGGAACCCCTGGATGTCCAGGAACATGCGAACATGCCCAGTATGCCCCAGGACGCCCAGGATAATCCGGGGCGAATTATGCGAATGATGTCGCGAATGTGTTTTTTCGTCTCCAGGATGATGCGAATCACAACTTCTGACATCCTGCTATTCCTGGAACACACATCCGGCTATGTGTGACCCCGGCATAAGTGTGACCCCAGCATTAGGAGTCCATCAGTGTCGAGAAGGTGGCGGACTCGACGCAGGAGTGTCACTCTCAGGGACGCCTTGCGCGCCACGTTCTCGACGTGGCGGTCAAAGCTGAGTTTGGAGTCGACCTCCAACCGCAGGATGTTGATGGAGTCCCTAATGGCCAGGGTGTCGTCTCCAAACCTCAGCTGCCCCTTGAGTACTCTGGCGTTCTCATCTGAGCGTGATATAATCATGGGCCGGGTCTTCTCGGTAGCAAATGAGACTTGCCACCGTCTTCCCGAGGCCATGATATCCCCAAGTTGGCGGTTGATGCTGTCAATGGCATTTTCGGGCTCCTTCCTGGAGTAGCTGCAGCTCAGAGTGCAGTCGTTTGCGTAAGCTGAGACTGCCGGGAGGCTCTGGAGGAGGTCATTTAGGAAGATGCTCTCTCTCTCTCTCTCTCTCTCTCTCTCTCTCTCTTGGGAATCTAACCTGTAATCACTTTCTTATGCCCCCAGCTATCTAACTGCTCCACCACAGAGTATCATATGTGTGTGTGTGTGTGTGTGTGTGTGTGTGTGTGTGTGTTTATGCAGATATATTAATTTTTGTGGCGTCAGGAAGGTTTTTCGTCGCGGCGCGTGAAATGAGTCAGATTCGGCGAATTTTCGTCGCGAATTCTGGTCAAGCTCGAGCAAAAACTGCTGAAGCTAGGAAGGCGTGCTTGGTGGCAAATGAAAGCTCTATTAATACAGATTAATAATCAGAAAAAAACATTGGAAAGCACTAAATAAATTAAAAAGTTATAAGAAAAACACTAGGACGTGTCCAAATCGCGGAAAAAGGGCCGAAAAACAGGCTATATTGTGACGGCTCGACGACACACTTGGAATCGAGGTATTACAGATTCCTTCGAGATGGTCAAACTACATTGCCAAGAGGGGCTACATGCTAAATTACAGCCTTCTAGAGGCCATACCAATGCCACACTAGACAAAAACGGCAAAGTGTCTGGAGTTCGTCAAAATCGCTCTCAAAAGGGTTTACGTTTCAAGCTCTAGCGACGAAACTCCTGGGAGTAGGGAAATGTTATTCATCATATTGGAAAGCACATTGGTAGGGCTAAATTATTTGTTGAATACATTTTTTGAAATTCTCAAAAAAGGAGTGGGTTTCAAGGTTGGGAACTCAATAATAGTTTCTTTTAGAGTCGTTTTTTGCGGATTTATTATATTTTTTACCCTTTCGAGTCGTTTTTTGAGCGACGGCGCTTATTACAAAATATAGCCCTTTTATTTTGCCGTCGATTGATACCAAAATAACTTTTGTAGCCCCAGAAATAAAGATGTTATGGCGATTCGCACCAAAGCGGTTGATTTTCCAAAATTCGCGGCGTAATGACAGGGCTGGGGCAAGTGTCCGGTCCATAGTGTTAGGTTCACTGCTTCAAGGTAAAGGGATACTATAAGGTAGTTTAGGCACACCCTCCGCACCTCCACCGTGACATCATAGAAATCCAGAGAGAGAGAGAGAGAGAAGTGCGCGGTGGAAGAGAACGTAAACTTTAGAAAACCATCTGTTTGTATGGTAAACTTTAAAATTACATTATGATGTTCACATAATACTGAAAGTACTCAGTATCACTGTCTTATCCTCAAATTATCAGTATCTGAGACATGACCGCCAGAAAAGTTATAAAATGTTTTCCATGCTTTCACATTAGGTGGATTATATTATTGTGACGACTTATTAGATGGTATGACATGTCAATTTTATGTTGATCAGGTAGATGAGGAAAAATTATACTGTTGATAGACATCAACTAGCTGAATATAAACACATTGGTAATGACACATAAAAGCATTAGATGGTTTCTATTATATTACATGTTGGATTTGCGTGGGTGTCCATATATCCTCAAAAGTGGATTTTATATGTAGACCTTTATATCCACCAAGCTAAGTTATGTTTTAACCAGTTCTTTAGTTTGTTTATTTGCAATTGAATGAAAATTTCAGGAAATGTTGCTAATAAAGTTATTTTGTAGTGATCAAGATTTCTATATGGATCCATATATTATCATATATTTATTTTTTCATTGGGAGATGTGTACTTAAGTAAGAATATATTTGTTGGGTGAATCCAAATATTATGGCAGAATACTGTCCTATCTAAGTGTTGTTCTAGTTACATAACCTATATCAGTGTTATTCTTTATACAGCTCACTATGACCATGGACTGATAGACAGATAAGATGCATAACTGCCTAGATTAAGTGATCCGGTCTTATTAAATAGATAACGAGAGAGAATTATTTGTAGAGCTATTTTTTCATTGTTAGGTTTAAATGTAGAATGAGGATTATAAGAAATTGAGGACAGCAAAATGATTACTTGTATTAAAACCACTTAATACAAATATAGTGAAGTATGCTAAAATCTTTCACCCTCACACTCACAAAATATTATACCTGTATATTTTATTGACATATAATCAACAACAGGGAAAATAAGAGGCACCTAACCGTTCTAAGTATTATTCATATGAAATATCTTCATTACTATCCTCACCTCAAACACATGAAATAAATAAATAAATAAATAAATATATATATATATATATATATATATATATATATATATATATATATATATTTATATATATATGTATGTATGTATGTATGTATGTATGTATGTATGTATGTATGTGTTTTAAACGCTCTTTCATTATCTGATGTGTTTTGAGAGTTTATATTTCATTTTCTTAAATCTTTCAATTTCTCTGTTAAAATTCTTATTCTAAAATAAACTCTGCACCTAACAAGTAGTGTACAACATCTTCAGGCAAATTTACACGTTTGCATATTAGTGTAGTTAACTTTTTGATGGCTTTCCTCCCTGATTTTAGTGATTTCTTGCCATGGTAGATTTCAAATAATTTTTCCATTAATCTTAGTTGTTCAAACAAATCATTTGATGGTGTCATCAACTTTCCTTTTCTTCTACAGACTTTCCCAATCCATGTCTTATCATCAGGGTTTACATTAGTGCCAAGATATGAATATTTGGAAATTTGTGGGCAATAAAACCCCTACGTACCTTAAACCCTCTGTTTCCATACTTTCCTCTAATTCCTCTTTTTCTAAATTATGTAACTCATTACTTTCATCCTTGCTTTCGATAGCATATTGTGAGTCAGAGGAGAAAAGCATTGCTGAAAGCATCAATTCTGACTCAAGAGTGTCAATATCAGGTGTGTCACTATCAGAGTCACAATGTTCTGTCACAGGAAGTGGCCCCTCAGATAGAGAATTATCTTGAGTTACTTTTGTGATATTGTAGTTGCTCCCTACCAGTTCACAGTTTCTGCCAAGAAGAAACGATCTTATTCTGTATGTCAACTGAAGTGGAGATTTGTGTTGATAACAATCTACCATTTGTCTCAAGTAACCAAACATGTGTTCTAGGCAGTCCTGATTTAATCTGTATGTTATAATATAGGTGACTCAAACTTATTCCTTAGAATTCATACAGTCCCAACAAAGACTGAGAGGATACAATTACTCCTTTCTGAAATGGATACATGCTGTCTTTACCACCAACTTTCATATTCTGATAGTTTGTAACATTTTGTTTTAGAACGTGTGTTTGACTTTCCAAATGCATGCCAAAACTAGCCCTAGACCCTTTATCTCCATGAGGTGTTTTGGCATTAAACACATCAAACCATGCATCAACTAAACTTATGAAATTACTTGTATCCTCCCAGTCCTTGCTCTTTAGAAGACCTTTCCTTCCAAAGTACTCAATAGATTTTGCTGTACTTTGTGATAGTAATTTGGCAGCTAAACGACCGGTCATTCTTTTAGGTCCCTGTACATCAATATGTTTGTATGACAAACGATGAATTGTTTTAGGTCATGTGTACTTCTTATTATTAACTCTCTAATACTGCTATTTGTCACCGTTGGCTCTAACTGTCCATCAGAGTGAATCCATGGTCTAATAGATTATTTCTGATAAGTTTGATAAGGTGGGAACGTCAGCAAATACGAACACTGGGCGTTTACACGAATTTCAAATGGGTTTGGGAAAGAACTGTTATTTACATTAATGTTCAACTGCTTCCAAAGCTAAATTCTTTGTCCCCAGGTCACTGGCAATTGATGCAACGATGAATCCTGCAGTTTCAACTTCATGAATAATGTTATCTAAAATGTTCTTTGTCATATCACAATCAAAATCGTAAAACACCAGCTGTTTCCAAGGCTTCAATAACCCTCTAAGCATTGCACACTGCACACTCCGTTTTGGTTCATATATATTGTCATTTTAGAGTCATATGACCAAGCTTGAGCAACTGCAGACTCATCAAAAGATAAAACACATATTCGCTCATATTCACACATTGTTGGAGCATAGTGAGCTAAAAGTTGGATGACATTACACAAAATTCCGGGTTCCACAACAACTTTTGATACCCATTTACTGATAGTGGCAGGAGATGGCAGTGGAAAGTTCAGTGTTTCCTAAGGAAACGGTATGCCTTAGGGCTTAAGGATCGTAAAGTAAGTGCTTTGCTAATGTCTTCCTCCTCCCACTTGGTATGTGCTTATTTGATACAAAATACTTTGTTTGATTTTTTTTGTAAATGTTTTAGATAATGCTTTTGAAACATTTTCCTGGCATTCAACTCTGACATTATCCAATTCATTCCGTAATTTATTAATAATTTCCTGATACTTCTTGATTTCTTCACGATAATAATTTCTCTCTTTGGTAACTTTTGTCAGTCTTTTGTGAAGATCTTTGTTGTCGAATGACATGCGTTTAATGAACTGCAGCATCTTCTTATTTTTGGGTTCAGGTGATGTACATGTTTCTTGATAGTGGTGTTCTTCCTGTGGGAGGAGTGGCCTTGGATACACTGCACCAACTTCTTCAGGTGGAGCTGTAATGTTCAAGATACAATAGTTGATTGTATTATATTTACTGGTAAAATGCATGCATATATGATGTGATATCTACATAAGTAGTTTCACAAATATTTTGATTAAGAAATATAAAAACATTTTACTAAGATTTCAATATCTATCTATCTATCTATCTATCTATATCTATCTATCTATCTATATCTATCTATCTATCTATCTATATCTATCTATCTATATCTATCTATCTATCTATCTATATATCTATATATATATATATCTATATATATATATATAGGGAATGAGTCATAACTGCATTTAAATAATTATTATTCATGTATAATAAGAGTAATCAGAGCATGTCTATTTTCCCGATACTATAGAGTAAAATGTACAACTGCAAAGAAAATAATAATAATAATACTGATCACATTACCAAATAATGCAAATTAATTTTATAAGAATAATAAGAAATATTTCAAATGTTTTGAATCTAAGTATTGATTCATTGCAAATAGTTAAAATCTATATTCATACTTAATTTATATTTTATATAAAAAAGTAGACTTCTGTATTTACTATTACATGTCTTGACTTTTTTTTTTTAATACATGCACAGAATCAACTATTGCTCACCATTTCTTTTTTTCACACATGCTACTCTGTTTCCCACACATCCTCCACCATAACATCTCACACCCACTCAAACACTCATGTCTTCCAGTGTATTATTACATTATTATTTAACTTGAGGAAGATTTCTTCACACAAGCAATGTGAGGGCTTACTACTTACTCATAAGTTGACTTGAAGCTCCAGCAGTGTGTGCAGTCAAAGCATCTTGGATGTGATGCTCTAGTAGGAGTTCTTCCTGTGGAGGTGTGGCTGGTGAACCTCAATGACTGTCTCACATGCTGTGATATATTGGATACATTAGCCATGTGTATTATCTTTTAGAAAGACAGATATGAACATTTTATATCACATTATTGAATTATGAAAAATAATTTAGCCAGAATTAAATAAATATATTATTAAACACAGAAACATATAAATGAAGATACACACACACACACACACACACACACACACACACATACACACACACACACACACACACACACACACACCAAGGCTATCTCCCTCCATATAGGAAGGGAAGCCAGAAATCAAGGCCATATTATAGAGGGCTTACTACTTACTCATAAGTTGACTTGAAGCTCCAGCAGTGTGTGCAGTCAAAGCATCTTGGATGTGATGCTCTGGTTCTTCCTGTGGAGGTGTGGCTCACAAGCTATAATATATAGGATACATTAGCCAACTTTATTATTTTGCTACACACACACACACACATATATATAATATATATATATATATATATATATATATATATATATATATATATATATATATATATATATATATATATATATATATATATATATATATATATATATATAGAAAAACACACATGTGCGTTTGATATCACATGCTTGCAAATATTTATATTATTAAATAATGGGAAAATATTTCTGCATACATTTAATCAATAAATAATATATGTGTGTGGATGTGTATATGTGTCAGTTGTGTGGGTGTGCATTTGTGTAAGTTACAGGGAATGTGTGTATTTGTTAACTTTATGAAAGGCATAGTGAATTTGTGAAATGGATTTTTCTTTCTAATGTGTTATGTATGGAACCTAATCTAACCTAATCTAATTCAAGTTGACATGACCTAACTTTACTTATTTCCTAACGTTGCTATCATGGTTCCCTAGTCCTGTTTTCCTGTTCTAGTGTAAAGAAGCTACTTACATGTAAATAGTCACTATTTAAACACTTTTTTTATATATATATATATATATATATATATATATATATATATATATATATATATATATATATATATATATATATATATATATATATCTATCATATCACCTCTTTGACATCTCTCAAATGAAAATCTATTTAACTCTTTTAACCTATCCTACTCTGGATGTCTCAATGCTTGGATCATCCTAGTTGCTCTCCTCTGAATTGCTTCTAACATATTTACATCCTGACTATAATGTGGTGACCAAGCATGTATACAATAATCTAAATATAGAGCCCGAACATATGTATTATATAAACAACGGACTACCTCGTTACCTTTATAACTAACTCTTTAATTAAATCAGTTCATGATGGCATTCTACACATTAACAAAAAATAGCACCAATTACGCCTGAACCCTACAAAACAGCACCCCACCTTCATGCTAGTTTACTTGTTACACAGTAAAGGAACCAACTTACTTGTTAATGTGGGTAGTCCAAGTGTAGGCACTGCTCCTTTCTTGAACTTAATTTGACTTGGGGGCACTGGCAAACAAAACAACTCATATTTCAAGTTTCTTTCAAATGCATTACTTTCAAAATGACGGCTGCATACGTATCCAGATGACCGATTATTGTGTGTGCCATTTAATTCAATCCCTTTCTTTCTAAGATCTTTTTCTTTGGGTAGTGAAAAGAAATGAATATTTTTATCACCTTTCAGTCTTGCAGCATTGCACTTCTGCACTATACAAACTGTTGGCATCTTTATGTTATTTGTCTGCCTTAGCTACCCCTTTAATCAGAAAACGGAGCTTCGCTCTACACACTGGTGTTTGAGTGACTGGCAGTTCTCGACCCGCAGAACCCTGCTCTCGATATTTTCGGTGACGTCATCATCTACTTGCGCGGTGGAGAGGTTTTCTGGCTCCCCCTCACCCCCCCGCTAAACTACCTTATAGTATTCCTTTTACCTTGCACTGCTTGACGTCATTCCAAACGTTGCACGCTGACCGGTTGGAGCAAGGAATTCCCTGAAATATTGCGTTCAAGAAGGAAAATATATCCATTTATTGTCAATATAATGTCGGGTTATCCTGTGTGTGTGTGTGTGTGTGTGTGTGTGTGTGTGTGTGTGTTTTTACAACAAAGGAGGCAGCTCAAGGGCACAAAAAAAAGCCCGCTACTCGCTGCTCCTAAAAAAGAAACAAAAGAGGTGGCCGAAAGCAAGGTCAGATACGAAAGGAGAGATGTGTGTGTCTCTCTCTCTCTCTCTCTCTCTCTCTCTCTCTCTCTCTCTCTCTCTCGTTCGCTCGCTCTGTTTTTCTCCCATACACGCGCTTGCAATTTTCGTTGATGCTGATTAATGTGATAGATAATTAGAGTAAATATTAACGGAAGTAGTTGCAGTGATATTATTATTATTATTACTATAATTCTTATTATTACTATTATTATTATTATTATTATTATTATTATTATTATTATTATTTTTAGTAGTAGTAGTAGTGGTAGTTGTAGTAGTAGTAGTAGTAGTAGTAGTAGTAGTAGATCAGTAGTAGTAGAAGTAGCAGTAGTAGTAGGAGTAGTAGTAGATGAAGTAATAGTAGTAGTACGTGTATAATAGTAGTACAAATAATAGTAGTACAAATTCCCCCAGGGAGGACTCCCCTACTGGCTGCCGACCCGAGAGGTGTCTTGATAACTCCTCGAACCTCTTTCTTCTCAATTTCTGCAACATTCGCGGTCTTCGCTCTAATTTTCATTCTGTGGAACATCATCTCTCCTCCTCTAAACCTCACCTTCTCTTCCTTACCGAAACACAGGTTTCTGAGGCTACTGACAGCAATCTCTACTCTGTTCCCTCCTACTATCTCTATCCTAAATTTCAATCCAAAGCTGGATGTTGCGCCTACGTGCGCAACGACATCACTTGCTCTCGTGCCCACGACCTTGACTCTTCTGAATTTTCCACCATCTGGTTAAGACTTCACTGTCATTCTATTACTAAATACATCTGTGCTGTTTATCTCTCACCTAACTCTACCAACTATGTAAAATTCTTTGACTATTTGAATTCTAAAGTGGAGCACATCTTGACCCACTCTCCCTTCGCTGAAATCTCCATCCTAGGAGATTTCAATGTTCACTTTCATCCTCTTTCACTGACCATCCTGGTGAACAAGCCTACAACTTTGCTATCCTCAACGACCTAGAGCAGTTGGTCCAGCACCCTACACGTATTCCCGACCGTCTTGGAGATCGGCCCAACATTCTAGACCTCTTCCTTACCTCAAACCCTTCTGCTTATTCTGTCAAACTGTTCTCTCCGTTGGGCTCCTCGATCACAATCTTATTTCTGCCTCCTGTCCTATCGCTCCGGTCCACCCTCTGGACCCACCGAAGAGACGATGCTTCTGGCATTTGCCTCAGCTCGGTGGGACGACCTGAGGATGTACTTTCCATTCCGTGGAATGATTATTGCTTCCAGGATAGAGACCCTCTGTGTGTGCTCAGCGCATCACAGAGGTGATTATCTCTGGAATGGGCATACATTCCTCGTTCTTTCTCTACTCCTCACGCTAAAAGCCTTGGTTTAATCACGCTTGTTCTCGTGCTGTCAATGATAGAGAGGTAGCTCACAAAAGGTACCAGAGCCTTCAAACTAATGCTAATTATGAACTTTACATTTCTGCCCGAAATCGTGCCAAATCTATTCTCCGACTAACCAAAAATTCTTTCATTAATAGAAAATGCCAAAAACTTTATTTCTCTAACTCTTCCCGTGACTTCTGGCATCTAGACCAAAAACATCTCCAACTTTACTTCTTCATCTTTCCCTCCACTCCTCAGTCCTGACGGCAACACTGCCGTCTCATCTATCTCTAAGGCTGAACTCTTCTCTCAAACTTTTTCTAAAAACTCCACTCTGGACGATTCTGGGCATATTCCTCCTACTCATCCCCCCTCTGACTCCTTTATGCCTGTTATAAAGATTCTTCAAAATGATGTTTTCTATGCCCTCTCTGGCCTCAATCCTCAGAAGGATTATGGACCTCATGGAGTGCCTCCTGTGTCCTTAAAACTGTGCCTCCGTGCTCTCACTCTGCCTGGTCAAACTCTTTCGCCTCTGCCTGTCAACATCTACCTTTCCTTCTTGCTGGAAGTATGCCTTCATACAGCCTGTACCTAAGAAGGGTGACCGCTCCAATCCCTCAAACTACCGTCCTATAGCTTTACTTTCTTGTCTATCTAAAGCTTTTGAATCAATCCTTAACCGGAAGATTCAAAAGCACCTTTCCTCTGACCTTCTATCTGATCCTTAGTATGGGTTCCGCAAGGGCGTTCTACTGGTGATCTCCTAACCTTCTTAACTGACTCTTGGTCATCCTCTCTTAGCCGTTTCGGTGAAACTTTTGCTATTGCGCTGGACATATCAAAAGCTTTTGATGGGTCTGGCACAAATCTTGCTTTCTAAACTACCCTCCTACGGTTTCTATCCTTCTATCTGCCTTTATCTCCAGTTTTCCTTTCTGACCGTTCTATTTCTGCCGTGGTAGACGGTCACTGTTCTTCCTAAATCTATTAACAGTGGTGTCCCACAGGGTTCTGTCCTATCTCCCACTCTTTTTCTGTTGTTCATTGATGACCTTCTTTCCAAAACGAACTGTCCTATCCATTCCTACGCCGATGATTCCACTCTGGATTATTCAACTTCTTTTAATAGAAGACCAACCCTTCAGGAACTTAACGACTCAAGGCTGGAGGCTGCAGGGCAACAGCCTCAGACCTTGCTATCATTTCCGATTGGGGCAAGAAGAACCTGGTGTCCTTCAACGCCTCAAAAACACAGTTTCTCCACCTATCCACTCGACACAATCTTCCAAACAACTATCCCCTATTCTTTGACAACACCCAGCTATAACCTTCCTCAACACTAAACATCCTCGGTCTATCCTTAACTCAAAATCTCAACTGGAAACTTCATATCTCATCTCTTACTAAATCAGCTTCCTCGAGGCTGGGCGTTCTGTACCGTCTCCGCCAGTTCTTCTCCCCTGCACAGTTGCTGTCCATATACAGGGGCCTTGTCCGCCCTCGTATGGAGTATGCATCTCATGTGTGGGGGGCTCCCTCATACAGCTCTTCTGGACAGAGTGGAGGCTAAGCTCTTCGTCTCATCAGCTCTCCTCCTCATACTGATAGTCTTCTACCTCTTAAATTCCGCCGCAATGTTGCCTCTCTTTCTATCTTCTATCGATATTTCCACGCTGACTGCTCTTCTGAACTTGCTAACTGCATGCCTCCCCCCCTCCCGCGGCCCCGCTGCACTCGACTTTCTACTCATGCTCATCCCTATACTGTCCAAACCCCTTATGCAAGAGTTAACCAGTATCTTCACTCTTTCATCCCTCACGCTGGTAAACTCTGGAACAATCTTCCTTCATCTGTATTTCCTCCTGCCTACGACTTGAACTCTTTCAAGGGATGGTGTCAGGACACCTCTCCTCCCAGCTTGACCTATCTTTCGGCCACCTCTTTGGATTCTTTTTAGGAGCAGCAAGTAGCGGGCTTTTTTTTTATTAATGTTTGCTTTTTTTTGTGCCCTTGAACTGTCTCCTTTGCTGTAAAAAAAAAAAAAAAAAAGTAGTAGCAGTAGTAGTAGTAGTAGTAGTAGTGGTAGGAGTATTAACAAGACGTTGTAGCAATTCCGTAGTTCGTTATATTAGAATCATACATTACTATTACTACTACTGCTATTCGCACCATATCTACTACTACTTCAAATATAATAATACTGCTTCTAATACGACTACTGCTACTTCTACTACGACTACTACTACTACTACTACTAATAATAATAATAATAATGATAATAATAATAATAATAATAATAATAATAATAATAATAATAATAATAATAATAATAATAATAATAATAATAATAATAATAATAATAGTAATAATAATAATAATAATAATAATAATAATAATAATAATAATAATAATAATAATAATGATAAAGTCCGTTTTATTTCATATGTCCACTCACAGGGGATGAATTTTGAGTGATGTGGCATCTGCGCATTGTTGCTCATGGTTGGTTGAAAATAAGCATCTGCGATACCATTGGCTACTTGTGATAAATATTCAAACTATTTCTTCAGTAATATACTCGAATGTTTATATATACTTAGAACCCTCACATGTTTTTATATGAATTCAAAACATGCCGGTTTACATCGATAATCCACCATACAAGCACATGTAAAACAAGCTTGTATCAAACAATCATGTCAGATCATGCGCGAACGAACAATGGTTCTTATTTGATAAGCTTTTTTCTCTTTTCAGGTACAGACAAAGACATCTGGTTCTGTAACTGTAAATGAAAGGTATTTTAATAATCTATAATATGTAAATCACGTGGGTAATATTGAAAGTAGTACGAAATACTACTGAATGTGAGGCTTAATCATTTCTAATATTTACGATGTGATACAGATGTAATGAATAATTGGTGTCTTCTCATGTGTTCCTGAAATGGGCTAAATATTTTTTGGTTGTTCGTTGGAGTATGACCTGACGATGTTGTTTGATACAAGCTTGTCTTTTGTGTGCTTGTGTGGTATCTTGACAATGCAAATCGATATGTGTGGTATTTACATTTGGTGTTATGTTATATTTGTATACATAAACATCCAAATATATCATTGCAAATAAAGAACAAATACCATAAGTTTATGTTTACTCAATCACGAACCAACAATGCGCGTGTGCCACATCTAGACTCGTGAGTGGACCGGTGGGATGAAATCGACCATACTACCACTACTCGCCTTACTACAAACAACTACTACTACTACTACTACTACTACTACTACTACTAACTACTACTGCTACTACTACTGCTACTAGTTCTACTACTACTACTACTACTACTACTACTACTACTACTACTACTACTACTACTACTACTACTACTACTACTACTACTACTACTACTACTACTACTGCTGCTGCTGCTGCTTCTGCAACTACTGTCTATAACTACTACTATAATAAAAAAACTACAACTGCTTCTATTTCCTTTATATGCATTGTGTATCATATTGTTTTCCACGTTCTGTCGTTCATGTATTATATTCAAGTAGGCCGGATATACTTAAACAGTGTGAGGAGACAGAAAGGGCCAGTATCCGCTAGGGAGGTGAAGGGTGAGCGTTGCTGTGCTGTGTCTTTTTTTTTGTTGTTTGTTTGTTTTTGTGTGTCATTTATCTTGCTCTGATCCCATACGGGTCTTGCAATCAATAGCCCTTACCGTCTTCGAAATATACGTGCTACAGTTGTAGGGTGGACACAAACCCCAGCTGATCCCCGCGACCGATTCCTTGCTAGGTGGAAACGGGGCACTGCTATAAGGAGACTGCCCATCCACCTCTACTGCTCACGGGAATCAAACTTGTGATTTCTTGGGTGTGAATATATCACTCTAACTACTGAACTACGAAGCATCTTGTGTGTGTGCATGTGTGTGTGTGTGTTTCTCTCTCTCTCTCTCTCTCTCTCTCTCTCTCTCTCTCTCTCTCTCTCTCTCTCTCTCTCTCTCTCTCTCTCTCTCTTTGTATCAATGGTGCACTTCCAAATATTATTCTTCATATTTTCTTGACAATATTAAGTCTTTTACCTTTTTTTCCTTCTTTAACCTGTCTCTTCAGCGAGTCCGAACTACCGCCAATCAGCGTGCAGCATGTGGATTAACGTCACGAGCATCTTGGCCCTACTATTGGTCCTCCTCATACCAGCAGCTATGACATCTAGAACTCCATGGAACATTCAAGGTAACTACATATTTTTTTACATGTTTGTTATTATTACTATTATGCAATAGTAATATTAACACACACACACACACACACACACACACACACACACACATTCGAGCTCGGCGTCCAGCTGGGGAAGACCCGGGCTCGCGTCCCGCCCGCTGCTATAAGCTCAGTCATCGCCGAGTGGCCTAATATTACCCACAGATTCTCCTGCAGACCATCTAATAACACTGACTCTAAATTCTCAAAAAAAAAAAAAGAAAAAAAAAAGAATCAAAGATTTGCTACAGGGAACACCATGAGTCACGCAAGATGGCGCCACTATAAATACTTGCCTGCATCACATCAGCCTGAAGCCGACCACCAAGCCCCAACAAAAAAAGCCTACCAGCGCTATTGGCGAAACAAAAAAAAAGGAATACACACACACACACACACACACACACACACACACACACACACACACACCCTCCCACAGTTTTAAGTAAAATTGGGCAAGAACGGAAATCATGTAATCTCTGACGCGCACAGTTTTCCATGAAGCTGGCCACGTTCCCCCCTCCCTCCCCCCCACACACACCCGGGGATGCGCTAATTTTCCTTCGACGCATTTCCTACACGTCACCTCTACACCATTAGCATTTTTTAGTGTAGTGACATGTTTCCTACATATACTATATAGCATATCTCCTACACACAAAAGTCTATTTTGTCAATTTTCATAGGGTTCCAGTCATATTTCCTACACCAAGAAAGGCAGTGATTCACAATACCTACAGGATACCAGTCGTAAATGAATTCCTGCGAGTTTAGGTCAAATAGTGTTTGCCTCGAATTTTTGACCATGAGTAAAGTCTACATAGTCGAAAAAGTCGAGTTCACGTTCAGTTACTAGCTGAGTGAGGTTTAGACTCGACCCAACACTATTCTTCTCCCAATTCGTGGGGCACGTACAAGGGAGGGTGACACACATTTCCTCCAACTAAGAAGAGACGGCAATTTTGGGGCCCGGGTAGTCGGCGAGCAGATCACTCAGCTGTTCATCCTACCTTTCGATCTGGTCGATAATTGGGTGCAGCAGGAAACCTGTGGAGGGTAAATTGTGGTAATTCGGATGTCACATTGGCCCTGAGTCCCGGGGAATAAGTTCTTACCCACACTCAGAGCGAATGGAACGGAGATGAGTACCGCGGCCACGTGTAGCCATAGGGTATGTCCCCAACTTTACCTTACAACACTGGGCAGGGCAGTGGTTCCTCTGTCCTATTGACACGCTGCCTTTGGTGCTGATTGCATAGCTATGTTTGTCGCAGGAGCAGATTATATTATACACGTCCGGTAATATGTTCCACTTGTCATATTATCATTCAGGACAGGATTGAGGTATTCATTTAAATAGTTCAAATGAAGGTAATGTGCTCACGACATCCAATTTTTATATTTTACAGTTTTACTTTACATTGGTATGCCGTTAAAGAGAAACTAAATTTCCCCATTAATATTTTCCAATGTTTTGTATTCTTTCTTGCTTAATACAACTGTTTCTTCTGCAAAAACTTGCATTCGTTTTCAATCAATTTCTGTACAGTCCACGTGATCGCAAAGCTCTAGGAAATAGGACAGTATAACCGAGGGAGTTACGCCGGAGGCATGCTGGGCTCTTAATTTGTGTTGGAAATGTGCAGGATACTTCTTTTTGTGTAGGAAATTTGGTGGACTAAGTGTAGGAAATATGGCAGTACACTAAATTTTGTAGTTATGAAGGATATTTGACTACGTCACTTCACACACACACACACACACACACACACACACACACACTTTCTCTCTCTCTCTCTCTCTCTCTCTCTCTCTCTCTCTCTCTCTCTCTCTCTCTCTCTCTCTCTCTCTCTCTCTCTCTCTCTCTCTCTCTCTCTCTCTCTCTCTCTCTCTCTCTCTCTCTCTCTCTCTCTCTCTCTCTCTCACACACACACACACACACACACACACGCAGTTAGTTAGTTAGTCAGTTTTATTGACCACAACAACTGTCTTATAAGAAACGTTACAATGAAAGGTCCAACACAAATGATTTTCATGAGTTACGTCTCTGAACAATAAAAATATCTTACATTAAAAAAAAAAAACTTTTCTAGCCGCATTAGCAGACATTTTTAAGGACTATAAATAAGAAACGCCCAAAAATGCAAATAAATACCTAGAAACTAAAACAAACCAGACACTAAAACGTATACAATCAGGCGAAAGCTACAAGAACCACGGAAATAAAACGACTCTCTCTAAAAATTGAACACTACCCAAAGTTTAATGAACTCCAATAATATCAAACACTAAAACAAATACAATCAGGCAAAAGCCACACACACACAAAAAAAACACGAAAATAAAACGACTCGCTCTAAAAGTTGAACCCTACCCAAACTCTATTGAACTCCAGTACCCAGTAAATATAATACTCGTATTTTTTTTTTAAAGACAAAACGATATTAAAAAAAAAGACTAAAACAGTTGCATCTAAAAAAAAATAATAAAATATATTTGACTAGAAACAAAATTAAGAAATAATGCGGACTATGGAAACATACTCAAACTAAAATACATTAAAACATCTCCAAACGAGCAACGTAAGATTAAGCGTGACTAATTTAAAGGACTAGGTTTTGTAAACATCCAGGACCATGTATATTATATGGCATCTTTGGGCGTCATCATACTGGACACATCATACACATCATACACACACACACACACACACACACACACACACACACACACACACACACACACACACACACCAGGGATGGAGTTCATACAAGAACTGCGTATTCGAATGCGAATACGAATACTTCACATTCCAACGATTACGAATACGCATTCGAATACACTGAAATGGTTCTAACTCGAAAACAAATACGAATACTTCTTGAATATATTCACGAATACATTCATGAATACTTTTCACTGAATAATACCTTCTTTTCGTGACTGGGAACAGCACTGTTCTAAAGTTATACAATAGTACAATGAGCTCATTAATTTGTACTATACAGGACCATTACACGTCCGCCCATGAAGTTGGAGATGTATACAATATAAGGAACAACGGCTGTTATTTTTTATCATAATTTTTTAAAGTGTTCGTCAGATTATTCGCAGAATACGAGTACTTTTCCCTTGTATTTGAATACGAATAAGAATACTCTGATTTATATCGCTAATTATTCGAATACGAATGCACCCAAATACGGTATTCGAATACGAATGCCAACTATGTAAACTACATCCCTGACACACACACACTCTCTCTCTCTCTCTCTCTCTCTCTCTCTCTCTCTCTCTCTCTCTCTCTCTCTCTCTCTCTCTCTCTCTCTCTCTCTCAAAAAAACAACAACATTATCATCATTATATTCAGCATTTGTTAGTATAGTGCAGGGCAAAGGGTTCTCCCAACGTTCTTCACATGTTTTTTTCTATGGTGTTAGTGTTTATTCATTATGCTTCCGAAAGATCTATTCCACTTCTTTACCTGATTTTCTGCCTACCATGACATCTACAATTCTTGGGCTTCCATTATGTTACACTTTAGTCTGTTCACTTAAGCTAGATTCCTGGCGCCTAGGCAGGTTAGTAGCTTGCAGCTGATTAGCTGCTCCGCTCTCCACTTAACTGCTCATGTCGGACCACATCTTGCATGCTCAAGTGAGACTATGCTAAAAGATCAATTGTGCTAGGAATAATGCTAGATACTTAATTTGAGTCTAAATTATGCCAAAAGCATAAAATTATGCTACATTTGGTAACACTGCCGGATAGTGTGGCGACCTCAATACCCCTAGCCTAGCATCGCGCCGCCATAGCCTAGGTAGTCCACCTTTCAAAGTTTTATTGTCTTTTCTCGTTGTTTTATCATCACCTTCCCGGCACGGCACAGCCAAGGGCACACTGCCTTACTATTAACAAATGTTAGATAAATTATCCAACGAAGAATTGCAGTCGAACGAAAAAAAAACATAATCAGCGCAGTATAAAAGAACTACCTTATATTATTACACAAGAGATAATTAAAATAATTAAGATATAAAAAAATGTATTAAAAAGCACTAATATATATATATATATATATATATATATATATATATATATATATATATATATATATATATATATATATATATATATATATATATATCAAAATCAAAATATAAAAAATTATTTCACTGGTAGATTACACTTATTGTATTCATGACTCCAGACATGGTGCTGCGAGGTGACTGCAGGCTGTCAGAAGCTGAGAAGTTTTTATTTCTTGATATATTGATCGCATTAACTGTAAAGGTGACTCTGCATGTTCTTGAAATGCTTCTTTTGGTAGTGTTTTAGCTTCCCTTTCTTTACTAACTTTGCACAGGTACTATAATGTTAGTCGGTTCACTTGAGTCTGAAGTGTGCATTATCGTGCAACGCAAACCTGCAGCCACACGGCGTGTCCGATTTCTAAACTACCCTCCTGCGGATTCTATCCCTTTCTCTGTCCCTTTATCTCCAGTTTCCTTTCCGGTAGACGGTCACTGTTCTTCCCTTAAACCTAACAACAGTGGTGTCCCGGAGGACTCTGTCCTGTCTCCCACTCACTTTCTGATATTCAATATTAATCAATGATCTTTCCACAACAAACTGTTCTACCCACTTGTACGCCGACGACTCTACTTTGCAATATCCGACTACTTTCAACAAAAAACCCTCCCAACAGGAATTACAAGACTCTAGACGGGAGGCTGCAGAACACTAAACCTTTGACATTGCTATTATTTCCGATTGGGGCAGAAGGAACCTGGTGTTCTTCCATGCCTCAGAAACTCAATTTCTCCGCCTATCAACTCGACACAATCTTTCAAACACCTACCCCCTATTCTTCGACAGCACTCAGCTGTCACCTTTTTCTACATTAAACATCCTCGGTCTTTCCTTAACTCAAAATCTTAGCTGGAAACTCACATCTCTTTTTTCATTGAACAGCTTCCTCGAGATTGGACTTTCTTTATCGTCTTCGCCAGTTCTTTCCCCCCCCCACAGTTGTTATCCATATACATTGGCCTTGTCCGCACTCGTATAGAGTATGCGTCCCACGTGTTGGGGGGCTCCACACACACAGCTCTCACGGACAGATTAGAGTAGGTTCTTCGTCTCATCAACTCCTCTCCTCTTACTGACAGTTTTCTAGGCCTACCTATTAAATTCCGCGGCAATGTTGTCTCTCTTTCTATCTTTTATCGATATCTTCACGCTGATTGCTGTTCTGAACTTGCTAACTGCATGCCTCCCCCACCTCCCGCGGCCCCGCTGCACACAACTTTCTACTCAAGCTCATCCCTATACTATCCAAATCCCTTATACAAGAGTTAACCAGCATCTTCACTCTTTCAAACCTCACGTTGGTAACCCCTAGAACAATCTTCCTTCATCTGCATTTCCTCCTGCCTACGGCTTGAACTGTTTTAGAAGAGAGTATCAAGACACCTCTCTTCCCGAAACTGACCTCTCTTTTGGCCACTCCTTTAAACTCTTTTTATAGGAGCAGTGATTTGCGGGCTTTTTTTTTTCATTTTCTTTTGTTTGCCCTTGAGCTGTTTACTTAAAAAAAAGGAGTATATCTTTCTCCACACTGCCTGTCACCAGTCGAAGCTACATCTCTTTATGGTGATGTCAGGAAATAAATTTCTAATTGCTCCGCAAAAACTAACCTCAAAATCGGACACTAAAATTTTTAGCTTTCTCTCTGGTAAGACACTTGCGATGCACTGCATGACCTGCTTGTAATCTCTGACAATTTCTACTCATTAATTAAAAAAAAACACGAGTGGGACTTGTTTAACTTGTTCCTCTCCTTTAACAAATGCATGTCTTGAATAAAGCTGAATAAAAGGAGCCTTTACAATGAGGAAAGTTCTATCACAAACCAAGTTCTAGCATCCATCAATATATTCTTCTGTCTTGAGCTTGAAAATATTAAATGGCGGCCATCATCAACAAAAAGGTCAGCTAACAGGAATTAATTTGGTATGTGATCTTTATCAAGGCTGAAATTGAGATATCTTGGATGCTTTGTCCTCTCACCTTGTCTGTGTCTGTTCGCAGCTCGTGAAAGGTTGGACGGATTAGGGAGGCTGCAAGGTAAAAGATCTTAAGTAGTGTCCCTAGCCATCACTTCTTCTACGATGGCCATTGCTGATCTGATCATTTCATTATTTGCTCGTTTCTTCACTTCAGCACAATTTTTGTGAAGTTGATCTCGTCCTGGCTGGGCAGGATGATTATGAGTGTTTAAAGATGGAGTGAACGTATCATCATCTTAAACAACTTTTGCTTGACATGACCCAATTACCCCTCGGGATGTATGTACACTCTCCACAAAAAGTTCTCGAACACCTGGGCGCTATGGTTGTGGAAATGAATCGATAGTGGCTAGTTGCCTGGGAATGGTTGGTACCCCTGATTGTGATGACGCATCTGAATCCATTATTGTATATGATACGTTTCGATCCTGTGTTGATTTGATGGTTGCAGTAAGTCATACGTACTCACGTTAGTCTCCGGCGCTAAGTCATTATTATCCTTCACACTGAAGGCCTCAGTTATCGCCAAACAGCACGGTGGATTGATATGTCCATCTCTACCATATCACTATGGGCCACCAGGTATGTGGAAACACGCTCCACTAGTGACACGCCTCGAAGCAAACTTAACAGTAAAATCGGTGCAGGCGGTGCATACACTCATTAAACACCTCCCATCCTCATATATGTTATACCTAACTAATCTATCGCAGTATGTGGTTTACGTATTAATTTTGGCAGATATTTTAAATTTACACACTTTTACTGGCAATTATACTCAAACTACTACCTGGAATTATCATTCCCTCATTTGAATGGGAATGACGTCAGTCACAGCATTTAAACTGACTGATAGTCCTCAAGCGGAATGGGTTAGTTACAAAATTATTTTATTCTATTCACTTGATGGTACTAAATTAGCACCAGAATGACGTTAATCTACAGACGAAAAAAACACCCTTGGGACAAGGAATTATCACCGCAATCACTGATTATACTACGGTTACCTAACATATGGGTAGGCGGTGGCCGACTGGTTACCGTGCGGGCACCGCATTTACCGCGCGATGGATGACGCTGGTTCGAATCCGCCGCTACCACCTGGGATTTTTCAATCACCGCCGAGTGGCTTAAGATTACCCACATGCTGTCCTAAAGACCACCCATCAACCCGAACTCTAGAGAAAACCGTCCAAGTGAATCAAAAACGATCTCCGGGGGACAGCACGAGCCAAGAAAAGCCTCCTTGATAGAAACAGGCACCACTAGTGACACGCCTCGGAGCCTCGAAGCAGACTTAAGTCTAACAGTGTAATGTTCGCTGGGGGTGCATACACAAATTATTAAATAAATACCTCTCATATATCGTATACTATAATTATAACCAAGCTCTCGCAGAATGTGCTTTACTATTGATTTTGATAGACATTTTAATTCTATATACATTTACTGCCAAATATACTCAAATTACTACCTGAAATTATCATTCCCTCACTTGAATAGGACTGAGACATCACCCACAGCATTTAAACGGACTGATTGTTTTTAAATTTTTCCTTTAAATATGCGAATTTTGCCGAAATACTTATAAATAAGATTACCATATGCCAGAGGTCTTTATAAATAGTTTTTTTTTTTGTTATTTTCGATCATTTTCAAAAAATATAAAAACGAGTTGGCCGATCACGTTAAATTGTTAAACTGAAGAAATACACAAGAACAAATACGCAACGAGCATTCTCGCGCAATACCTTTAATCACTGAGATAATCACATTTAATGTGTTTATTAATTAATCAACGGATAAAGCTGGTCCGACGGACACAGACTTAGACAGGAACTTACATTGAATGAGGTATAATCAGAGTTGCCAGCCAGCGGGTATTGGGTCACAGGGCCCACGAAGCTTGAGCTATTCTTTCAATTATCGTAATTTTTTTTACCTGTGTTTGTCTGGGGCTTGTAACAATTACACTTCAGTTTAATGCAAGAACGATTTCGGAGGAGGAGAGGCTGCCGGATAACATTTATATTTTCTCTTGTTTATCAATAAATAAAACAACGAGAATGATCAGCTACATTTTTATTAACAAGCACCAATGTGTCGAGGATGATCAACGACAAACTTGGACTTCCCCCCGTGAGTCTCGAACGTGCTCATAGGGTGGGACCAGTTAGGCAGTTGCCCCGTCTCACTCCCGGCCAGTAGTTGTCCGCTTTGAGAAGTGCAGCGACCGAGAAACAGTCATAAGGAACGGAAAGAAACTCAAAGGAACCGGCATCTACATAAATGAAGAGCTGTGTCGCGCCTCTCAGGAAATCAAGATGAAGCAACTACCTCTACTGAAGAAGGCGAGAGAAGAAGGTAAAATCGGGCACTTCCGTCATACGCGATTGATCATCAAAGAAAAACTGGTCAACAATCGTCATTCTCGACCATCGCGGCTGACCCGACACCTGATTCGACTCCTCACAGCTCTGGCGGGGATGAGGCGGCGCACAGTGCTGGGACTGGTTGTACTGGAAAAGCTAGTTCTGCTGCTTTTGGAATTTTCCAGACTGCTGGGTCGTAAAGTTCGGTTGGAGTAGTTTAAATATTCCCCCCAACTCAAAAACCCCGACTTCCCGCGGGTCCCCCAAGATCGTTGGGGGAAGGGGATTAATTTGGTTTTTTCTTTACTTTTCAGTACTTCCGCCTTCATATTATGGTTAAGGGACATGTAATTAGTTCCTTAACCATAATATGGAGGCGTAATATCGTATTTTGGAGGCGCGGAGTGATTCTCCACATTACAAAAATATCTTAGTAAAATAAAAGGTATTTATGAAATGTATAGCGCATCAATAAATGAACGGTGATAAAAAAACACCATCATCATAATGTTTGAGACGGGGTCTGGAGGTAGTGGCCGTGGGCCATGGCCGTAAGTTCTCAACCGGGCCGGACATCCCCCATCTTTTGGCCGTAAATTTGATAGTTCGTCGGCTTCACCTCAATTAATAGGATTAGCGGGCCGTGTCGACTCTACCAATTCAACCTCCATGGTCAGTGTAGTAGAACCCCCCCCCCCCCCCCCCCACCGCCTTCCCCCTAATCCGTCCCGCGCCGCGTCATTTTTGGCGGGCCACACCGCATATTAAATATATTTAAACTACTCCAACCGAACTTGATAACCTAACTGCTAACGCCCCCCTCGACCCCCACTGTGATAAGGAGAGCAGCTCTATCTGCCCGACTTGTCAGTCCCACACTTATCACTCAACAGCCTAGAGAGCGTTATATTGAGTGTCGACAATCCCGTGAACGTGACCGCTCCACATAGTTATATACTAGAGCGCGGGTCCCCCATCTACCCCATCTAGTCCATCAACTCTAACTTGAGCCCTGTGGCTTGGCCCGGGGAAACCCCCATTGTTTACAGATCAAGCGATGACCTGCGCATGGCGATCTATCTCACTGTTAGTCTGTACGATATATATATATATATATATATATATATATATATATATATATATATATATATATATATATATATATATATATATATATATATATATATATATATATATATATATAGATAGATAGATAGATAGATAGATAGATAGATAGATATTCATAATACGACTGCATGGTGTTATAAATGGCTTGGGATTAGAGGGAAAGACAACGACTGAGTCGCGCCCAAGGGCTCAAGTTATAATCGATAGACTATAACTGCATTGTACTGAGTGATGTCCGCGGCCCGTCGCGGCGGCCGCGAGTGTGCCCAATATGAGCGTTACCATACCCCAAAAATTGCCAGTGATCGCTAGCTACTTTAACTAGAACTGAGTCAGGGCCTGTTGAAGTGATGATGACTCGCACACTTTAAAATCTGTCACGTGATAAATCATTATGCACTGTACCTATAGTCGACAAGACATTGATCCCAAGTGTTTATGCTAACATTTTTCATGTGAAGTGGTGAAAAACACTTTACCATTCAGTTATTACAAGCTAAATACTCGCAACTAAGCTTTCACCATTCTCGCATTTTTTCTACTCCTGCCGTATGTATAGCTTGAACCATTTTTGCAATAGATTCCACGAAGACTAATGCTTAATCTGGCAAGTACCGAACATAATCTAGTCAGTAGAACTCGTGGTAAAGAGATATTCAAAAGGCCGAAACCCGCATGGTGCCGAAAGGAGCGGCTGAGCGGCTGAACTCACAAAACAATGAAAATAAATTATTTCACCAACAAACAGATAATTATAATACAATAGCGTATTACAGTGAGGATAGATACATAACAAAACTATAGAAAAGCAGAGTGTGTGAATAAGAAGAAGAGAAGACCGAGAGAAGGAGGACCTAAGACCCGATGGAAAGCGTTACAGGTCAGAAGAAGAAGAAGAAGAAGGTTTGTTGTGGTTTGGTTACGGACAATCTCACATAACAATGCCAAGCCGTATTAATACATATGAACAAGTATAGTCTGTGTTCGTGATATATTAATTGCTTTAGTGTGTAAAGAGATAGTACAGAAGGTTTTTGTAGACCAAACAACAACGAACAGTTTTGTTTCCCCAGCAACCAAAGGTTCAAAATTTCATTTATTATAATACCGCATCTGTGTCAAAGATTATTGAAGAAAAATGTTCTCAATATTCATAACTTTGTTTTGAATTACACTGGGATAAGGAAAACTTTTTTATAGTAGACCCAGTTTTCCGTACCATATTATGCTTTCCAGATAATTTGGCATTTTTTTTCGAGGTATGGGTTTGCTCCCATTCATCCCAAGCCGACGACTTGACACCCCTCACTCCCACCCGAGTGCAATTCTGATTGTGATTGTGAATCCATGGTTTAGAGAACTCCGTTTGACTGTTATACCACTTTAAAATCTTTCCTTTTTCTACACTCCTTGTGTATAAGGGTTGTAGAGAGCTGCAATTTCCATCAGAAAGTGGTGCAATCTTTTATTTGGGTCCTTGTTGGTCATGAGAAACACAGACCGAGGCAGGTATTCCGCAGTGTTTATTTCTCCCATACAGCGGGACCTTGCTTTTGGCTTCCCTCCAGAGTCGCTCTATTGTTTTGTGTGCCAGCGTTGAAGAGCCAACAAAATTGAGACTGATTAACTGTTAGATGTTTGTAGCCCTTTTCACTGAGGCAATAATATGCTTTCCAGCAGTCTGAAATAATAGTGGTTTCTGTCTGATTCGGCTATTCGATAACTTTTAAAAGTATTGTTGTGCTGGAAGCTTCCCCCGGCGACCATAGGCCTCTAGAAGGCTCCCGGAGAAACGAGCAAGGGGGCGGGGAGCAAGACGAGCCGTCCGCGCGCAAGCGCGGCCAGGCGCCAGGCGGGAAGTGTTGCCAACTCGCATATATTTTTGCTACATGTTCTTGTATGATCTAAAATATACTGTAACATTCTAGACTGTACTGTTCTGGATATATATAGGAGAAGAGGGCGAGAGAGTGCTAGTCCCAGTCATAGTAAGCTAGTGGTAAGTGAAGAGTCAGAGTGAAGTGTACTACTAAGGAAGAACATTAAACTACAGAAACTGTGCAAAGTGTTTACATATCTCCCTCCCACGGAGTCTCCTGACGGCGACACGGAACCCAAGTAACACGTCCGGCATAACAGTATTTCACTTTTTTCAACAGAAACCATGAAGCACGCACGAGTTTTGCGACACAGTCCACCAAATACCCATTTGTAGCCCCTTTCACTAAGGCAATTAAATGCTTTCAAGCAATCTGAAATAATAAACACTAAGTTTAGCAATGTCCTTTGCATGGTGGGGATACCAAAACTGTACCGCATATTTCAAGTGGGGTCTGACTAAACTATTGTAGAGCGGAAGTATTACATTTTTTTCTTGAATAAAAAGCTTCTTTTAATGAAGCCCAACATTCTGTTCGCTTTATTTGCTGCATCGATGCATTGCTGCGAGAATGTGAGGTTTGATGCGATTTTGACACCCAGGTCCTTGACGCATTGAACGCTTTTGAGTTTGACGCCGCGCATTTCGTAATCGAACTTCTTATTTCTTGTTCCAACATGAAGGACCTGGCACTTGTCTACGTTAAAGGGCATCTCCCATCTATCAGACCAAGCTGAAATTTTGTTCAGATCCTCTTGGAGGCTTTGCCTGTTTTCGTCAGTGAGAACCGAGTTACCAATCTTCGTGTCGTCTGCAAATTTACTAATCCGATTATTAAGTCCAACATCCACATCGTTGATGTAAATAATGAAGAGCACTGTGCCAAGAACCGAGCCCTGAGGGACGCCACTAGTGACCGGCGCCCACTCGTTAAATCCGTCGATCACAACTCTTTGTTTCTGTTGCTCAACAAATTGACTTGACGGTCAATACCTATTTGCTTTAATTTATAAAGTAATTTATGATGTGGGACTTTATCAAACGCTTTCTGGAAATCAAGATAGACTATGTCCAATGATTTGGTTACGTCATAAACTGAGAAAAGGTCGTTATAAAAGGTCAATAGGTTTGATAGGCAGGATCTTTTGTTACGGAAGCCATGTTGTGAATCCCCAGTTAATGAGCGGCTTTCAAGGTAACTCACAATTTTGTCTCTGATTATGCTTACGAGCAGCTTACCTACAACTGAAGTTAGACTAATGGACCTGGTATTTTTGTGTCCCATCTCAAAAATCGGTGTTACGTTAGCCTTTTTCCAATCAGAAGGGACGATGCCTTGCCGCAAGGACATATTGAAAACGGTTGTGAGGGAGGAGAGAATTTTGTTCTTTGTTTCTTTTAAGCAGTATAGGATATACTTCGTCGGGTCCGGGACTTTTATTTGTTTCAAGGGATTGGAGAACTTTAAAGACTTCATCGGTAGTAATTACAAAGTTTGGCAATGCATGCTCGAGATATACGTTAGTACTGTTGTCGTCACTGTTGTTGGTGGCAGTGGTGGGAGGGCTGCTACTATTAAACATTGAGGAAAAGTAATTGTTTAAGAGGTTTGCAATGTGTTGGCTGTCAGATACTAGTGCACCGTTACTGTTTGTTAAAGGTCCAATTCAACTTCTGATCGCCTTTCTGTTGTTTATATAACTGAAGAAGGATTTCGGATTATTTTTACAGTTGACAGCAATGCTTTCTTCATATCTACGCTTTGCCTGACATACTAATATTTTCACTTGCCGCCTGGCTTCATGATAAAGTTTAAGGTTTTCGGGCGTGGTTTGTTCTTTCTTTAGCCTGTAAAGCAATTTTCTTTCCTTAATCGAGTGTTTAATTCGTTATTAATCCAAGGTGGGCTTTTAATAGTGTTACTTCGCTTTTCGTACAATGGGACAATTGTGTTCTGCTGAGTGATTAAATGATCTTTAAAGTTTAGCCAGGTTTCCCCTACGTTGCCGTCATCTGATAGTTGTATTTGTTAGTTTTTGTCGGATTTCTACGAAATTAGCTCTTTTGAAATTTGGCACCTTTACTTTATTTTCTGTTGTTTGAGCTCTGATATCGACGCGCACTAATCTATGATCGCAAGAACCAAGGTGTTCTCCTACCGTGACATTACTGACTAGGTTATCTTGGGTCTAGTATGTTATTTTGTCGAGTTGGTTCAGAAACCATTTGGTTTAGGTAATTTTCTTCCAAAAATTCGATCATTGTATGTGACTCGCCTTCTGTACCTGACAGTGTCACCCAATCGATATGGGGAAGGTTAAAGCCTCCTAATATTAGTGAGTCGCTGTTATTAAGTGATTGCCTTAAAACTCTGTACATTTCAACATCTTCGAGTGATTGCCCCGGAGGCCTGTAGGTGACTGATATTATTTACGTAGATTGACTTTTGCAATGTTTACTCGCACGCACAAATGTTCAACGTTACTGTCACTTGGTGTTCTGTCAGTGGGTTGTAAATAGCTTTTGACGTAAAGGGCGAGGCCACCACCTCTACGGTTAACACGATCTTTTTATAAGTCGGTAGCCATGTATGTTGTATTCTGAATTTAAATCAATATTTGCAGTGTCGATAAATGTTTCGGTTATAGCAATGACGTCAAAATTTTCTGTTAGAGCAAGACATTTCAGTTCATCGAACTTGTTTCTAAGGCTACACGCATTGAAACTAAGGACTTTTAAGTTATCACTTTTAAGTTATCTTGAGGTTTGGTAATAGAGGTGGTGGTTCTTGCGGGTTCACGGTTTCGCGTTTGTTGTGATGCATGCCGTCTATTTACACGGGCAGGGTGGAGGGACGTGGCCGAGAGCGGTTTTTTGATCGGGTGTCACGAACTGCATCGTTTAGGACCCTTCCGAGTCTGGCTGCCCCGATGGGGGACAGATGTATTCCGTCACGATGGAAGAGCTCACTCTAGCAGTAGAAATTGTCTCAGGCGTTAAAGAACTCAACGTCAAGCTCCCTGCAAAGAGTCTGTAAGTGGTTGTTGGGGCTGAAGGCCTTACTGAAAAAGTCGCTCGCCGCCCACTTCCGAGGTAGAATTCCTGAAATCGAAATGTTAGGGGATTTAGACTTGTACTGCTGGATAAGGCTACGGTACTTGTCCTGCAGCTCCTCAGACCGGGTCGTGGTGACCAGAGTATATACTCTGGTGGTGACGTCGTTCGTACCTGTGTGGAGAACAAAAAGAGAGTCATTGGAGGCCTCAGCGGAGACCTCGTCCAGGGCAGCTGTGATGTCGTCGACTCCAGCTCCGAGATAACAATAGTTACGCCTACGACGGGGGACTCTTCCACAGAAGTCAACCACCTAATGGCGAATCATAGAGTCCCCAACCAAGAATGTGCTCTGCTCCTCGTCCTCCTCTTCTAGTATGGCAAACCTGTTATAGCAATGAGTAGGGTAAATGGCTCTGGGGGCGGGTCTGGCTGGCTCCCCCTCTCACGGGAGTGAAGTCAGCAATAACAGATGGAGCTCCTCCGTTCGCCTGTGATGAGACATTTTCGGCTTGGCGAGCAGGCGCGGCGGGTGATTGGGCATCAGTAGCAGCAGGTGCGACGATGTTGGCCTGGATAAATTTCTGTAAGGTTTCAATAGTACTTGTTAGTTCGGTGATCTTCTCCTGGCAAGCGGTCAGCCTTTGATCTTGTTCAAGGAGTCTGGTTTCCATCTGCTGTCTCAACAGGCAGATCTTGCAGACGGACGAACGTCCTGAAAAGAAATGTCTTGAAAAACTTCCTGAACAGGTCGAGCATTACTTGAGCGCCGTCAGGGTACGCAAAAAAGAGAGCAAATGAGTTTTTTTTTTTTTTCTTTTTACGTCGGGATAGGCACAAGGGTCGTGCGTGCGCGCGCGAGAGGGGGAGAGAGAGAGAGAGAGAGAGAGAGAGAGAGAGAGAGAGAGAGAGAGAGAGAGAGAGAGAGAGAGAGAGAGGGGGGGGGGGGGAGAGGGGAGGTGAGAGAGGGAGGGGCGAGAGAAGAGGAGCGAAACGCGAGGGACGAGAGGGAGAGAGACCCAGGTGAGTGGGTGATTAAGAGACTCAGTGTGTCTCAGGGGAATACTCGGGTCAGGTCAGGTCAGGTCACTCTCCACACCTGTGAGGGAGTGGTGTGGGAGTGGAATCTGGAAATATACAATAAATATGGCGGAAAGAGTGTAACACTGTGTTTTGTGTATACGCGTATATAAGTTTTACAGGGGGCTACGTCGAGAGGATAGATACAGGCAAATAGAGGTAGTAAAAGTAAGGGCAACACTTAATCCTGTCCAGTGAAGCACGTGGTCGTACAGCAATCAGCACAGGCACTCTGCACACCACTGTAGGCAGCTAAGAAACTCGGCAGACAATAACCAGCACGCAGCACAACGCGTAATGGCACACGGCACACAGTACAGCACAAAGGGTGGAATCGCAAGCGAGAGAGGTCACGGAAACAGGAGCGCGAGCGGCTTGACCTCTAGGAATGAGGACAGGGGGCTAACTAACTAACTAACTGCTAAATGCATGTTTCTACCCCTCCGTGGCCTTGTTGCACGCGACTCTTTACTCTCGCTCACCTCCATGCTGTCCAAAGTCCTAATGCAAGAGGTAAACCAATGTCTTCATTCTTTCATCCCTTTCGTTAGTAAACTCTTGTCTGTATCTTCACTTCCAACGACAAGAACGCATTGAAGAAAGAGAGCATTGAGATACACCATTAACAAAATATGCCTTATTTTTTAGAACTTCTCTCCTCTTGTTTTCGGAGCAGTGCTTTGCAGAATTTTCCTGTTTCTGTTCTGCCCTTGAGCTGCTTTTTCGCTTCAAAAAAAAGTTAACACTCCTAAGAATGAAGGAAAAAGGAAAAACAGATGAAACAGCAAAACAAAATTTTGAGTATCTGACCACACTGCCCTTCACCCATTGCCATCTCGATATAACAAGGCCTGACAGCTCAAATTATGAGTCATCCAAGTAACGCCGAGTGTCCCGCGCTCTCCAACTATTTTTTTTTTAATGCAAATCTTTGCGAGAGATAAATAAAGGTTTTCCAACATTAATATCTTATAAACATCATCAAATTAGACATAAAAAAAGAGGAAATAAATAAGATATAGTATAAGGAGAGGGAGAAATATTCACCTAAAAAAAAAATAAAAATTACATTGACAGTCGTAACTGGGTACTCCTATTAGGCGGGGCTCCCACTATTCCGTTTTGACGAATCCGTCGACAGTAATGACATCAAAATTACGTCAGTGAAACAGCGGCCGCTCGGCACGGATGATCCACTCCGTCAGTCCATCGCCTATCATTTGTTGACAAACATATGGACAGCATTAACCACAACGACTTCTTGTATATGTTATTTTGTAGCTAAGTACTTCTATTTCATATGTTCATGATATGTAGAATATTAAACATCACTGGACTGGCACCACCACCCCAACCCCGGATCCAAAAGTTAACTTGAGTTCATCTCTGGACAGGCTCCGCGCGGGGCCCGGACTCCGTTGATGACGTCACTAACGGTCGATGGATCCGTGAAAACGGAATAGTGGGAACCCCGCCTTAGTTTGATTTGTCACCGTTTCTAAATGTTTCTTTTTGACATTCATAACGCTGTCGTTACAATTACTATATTCAACAAGCCGATCCTCCATCCCGATACTAGGCAATTCAGTCACCTGCTATCTGGCAACTACGAGTGAGGGGACTGCTACAATCCTCTTTATACCATCTCCGTTCCTGGGACAAATTATTTACTCATATAATCGCCACATGGATCTCAGTGTTAACATGGTATATTTTATCGTTAAACTTTTTGAAGAAGATATATTCGTATAATAGCAATGAAATAGTTTACGTTTATAATATATGGCTTCGAAATGTGAGACAGAGTCACCACTCAGCGGTGGTGCACTCTATAGTACCTCTATCTAACTTGTAGTTGCCAGATAGCAGGTGACTGAGTTGCCTAGTATAGGGATGGAGGATTGGCTTGTTAAATATAGTAATTGTAACGACAGCGTTATGGATGTCAAAAAGATATTCAGAAACGGTGACAAATAAAAATAATGAGTCTAACCAGTTACGACTGTCAATGTATTTATATAATTTTCTGAGTGAATATTTCTCCCTCTCCTTATACAATATCTTATTTATTTTCCTCCATTTTAGGTGTACTTGATGATTCTTATAAGATATTGATGTTGGACAACCTTTATTTATCACAAATAAATATATTTAACACAAAAGTATACATTAAAACACAAAAAAAATAACATTTTAGTTGGAGAGCGCGGGACACACTCGGCCTTACTTGGATGACTCATCGGCAAAGAATCCAGCAAGCTGCCTCTCTTACTTACTCGTCTGCTCCACGGTCTCCGGCCAAGATCGGTGCGGCCTCGGGCTCCTGCTGGTCGTTTAATATACCGCGCTGCCGCAAGAACGGTAGAATGAGGACATCGTTGTACAGCATCATGCCCACCATCAGCACCACGAAACCTATTGGCTGCAGAAGTCATTGATTGATTATTGGAGGAAGAAAAAGGAGTAGGCATGAACAGAAGTAAACAGCTTAGCAATATGTGAGTTAACTAAAGTATCTTCATTAGTTCATTTTCTCGCTAGTAAACTCTGGAACCACATTCCTCCCTCTGTATATCTCCCTTCCTGATGACTTGAACTCTTTCAAGACGGCAGCAACATGACGCCACAAACAAGAAATTTATTTTTCTATCAGCATCCTCCTTTCAACCTTCAAAGCAGCGTGTAGCGACAATTTTTAAGTAAAAAATTGTTCGCGGCCTATAGCGCCGGTAGGCTTTTTCCCGGTGGGGCCTGATGGTCGGCCCAAGGCTTCTTCCCGGTGGGTCCTGATGGTCGGCCCAGCCCGTTCTGGCGCAGGCGAGTGTTTATAGTGGCGCCATCTTGCATTGACTCATGCTGCCCTCCCGGAGCTCATCTTTAATCCTAGAATCTAGAGTCCGGGTTGATAGGTGGTCTTCTGGACAGCATGTGGGTAGTTTTAAGCCACTCGGCGGCGGCTTAAAAATCCCAGCTTGGTGGCACCGGGCGGGGATTGAACTCGCGTCCTCCTGAACGCGGTGGTGTTACTCTGTCGATTCAGCCACCGCCTCCCCGTTTTGCACATAACCTCCTTCTGTACAACATCTCTCTATCTCTATCTATTTTTTTTTTACGTCTCCAAAAGTGGCGCCGGTAAACTATATTGGTGGGGCCTGATGGCCAGCCCCAGTCCGTTGGGGCACAGGCAAGTGTTTATGGTGACGCCATCTTGCTGGTTCATGCTGCCCTCCCCCATCCCCCGAAACTCATCGCTGACACTCTTTTAGAGAGAGAAAATCTAGAGTCCGGGTTGATAGGTGATCTTCGGGACAGTATGTGGGTAGTCTTAGGCCACTCGGCGGTGACTGAAAAATCCCGGCTTGTGGCACCGGGCGGGGCGCGAATCCGCGTCGTCCTGGACGCGGATCCGTCACGCTATCCACTTAGCCACTGCCTACTCGAGTATTAGTGTGTGTGTGTGTGTGTGTGTGTGTGTGTGTGTGTGTGTGTGTTACCATGCAGGGTGTCAGCACCGAAGCACATTTCTTAACCCGTGGGCTTCAGCTATGGGAAAGCCGAGAAGTGGCCGAGACACGTCAACATTACACTGCATTTTGAGACTATGAAAAAAGCATGGAACGTATATCAGCTTACTCCTCCCATAACCATAAAGCCATTAAAAATATTTACTTTTACTCAAACTCCATTCTTTTTGGGTAGTGTTTGTTACAAAATAAACAGTCTCGTGACGCGTGGCATCTAGCCGAGTCGCTTGTAGAATACTTTAGAGAATTTGACAAGTGATTACTGTATGGATAGCTAATTCAGTCTGCCATGACCTTACAGCACCACCTATGACAAATAAGCCCACCTCAAGATCACTCACCAATCACAATGACCCAGGGCATGCATGGTGGGTTGTTCTATGCCGCCACCGCCTACAATTAGCTCGAATTAGGGGTTTTGAGCCGAGTCCCAAACGGGGTCCGCCGTTTCAGCGGACCGACTCGCGGGAGCCCCAAACGGGGTCCGCCGAAGCTGTCGGGTTGAGGACAATAGAAGGTACTTCATCAGGTCGATAAGCCTTCTGAGAAATGAGGCCGAAAAGGGCATAGAAAACATCATTCTTTGGGATCTTAATAACAGACATAGTGAAGTCAGAAAGGGGATGAGATATATGCCCTGAATCGTCCAGAGTGGAGTTTTTAGAGAAAGTTTGAACGAAGATGCAATGATTGAGTTAAATCAGTTACTTTACAGTGATCTCACCAACTTGTAACAAAGTTTCTTTTTCAGACCTGGAGACTTCAAACGGCGTATCATTATTTATATTTTTGCCCAAAGCCCCTTTTTGGGTTGGGGTGGTGCTGACCCAGACCGTTGCTTCTAAGGCTCTTGAGGCTCGTCTCTGTCGACACTATGTAGCTAATCACATCCGGCGCCCAGGCGATCATAGGTGAAGGTGACATTTATATTTTTTAATTTCTATTGTGAACTTATGTATAATGTATAAATACTATTCCGAATAGAGTATATTTCCACAAGAAATTGATTCATGTAACATATATTTTCAATGTAGTGAATATATATATATATAAATATATATATATATATATATATATATATATATATATATATATATATATATATATATATATATATATATATATATATATATATATATATATATATATATATATATATATAATGAAGCTAATTAGCTCTCATAAATTAAAAGAGCACACTGAACCATATCCTGCTACACCATATTCTGTTGTGAAACGAGAGATTAGACCTATGGTAACTTTTATACGTTGTTTATCAATCTCATCTTCTATTTATTATGATTTTTTTTCCTTTAAAAAACTGATAGTCCTGTAATATTTTTAGGAAAATCATAAAAAAAATCAATAACATATCCCTTTATTTTTTCTTAACACAATAAAATACACATTTATCCATACAAAAGGCAAAAATAATTAGTTGAATAGATACAAATTGAATAGCAACTGAGAAACGCTGCATTAAAGTAGAAAAACCTTCATTTTCAAGAGAGGACATTTCAAAATTAAAAGGAATGCCCAGGATTTGCTGTATAATGGGGGGCTTCCACTTCGCTGCCATTTAAGACAGCCAATTGTATTTGCCAGGGAGGGATCTTGTCTCTCTACCTGTACAACGTCTACACAGATGATCTCACTGCCGCTCTGCGTGACACAGGTACAGGCTGCCACTTACATAAGTGCATCAACTCGCTGAGTTATGCTGATGATATGGTACTGATAGCGCCCACAGTGGAGGCTCTGCAGGACCTTATTGGAGTGTGTCAGGCGTAAGCTGCCACGCACGATATTGTCTACAACAACACCAAGACAGAGTGCATGGTAGTGCCGCCGCCACACTCCAGGGGTGGACTACCAGACATCAGCGTGGCTAAGTGGGAGAGCACTTACATTTGTGGATAGATTCACATACCTGAGCCATGTCATCAACAGGGAAAGGATCAGCAGACCACCAAGCTCAGGCATCGGCAACACGTTGGTGAGGAAATTCTCCTTCGGCAGCACGGAGGTAAAGTGCAGCTAGAGTTATTCAGGAGCCACTGCTACTCTCTCTACTGCAACTCGATGTGGTCGCGGTATAGGGCTGCTTCCACGAACCATCTGAAGGTCCTCCAGCGGCTTCTGGGGCTTCCTACATGGACTAGCTCATCCTTGCATGCCTTCACCGGGCACGGGATGAACTGTGGCTGTGCTGCGTCGCCACGCCGGGTACAGTATGAGAAGTAGAGTGGACTAATCTGGGAACTCCATCATCACCTCCGTCAGACAGAGCTCGGCCTATGTATGTAACATTCTTACGCATTTTAGGTATAGTCATTCATTTTATTTTCTCCTTTCTTTTGTGTGTTTTTACACAGTGGAGAAAGTATTTTTGCTAAGACTCACTCATTATTCTTTTTCCTCTTTTTTATGCATTTTAGAAGCATAGGGTGAAGCACATACTTAGCGGTGAATGATTATTACTTTAATTATTTTTGCAGCGATATATTTTTCCTTTTACCATTTTACTCCTCATTTTACTAGTAACTCTTTAATGGCAGAGAAACCTGACCCGAAGTTACAAGCTCTCACCGAGGACTATAAGGAGTGGATAAAGGGAAAGGACAGTGACGTCAAGGATAACGGTAACTGTCATGCAAGGAGTGGTAACAGTCTTCAAAGGCTCCTTCTTCTGAGCTGCATGAGCAACCACGAGGTATTTTTGTTTTTAATTGGTGTTTATTAATGCTGGAATTGCTTTAATCAATTATGCTGGAATTATATATTTCAGTGAGATTTGTTACAACGGTGATTTGACAATTTGGTGACAGGATTTTCTTTTATAGTACTGTAGACCTGAAAAACGGAGTATCAGGAGTCAGTGGTGCTGACACAGCCGATGCTTTTATGGCTCTCCAGACTTGTTCTTGTTATCACATAGTAACTATTATTCCTGTAGACCTGAAAAAACGGAGTATCAGTGGTCAGTGGTCAGTGGTGGTGGAGAACACCTGGTGACAGGTGCCACTGACCAGTGGGAACGAATTGCTAGTTCCTCTCCTCCCTTGCCAGCTCTGCTCTGTGTGACTACGCCGGCCCCGTTCGATGGGACAAAACTTTGAGGACAATAGCTGAAAAGCGCCGGGTTGTGAAAGTCTCTCTCGTGACCGAGGCTCAGGACAAGCGATTGGTCTTTGAGGCGTTTTCAAGACCCTGTGGGAGCGAACTCCCAGTGTTGGAGGCATCTAACACAGCAGTATCTAATTTCCATGCACAATTTTTATCCAATTTAATTTATGGTCACAATTTAAGTTATTTCGAAAGCGCTTTTAATATTTGCCCAAACTGTTAACTCGCTTAAATTTCTAACAATGCCTTCGAACCTTAAGTGTGACGTCTGTCCCGGACGATTTGCAGCTCAGTACTTCCAGCTGAGTAGAACTTGCCGCCTCTGCGTTCAAAGATTACAACTTCAGAAGGCTGTGACTGAATGGAAAGTCAAACATAATGATCTTGAAAAGAAATTCGAAGCCCTTCAGGAATTTGTTGCAAGCAATGTGGCAGTGACTCCACCATCGATGGTGGAGAGGCCCTCCACCGAGACGAATCTCCTGCTTCACGGGAGGACGTGTTACCTGCCTCAGAGGTTGACTCCCAGCCTGCCTCACAGGCTAACCCCCAGCCTGCCTCACAGGACAACCGCCAGTCTGCCTCACAGGCTGACCCCCAGCCTGCCTCACAGGCTAACCCCCAGCTTGCTTCACAGGCTAACTCCCAGCCTGCCTCACAGGACAACTTCCAGCCTGCCCCACTTAACTCTTCTCTTCCTGCTTCACAGGATGTCGGGTTCCAACCTGTAAGGAATGGAGCCAAACCGAAGCAGGCAACCAAGGATTTACTAGCTGGCAGACACCATAAAGGATGAGTTTGAGACTCGCCTAGTTGGGGACTCCATGGTGCGTGGCCAGCTGGTTGAGTTATGTGGTCGTTCATCAAACGGCCGCAGAAAACGTTACTGCTATCCAGGTGCCAGACTGGACGACATCACCGCAGCGTGCGATGATGTCACGAGAAATGACGACCGAAACATCCTCTTTGTCATTCACGCGGGGACAAATGACGTAAAGACAACCCGTTCTGAGGAACTGCTTGAGAAATACCGCCGCATGATCAAGCAGTATAAACGTAAAACGGTTGCCAATAACATCATAATCTCAGGAATCCTCCCGAGGGTCGGTGCCGAATCTAACTTTTACAGTAAGGCCTTCAGCACAAACAACAGACTTCAGTCCCTTTGCTCACAAGAAAACGTCCAGTTCGCTAACTTGTGGAACAGTTTTTACTACGATTCAGACTTGTTCCTTGCTGATGGCATCCACTTAAACCTTGTTGGAGCAACCCGTTTTGGGAGTCTGCTCTGTGACCAAGTGGCTCTTCGAAAGCCAAAAAACGCGGAGGCGAGAACACCAGCAGCTCCACCGTAAGGGAGCACTCAACCCGCGAAACCCCCGACTCGAATCACATTATGGCTTGCTATGTAAACGCTGGCAGCCTACGTAACAAATTTGAAGAGTTAGAAGTCCTCGCAGCTACAAATCATTATCTCATCATCGGAGTCACTGAATCTTGGATAGACACTTCAAATAGAGATTTCATTGCGGAATATAGATTACCGGGTTATACCATCTTTAGTCATGAAAGAGAGAATAGACAGGGTGGAGGCGTTATCTTTTATATCCACAACTCTCTCCATCCAGTATCCGTGAAAACAGATATTATAACCAATGTAGACACGGTCTTCATTGAAATTAAAAATAAATCTCGTAAAATAGTAATTGAACTTATCTACAGACCGCCAAGGCAGACTCTTGAGATCGACCACGCATTAAGTGAATTATTATTAGAAACAAGTAGCAGTTGCGAGGCAGTAATTGTTGGGGACTTTAACTTGCAAGTGAAAAGATGGGGTGAACCGTTGAACTGTCATACATTCTCGACCTGTACACAAATTTACTAGAAAGTGATTTACATCAACACGTTCAAGAACCGACTCGGGAAAATAATATACTTGACCTTATCTTTTCAACGACAGCTGATCTAGTTAACGAAGTAAATGTTGGTCCAATTTTTAGTTCTAGCGATCACCGAACAATCACATTTAGCATCAATATGAAAGAAAGTAAAGTAACTCCTAGTAAAGAAAAGGTGCCTGATTATCAGAGAGCGAATTTCGTAAGACTCCGATCAATTCTAAATAATTCTGACTGGACTGAAATCTCGGCGGAAACAGATATTGATAAATCTTGGGGGGCCTTCACCACAATATTGAACAATGCCATAAGCATATGCGTACCCTATCGTAACAGACGTTCAGCTTTTAAGAAGAAACCCAAATGGTGGAATAACGAAATTCAAAATAACCTATCTCTTAAAAAACGCGTATACAGTAGATACATATCAACTCAGAGTGAGGCTGACAAACTAGAGTTGGACAGAATTCGCCGCGAAACCAAGAAATTAATAAAACGAAGCAAGAAAAATCTTGAAGAATATATAGCGGAAACGGGTAAATCTAATCCTAAAGAATATTTTAGCTATGTAAATAATAAAAAGTCACTCACTTGTGGTATCGGACCGCTTGCTAATGATAATGGTAACCACACGGGCGATGAAAATGAAATGGCTACAATCCTAAATAACTTTTTCGCATCCGTATTTACCGACGAAGATTGTTTATCACCTCAACCGCCGGAGGTTAGAAGGACCGAAAAGATGTTAAGTGGCGTGCTCATCGTAGAAAGTGACATTTTACGCATAATTGAAAAGATTAAAGTAAGCAAAGCTCCTGGTCCAGACAAATTTACCCCTAGGGTCTTAAAAGAAATCAAACATTAAATTTGTAAACCGCTCTCCATCATATTCAATAAATCTTTAACAACTGGAAAAGTTCCGTCGGATTGGAAACTAGCAAATGTCACACCAATTTTCAAAAAGGGGGACAAGTCTCATCCAGGAAACTATCGACCAATTAGCCTGACATCGATTGTTTGTAAGTTAATGGAAACTATCATTCGCGACAATATGGTGAAATTCTTCGAAGAAAATAATATAATAAATAATTCGCAACATGGCTTCTGTAATAAACGTTCGTGTTTAACTAACTTACTTGATTTTTTTCATTATATTTTTGAGGTGTTCGATGAAAGCAGATCAGCAGAGCTATTGGCGCACGGTATCTTGGGTAACATTCACAATTGGTTTGTGGACTGGCTCTCTGAGCGGAAACAGAGAGTAGCTCTAAAGTCTAAACGGTGTTACATCTAACCGACTCGATGTCAGAAGCGGCGTACCTCAAGGATCAGTGCTTGGCCCCATGCTCTTCTTAATTTATATTAATGATATCGATGATGGGCTCACTTGCAGAGTATCAAAATTTGCTGATGACATAAAAATTGCTAGTAAAGTAACTGCGACACTCGACGAAGAAGCTTTACAATCAGATCTAGATCGACTTGCACGTTGGGCCAATCATTGGCAGATGAAATTTAACGTTGACAAATGTAAAGTGTTGCACATCGGAAAAAATAACAATCGCGTTCGGTACGTAATGAATGGCCAACAACTTTCTGCAGTAAGTAAAGAAAAGGATCTTGGAATCTCTATATCAAGCGATTTAAAGCCCGGTCAGCATTGTTCAGAGGTAGTTATAACTGCAAAAAAATTGGTTGGCTTCATCGGACGAATCTTTAATAATAAATCGGAAAAAGTAATATTAAAACTGTATAATTCGTTGGTTCGACCCCGTCTAGAGTCTTGGTCTTCCTATTACAGAAAAGACAGAAAAGTTGAAACGGGTTCAACGAAGAGTAACAAAGATGATTCCTAGGTTGAGAAATTTATCATATGAACAAAGGCTTAAAGAAGTAAATTTATTCAGCCTATCAAAACGAAGAACGCGAGGCGATCTAATAGAAGTGTTTAAAATGTTTAAAGGATTCAGTGATATTAATGCGGAAGATTACTTTACAATTGATCGATCAAATAGAACAAGAAGAAATCACAATTTGAAGATAAGTGGTAAAAGATTCTCGTCGCACGAAGCTAAACACTTCTTCTTCAGTCGAGTTGTTAATGTTTGGAACTCTCTACCCTGTGATGTCGTTGATAGTACAACAGTTACGGCCTTCATGAATAGATTAGACAAGTATTTTGAATCCAACCAGCAACTAAGATATTACTCATTGTCGTAATAACGTTAAGTTCTTTCGAATACTGGTGTCCTTGTCCGCTTTTATCCCCCGGCTAGTGGTAGCAGTAATGGTAGTTCTTACCTCTTTCCTACATAATTTCCATGCAGTTTTTCCATGCTGCATGGTTCTTTTTCCTTTACCGTCAGCTTTGGCTGGAGGGATGGGGGGTGGGGAGGAGCCTTCGCCTTTGCTGTCCTTCATCTTCCACCTTTGATTAGATAGTTAGTGTAGCTTGTCACAAACAGCCTCGTAAGGACCAGCAGGTCTGCTGTTGTTTGTTCTTCCTTTGTGTGACACAGCCGATGCTTCTAAGGCTCTCCAGACTAGTCCTTGTTATCACATTGAAACTATTAGGAGACTCTGTAGCAGTCACCGCTCGAATCGCGTGTTCCTTCCCCTCAGTGACACAAGAAAATGGGGTGCTGCAAAAAGAGACTAAGATTCTCAGTGTTTTCATGTAATGTCCATCGTCACTGTGTCTGTCAGTCTGTCTTGTCGCGTCTTCATCGTTAACTTTCCTTGTATTCGTTTACCTTTGACTGTCCGTCCACGTTCTCTTGTTGTCCACCGTTACACATTGTTATACACATACACCAACACTTAAATGTTAACCTACACAAACAACATTCACACAAACGCATACCCACACAAACACCTTTTTTTTGTGTTGTGTTTGTCTCAATGACTTGTTGTATTTTTGTGCAATAAAGCAACCCTAACGGATACTGAGTTTCTTTATCCGTGAACCGACTAGCACTTATAACACTCGCTACCACCAACAATTGGTAACCCTGGAGTGTTGCTATGGTTCAAGGTGGCTTATAGCCGGTGCCGTTTTAAGGGCACTCTCTCCTAGAGTGGAGGACCTGGGCAGGGTAACTTGTCCATTCGTCCGCCCTCTCCTGGGGCAAAAATCCTCACCTCCATTCGGGGTTCGTGGGGCTGAGCACTCAGGTCGGGAGAAACATTACGCCATAGGCGTAGTTGCCACCTTCAGGGTTTTCCCCCGCCCTCCCCTAGGCGCCTTCTGCGCCTTCCCCAGGCACCCTCTGTGCGCCTCTTCCAGGCACCCTCTGTGCGCCTCTTCCAGGCACCCTCTGTGCGCCTCTTCCAGGCACCCTCTGTGCGCCTCCTCCAGACACCCTCCGTGCGCCTCTTCCAGGCACCCTCTGTGCGCCTCTTCCAGGCACCCTCTGTGCGCCTCTTCCAGGCACCCTCTGTGCGCCTCTTCTAGGCTCCCTCTGTGCGCCTCCTCCAGGCATCTTCAGCGCCCTTCAGGCATCTTTTGTGCCCCATGGTGCTTCTCCCGGCGCTCACCCACCCACCCCCACCCTTCCTCCTCCCTGCTTTTCTGCTGGTCCGGCGACTGAGACACGCACATCGTGTGACACACTACACAGACTCAGTGAACACTCAAACACAGTGCGACACATTACTGAGACACAGTGCCACACACTCAATGTACACGCCACACACAGACTCATTGTACACGCCATACAGACAGTGTATACGCCACCACACACCGCAGACTCAGTGTACACGCAAACACAGTGTGACACCCCACTGGGATTACTAGCTGCCCCCTGGATTAACCACCGCCTCCTGGATCTACCACCGCCCTCTTGGATTATCCTACACTTGTGGATCTATGTGTACAGTGCAGTGTGTCCAGCAACAGTTCAGTGCAGCAAGTCCCCAGCAACAGTTAGTGTCACAGTGTTCCCACTAAGTGTACAGTGTTGTTTTACAGTGCTTTCTTGGACACTGGTTCACTCCCGGGCCACTGAGGTCCCTAGCACGCGCCAGTGCCTATACTACACGCAGTTCGTTCTACTCTCACGGACTGCCGTGGCTCCTGGCCCGTTGTACGCCAGCGCCCTTGCCAACACCGTTCAACTTCACCATGTCTGACGACGACAACTCTTCCGCTGCGGCGGCGGTGTCCTTCAAAGCGCCGCCCTTCTGCTCACAGGACCCGTCCATATGGTTCTCGATTTTGGAGTGCGGATTCAAGACCGCCAAAATTACTAACAGCCTTACTCAGTACACTCACGCTGTTAGCCTCCTGCCCGCCGACGTCCTTCCACAAGTCTCTGACGTCATCGCCTCAGCCTACAACTCTGATCATGCCTATGAAGACCTGAAGACTGCCCTACTCCAACGCCTTCAGTCTTCTGTCGCCACCCGCCTCCGTGAACTCCTCTCCAAAGAAGAGTTGGGTAATGAGAAACCGACGGACCTCCTACGCCGCATGAAGCAGCTGCTCGGCGAAAAGTACCAGTCTTTCGACCCAGACTTGTTCAAACAGCTGTTTAACCAACGTCTGCCCCTGCTGTCCAGCGCAGCCTCTTCAGCGTTAAGGACGACCTGAAGCCCGACGCCATTGCCAAGTTAGCAGACGAATTCATGGCAACTCTACCTGGACCGGTAACTTCCTCAGTGTCTTCCGTCGTCTCCGAAAGGACCACTCAATTTGACGAACTCGTCAAGCAAGTCTCCCTGCTCGCGACGAAAGTCACCTCTCTTGAGGAGCGGCTCGATCGCCGCCGCTCTCGCTCCCCCACTCCTCACCGACGTCGGCGCCGCTCTCGTTCGAAAAGCCCAGGACTCTGCTGGTACCACAAAAACTTCGGCGAGAAAGCTACGAGGTGTACCACCCCGTGCACTTACATGGCGTCAAACTCCAAGGACGAGCACTAGTGCAGCATAGCGCTCGTCATCAACCCTCAGCGCTGCTCCACCTTCATGATTGCCGTTCCAACACAAAATTCCTGATTGACACCGGCGCTGATGTCAGTATAATCCCAGCAACCGCCAGTCAGCGAACTCTACCTCCACTCTTGCACCTGTACGCCGCCAACGGTACCAAAATACCTGTCTACTCGCGACACACCATGCAAGTGGACCTTTACCTACGACGTTGCTTCGAATGGACCTTCTACGTCGGGAACGTCTCGCAGGCAATCCTCGGAGCTGACTTCCTAAGGCACTTCAACCTCTTAGTCGACGTCAAAGGACGGAGGTTGGTTGACCCGCTCACTTCCATCTTCTCCAATGCTCAACCAGCACCAGGTGACAGCTCGCAACTTGCCGTCGTTCACAAGGACCACCAGTTCGCCGCCCTGCTCAAGTCCTTTCCCACGCTGACACAGCCCTATTCAGCCAGCCTGCCCGTCAAGCACCACGTTACGCATCACATAGAGACTACAGGACCTCCAGTACACGCCAAGGCCCGTCGCTTAGCTCCTGAACGCTACCGTCAAGCCAAGGCCGAGTTCGAGTCCCTGTTGCGTCAAGGTATTGTACGGCCCAGTAGCAGCAACTGGTCATCAGCCCTCCACGTCGTCCCAAAGAAGAACGGCGACATACGTCCCTGTGGAGACTACCGAGCCCTTAACTCGCGCACTAAGATGGACAGATACCCGGTGCCAAACATCCAGGAATTCTCGTCTCAACTTGCTGGTTCCACCATCTTTTCACGTGTGGACCTCGTCAAGGCCTTTCACCAGATTCCAGTCCATCCTGACGACATACCGAAGACTGCCGTCATCACGCCCTTCGGTCTCTTTGAATACGTCAGGATGCCGTTTGGACTCATGAATGCGGCCCAGACCTTTCAACGCTTCATCGACGAAGTTCTCCGCGGCTTACCCTTCTGCTTCGCCTACATAGACGATCTACTCATCGCTAGCCCGGATGAAGCCTCTCAAACAGCACCTTCACCAAGTCCTCACCCGCTTGCAAGACTACGGAGTACAGATCAACGTGGACAAGTCTGAGTTCGGTGTTACTTCCTCACCTTCCTTGGCCACACTGTTACTCCAGAGGGCATCGCTCCACTCAACTCAAGGACTGAAGCCATCCAGCAGTTCCCGAAGCCGTCCACCCAGCGCCAACTCAAGGAATTCCTGGGTATGGTTAACTTCTACAACCGCTTCGTCCACACTGCTCTCTCATGCTCCAGCCCCTCTACGCCATGGTGAAGCCCTGCAAGCGTGGCCAGTCTGTCACTCTCGCCTGGACTCCGAACGCTGCCGCCGCCTTTCTCGCTGCTAAGAAGGCTCTCAGCGACACAGTCATGTTGTCCTTCCCTGCCCATGACGCGGAGATCTCGATTGCAACAGACGCCTCCGACACTGGGACTGGTGCTGTCCTTCAACAGTTCGTCGACAACGCCTGGAAGCCGATCGCCTTCTTCTCCCGTAAGCTCTCCAAGTCTGAAGCCAAGTACAGCGCTTACGACCGGGAACTTCTCGCCATCTTCAAGGCTGTCAAACGTTTCCGCTACTTCATTGAAGGCCGGCGTTTCCACGTGTTCACCGACCACAAGCCCCTCACTACAACTTTCCTGAGGAACAAAGACTCTTATACACCACGTCAACTCCGCCACATGGACTACATCTCGCAGTTCACCACTGACATCCGGTATATCAAAGGTGCAGACAACGCTCCAGCTGACGCCCTCTCAAGCAACATTACCGCTGTGACGTCCTCCTCACTTGATTACGCCGCCATAGCCGCCGATCAGTCCGGCGACGCAGAGCTGGAGAGGCTTCTGAACAACCCGGCGCTTAAAGTGAAGAAAATCACACTCCCAGGCACCAAGGTCACTCTCTACGCTGACGTCTCTACGGCCACCATCCGTCCCTACCTGCCACAGCGACACCGCTACCAGGCCTTCCGTCAGCTTCACGACCTCTCTCATCCTGGCATTCGAGCCTCGCAGCGCTTGATGACGTCCCGCTTCATTTGGGAGGGAATTAACAAAGACGTCAGACTATGGACCAAAACCTGCACTGACTGCCAAGCCTCCAAGGTGACGCGACACACACTCTCCACCCGGCACCTTCACGCCCGTCACGGAGAGGTTCGACCATGTCCACATCGACCTTGTTGGTCCCCTGCCGCCCTCCGCAGGCCACCGCTACATCCTCACCTGCGTGGATCGTTTCACACGCTGGCCTGAGGCCGCCCCATCGCTGACATCACTACGGACGCCGTCGCCCACGCCTTCATTGCTACTTGGGTCTCCAGGTTCGGCGTCCCTCTCAGCCTCACCTCAGACCGCGGCGGCCAGTTCGAGGCTAACGTGTGGAACAAAGTCATGACCCTCCTTGGCATCCGCCGCTACAGAACGTCAAGTTACCACCCGCAGGCTAACGGCATGGTCGAGCGCTTCCATCGGCAGCTGAAATCCTCCCTCATGGCATCCACCCAACGCGACAACTGGTCCCTGGCTCTTCCCTTGGTCCTCCTCGGCATCAGGTCCTCCCTGAAGGAAGACCTGCACCACTCCTCGGCTGAACTAGTGTACGGCACCAACCTCCGGCTCCCAGGCGAACTTCTGGCGCCCACACCTGACACCGCCCCCTGCGGCGTCCAGGACTTCGCCGCCCGCCTCAAAGGTGCCATGAGGAGCCTCCAGCCGGTGCAGCCTCGCTCTTCCCCGAAGAAGACCTTCGTCAACCAGGACCTCGACACCTGCACCCACGTCTTCGTGCGCGTGGATGCCGTTCGGCGGCCCTTGCAGCAGCCCTACAAAGGACCCTACCGCGTCCTGAGACGGACCAGAAAGACTGTCACGATAGACAGACTGGGTTCTCAGGACGCGGTCTCCGTAGACAGGGTCAAGCCGGCTTACCTACTGGCCCCAGACCAGGCGCCCCATCTCTCCGTCGCCGAAACAACACCATCTGCACCACTCCGCACCAGGAAGATATCGTTCCTTCTATGAAGTCACTGGGGGGGAATATCTGTAGCAGTCACCGCTCGAATCGCGTGTTCCTTCCCCTCAGTGACACAAGAAAATGGGGTGCTGCAAAGAGAGACTAAGATTCTCAGTGTTTTCATGTAATGTCCATCGTCACTGTGTCTGTCAGTCTGTCTTGTCGCGTCTTCATCGTTAACTTTCCTTGTATTCGTTTACCTTTGACTGTCCGTCCACGTTCTCTTGTTGTCCACCGTTACACATTGTTATACACATACACCAACAATTAAATGTTAACCTACACAAACAACATTCACACAAACGCATACCCACACAAACACCTTTTTTTTTGTGTTGTGTTTGTCTCAATGACTTGTTGTATTTTTGTGCAATAAAGCAACCCTAACGGATACTGAGTTTCTTTATCCGTGAACCGACTAGCACTTATAACACTCGCTACCACCAACAACTCTACAGATAATATTACCTCTTTTCACACAACCTCATCTGTCGCTGAAGACCCCGCGCGTCTCACAAGTCGTGCCGAGGGTAACAACGCTAGCAAATTAATTATCACGCCATGGATGAGTGTTTCTATGTGACAGTTTTGTGTCAAGGTGTGCTCGAAGGTTCAGTTTGTAGCAGATCTTCTTCAAGGATTTTCCCTTTTTCTTTTTACTGTTCCAAATAGCTCCATTACCATGCATCCTAATGACAGTTTAGTCAATTTAATTTTTCTAGGATGTATCATGTAAATCATTTTACGAGCTATTATTTTGTTTTCTCGGAATAGGACTCAGCTTCCACGTCCATGACTCTAGCCCAAATTTACCTCAACCCGTATGTACATTACCAATTTCTTGTTACGTCCATAATTATTTTTATTATAATTGGCATTTCCCTATATTGTATCGTTAGGCGGGCTCTGACGTATATAATAATCTTTAAAGCAACTGTAACAAGACCACGTTTAGCTAGTACACATTGCGCGATTGTAACATGGGTAGGTACACTACTTTTAAAGGTCGGGTGAGTCGCGGGGTCGCGACTTTTAGGTGACCGAGCGATGTAAAAAAAAAAAAATATATATATATATATATATATATATATATATATATATATATATATATATATATATATCCTAAATTTCAATCCAAAGCTGGATGTTGCGCCTACGTGCGCAACGACATCACTTGCTCTCGTGCCCACGACCTTGACTCTTCTGAATTTTCCACCATCTGGCTAAGACTTCATTGTCGTTCTATTACTAAATACATCTGTGCTGTTTATCTCTCACCTAACTCTACCAACTATGTAAAATTCTTTGACTAATTGAATTCTAAAGTGGAGCACATCTTGACCCACTCTCCCTTCGCTGAAATCTCCATCCTAGGAGATTTCAATATTTACCACCAGCTTTGGCTTTCATCCTCTTTCACTGACCATCCTGGTGAACAAGCCAACAACTTTGCTATCCTCAACGACCTAGAGCAGTTGGTCCAGCACCCTACACGTATTCCCGACCGTCTTGGAGACCGGCCCAACATTCTAGACCTCTTCCTTACCTCAAACCCTTCTGCTTATTCTGTCAAACTGTTGTCTCCGTTAGGCTCCTCCGATCACAATCTTATTTCTGCATCCTGTCCTATCGCTCCTGTACACCATCTGGACCCACCGAAGAGGCGATGCTTCTGGCATTTTGCTTCAGCTCGGTGGGACGACCTGAGGATGTATTTTTCCGATTCCCCGTGGAATGATTATTGCTTCCAGGATAGAGACCCCTCTGTGTGTGCTCAGCGCATCACAGAGGTGATTGTCTCTGGAATGGAGGCATACATTCCTCGTTCTTTCTTTACTCCTCACGCTAAAAAGCCTTGGTTTAATCACGCTTGTTCTCGTGCTGTCAATGATAGAGAGGTAGCTCACAAAAGGTACCAGAGCCTTCGAACTAATGCTAATTATGAACTTTACATTTCTGCCCGAAATCGTGCCAAATCTATTCTCCGACTAACCAAAAATTCTTTCATTAATAGAAAATGTCAAAACCTTGCTTTCTCTAACTCTTCCCGTGACTTCTGGCATCTAGCCAAAAACATCTCCTCCAACTTCACTTCTTCATCTTTCCCTCCACTCCTCAGTCCTGACGGCAACACTGCCGTCTCATCTATCTCTAAGGCTGAACTCTTCTCTCAAACTTTTTCTAAAAACTCCACTCTGGACGATTCTGGGCATATTCCTCCTACTCATCCCCCTTCTGACTCCTTTATGCCTGTTATAAAGATTCTTCAAAATAATGTTTTCTATGCCCTCTCTGGCCTCAATCCTCAGAAGGCTTATGGACCTGATGGAGTGCCTCCTCTTGTTCTTAAAAACTGTGCCTCCGTGCTGTCACCCGGCCTGGTCAAACTCTTTCGCCTCTGCCTGTCAACATCTACCTTTCCTTCTTGCTGGAAGTATGCCTTCATATAGCCTGTGCCTAAGAAGGGTGACCGCTCCAATCCCTCAAACTACCGTCCTATAGCTTTACTTTCTTGTCTATCTAAAGCTTTTGAATCAATCCTTAACCGGAAGATTCAAAAGCACCTTTCCACTTCTGACCTTCTATCTGATCGCCAGTATGGGTTCCGCAAGGGGCGTTCTACTGGTGATCTCCTAGCCTTCTTAACTGACTCTTTGTCATCCTCTCTTAGCCGTTTCGGTGAAACTTTTGCTATTGCGCTGGACATATCGAAAGCTTTTGATAGGGTCTGGCACAAATCTTTGCTTTCCAAACTACCCTCCTACGGTTTCTATCCTTCTCTCTGTACCTTTATCTCCAGTTTCCTTTCTGACCGTTCTATTTCTGCCGTGGTAGACGGTCACTGTTCTTCCCCTAAATCTATTAACAGTGGTGTCCCACAGGGTTCTGTCCTATCTCCCACTCTTTTTCTGTTGTTCACTGATGATCTTCTTTCCAAAACGAACTGTCCTATCCATTCCTACGCCGATGATTCCACTCTGCATTACTCAACTTCTTTTAATAGAAGACCCACCCTACATGAACTTAACGACTCAAGGCTGGAGGCTGCAGAACGCTTAGCCTCAGACCTTACTATTATTTCCGATTGGGGCAAGAAGAACCTGGTGTCCTTCAATGCCTCAAAAACACATTTTCTCCACTTATCCACTCGACACAATCTTCCAAACAACTATCCCCTATTCTTTGACAACACCCAGCTATCACCTTCCTCAACACTAAACATCCTCGGTCTATCCTTAACTCAAAATCTCAACTGGAAACTTCATATCTCATCTCTTACTAAATCAGCTTCCTCGAGGCAGGGCGTTCTGTACCGTCTCCGCCAGTTCTTCTCAGTTGCACAGTTGCTGTCCATATACAGGGGCCTTGTCCGCTCTCGTATGGAGTATGCATCTCATGTGTGGGGGGGCTCCACTCACACAGCTCTTCTGGACAGAGTGGAGGCAAAGGCTCTTCGTCTCATCAGCTCTCCTCCTCATACTGATAGTCTTCTACCTCTTAAATTCCGCCGCAATGTTGCCTCTCTTTCTATCTTCTATCGATATTTCCACGCTGACTGCTCTTCTGAACTTGCTAACTGCATGCCTCCCCCCCTCCCGCGGCCCCGCTGCACTCGACTTTCTACTCATGCTCATCCCTATACTGTCCAAACCCCTTATGCAAGAGTTAACCAGCATCTTCACTCTTTCATCCCTCACGCTGGTAAACTCTGGAACAATCTTCCTTCATCTGTATTTTCTCCTGCCTACGACTTGAACTCTTTCAAGAGGAGGGTATCAGGACACCTCTCCTCCCGTATTTGATCTTGCGTTCGGCCACCTCTTTTGTTTCTTTTTTAGGAGCAGCGAGTAGCGGGCTTTTTTTTTATTATTGTTTTCTTTTTTTGTGTGCCCTTGAGCTAGAGAGAGAGAGAGAGAGAGAGAGAGAGAGAGAGAGAGAGAGAGAGAGAGAGAGAGAGAGAGAGAGAGAGAGAGAGAGGTCCTATTAGCAGCACCTCAAAAAATAAACTTTGTTCCAATTCTAGCAAAAGGATGCTATTGATGGAAAACCTGGCAACTCCAGATTTTCTCCTTATTTTTATTATTAACGCAACGCGGAGACTCCGCGTTCGGAGCACGGTTGGCTGGCTGGCTGGAGATAACCGGCCGTCCCCAAACCGGAAGCTGTTTCAACTCAGAGTATGTGAGGGGTCGAAGGTCCGTGCTCCCATATCTCTGAGGCAGCAATCACCAAACAGCAGCAACAGGTAGAGGACGTCGAAGACATCGTGTATTGGATGGAGGGTTCAAGGGGAACCCTCTCCATCCACCACCCCCGTAGGAAGTACGTTTGAGTTATGTATTAATACGAGTATATGTGTGAATCTAAACCAATACTCTTCAGGTAGCCATCCACCCCGGTCTCTGAAAATTGAGCGTTTGGGCGGGGCCACAGTCAGTGTCCACCACTTCTTCCAGGCTAAACTTCGGAAATATATGGGGGGTGGGGGGGGTGGGGGGCTTATTTTTATTATAAACGTGACCTAAGTACAAAAAGTGTTATTCACCTGCAGATACTGGAAGGTCTCCCAGCCGATAGCAAGAGTAAACACCCAGATGACGAGGGTCCGCACGGAGTCCAGCACCATGCGTGTTGTGGCTGATAGGTCCTTGGTCACACTGACGCCAGCGAAGTTGAAGAATGCAATGCTGCCAATGTTGACTGTGATGGTGAAAGACACGTGCATAAACACACATGGTGTGGTTAATTACACACACACACACACACATACACAAACAAGCAAATACATTGACGAGTAACAAACAAAACAACATACAAGCAAGTAAACACACAAAAATCAAAATCAAAACAATCAAACAAATAAGCAAAATACGATCAAGCATAAACTAACAAACTAACACACATAGAAAGATGAAAAACAGTAACACACACACACACACACACACACACACACACACACACACACACACACACACACACACGTTAGCTATTATGAAAAAATGCATAGCAACAAATTCGAGGTTACTGTATTCTCAAAGAAATCAAATTAAAATAAAAGTTCAGTATGTAATGTCATCGGCATTTGTACTGTACACAAGGAAAAAAAGTATGCGCAAAAGGGGGGTTTCAGCGCCACTGTAAACACTGGACCAATTGGTGACTTTATGGGGGGAGGGGGCTGAAATACCTGTCCTAGGCTGGTTCGTAAGGTCCGAAGCACTCTTCGATTGGCTGCCATACACTGACTGGAAGCTAATTGGATCGTTTGTCGTCGTATCATGGTAATAATCGTTACGATGGAAACCTTACAGACGACATGCGAAACTATCGTAGCTCCCCGTGTAGAGGGTTACAGCGTTTCACACATAACGATTGCTTGGTAGACGTATACCGAAACACAGCAGCACGGTGGATTCGGTAGCAAGCAGACATTGGTGATACAGACGACTTGCCACGAGTCAAGCGTCCACGATGTACCCCTGCAGACGAACCAGGATAATTATGTGTTTTATGCAATGGTGGGCATAGCAACCAAGAAAGTACCTTGCGCAATCCAAGGCTCAGTAACATGCGCAAGCGCAAGTGCGTCAACTGACTATTATTTAGCTTGCGCTATGTTGCAATGGTCCAGCGCAAACCCACTTTCTTATTACTATTTTCTATTATTGCTAAACTTTTTCGATTATTGGAACACGTTTAGCAAGGTGGGGGCAGGTGCCAGTGAGGTTTCTGAGTCTTTCTTCTTGCCCTTCGTCATAAAATTATTCAGTTCATACATTAAGGAAACGGAGGCCATGATGTTTCCTGTGCTTAAAAAGGATGACTGCTCTAATCCTTCAAAATACCGTCCTACAGCTTTTCTTTCTTGTCTTTCTAAATATTTTGAAACTATCCTTAACAGGAAAGTTCTTCAGCATCTATCAACGCCTGACCTATATGATCGCCAGTATGGGTTCAGCAAGGGGCGTTCTACTGGCGATCTTCTTGCTTTCTTAACTTAACTGACTCTTGATCATCCTGTCTTAGCCGTCTCGGTGAAACTTTGCTGTTGCCTTAGACAATCCGCAAGCTTTTGACAGAAGCTGACACAAATCTTTGCTTTCCAAACTACCCTCCTACGATCTCTATCCCTCTCTTTGAACTTTTATCTCCAGTTTCTTTTCTGGCCGATCTATCTCTGTTGTGGTAGAAGGCCACTGTTCTTCCCCTAAGCCTATCAACAGTGGTGTCCCGTAGGGCTCTGTCCTATCTCCCACTCTCTTTCTGTTGTTCATTGATGATCCTTTTTCCCAAATAAATTGTCTTAACCACTCTTCTCCGCCGCCATGTTGCATCTCTTTCTACCTTCTATCGATAATTTTATGCTGACTGCTCTTCTGATCTTGCTAACTGCATGCCTTTCCCTTACCAGCGGCCCCGCTGCACTCAAACTTTTTACTTTGGCTCATTCCTATACTGTCCAAATCCCTTATGCAAGAGTTAACCATAATTTTCATTCTTTCATACCCTTCTGTCAAACTCTGGAACAGCCTCATTTCGTCTGTATTTCCTCCTGCCCACGACTTGAACTCTTTAAAGAGGAGAGTATTATTATTACCTGTTATTTTTTTACGTGCCAGCTATAACGCCGGTAGGCTTTCTTGAAGGGCCTGGATGGTAGTTGGCCCCAGCCCGTCATGGCGCAGGCAAATGTTTAGAGACACCCCTCCATCTGAAACTGACCTCTCTTTTGGCCACTTATAGCGGCAGTGATTAGCGGGCGTTTTTTCTCACTTATTTTTCTTACCCTTGAGCTGTTTCCTTGACTGTAAAAATAAAATAGATGTGCACCAGAATATTCAATTCCTTACAAAAATCACTGAAACATATAATTTCAATCAAATATCCACAGCCTTATTACTTATTAGCACTAATAATTGGATATTGGATGCAACTATTATGTTTTAATGATTTCTGTAAAAAAAAAACATGTGCTACTCTTAATGAATTGTGTATTTTAGGATTTATCGAATGCTATCTGGTGTTCTTCAACGCCCCCAAAACTCAATTCCTGCACCTATCAACTCGACAGAATCTTCCAAACACCTATCTCCTATTCTTCGACAACACTCAGCTGTCACCTTTTTCTACACTAAACATCCTCGGTCTATCGTGAACTCAAAATTTTAACTGGAAACTTCACATCTCTCTTACTAAACCAGCTTCATCGAGGTTGGACGTTCTGTATCGTCTCCGCCAGTTCTTCTCCCCAGCATAGATGTCGTCCATATATATGGGGAGGCGGTGGCTGAGTCGACAGCGTGACGGCGCCGCGTTCAGGACGACGCGAGTTAAATCCCCGCCCGGTGCCACCAAGCTGGGATTTTTCAGCCGCCGCCGAGTGGCTTAAAACTACCCACATGCTGTCCAGAAGACCACCTATTAACCCCAACTCTAGATTCTAGGATTAAAGATGAGCTCCGGGAGGGCAGCATGAGCCAATGCAAGATGAAGCCACCATAAACACTGGCCCGCGCCACAACGGGCTGGACCATACCATCAGGCCCCTCCAAAAACAAGCCTACCGGCGCCACAGGCGATGTAAAAAAAAAAAAAGGTCCTCCGTCCGTCCACACGAGCCCACTGCTACCACTTCTCTGTCCTCCGCTCCCATCCCGTCAAGAAAGGAGCCGTTAGAAAAGCGATCGAGCCGTATCAGAGCTATTGCAAAAGACTACTTTCTTGAGTTAATCAAGCAGGTGTGTTGACACGGCAAGTGTTAAAAATCATGATACGAACCCTAAAGTCTTCAACATTTTAAATAATTTCAGTACTTTTGCCGATTCGTATTAGATCAAATAAGCTTTCTTATAATTCCTGGATCATTTACTACTATATTAATAAAAAAATACAGGATTGACGCATAAAATATGCGAAGGGGCTGACAAAGATGTGCCTCTCTCGACTCCTTGCCAGATTTCAACAATTTCGCCTTCCAACACCTTGCCTTCCGTTTTGGAAAACCCCTTCGAGTTTTATGGTAGCAGATAATGGACGAAGAGGCACGACAGTCGAAGGCGTTGATTTATGA
>NC_066510.1:5052010-5071062 GCF_024679095.1 Eriocheir sinensis | reverse complement strand
TGCTGACTGGCTTGTATTCTGGGACTGAGAGTTTTATGAAGTGAGGGGGGAGCGAGTCCAGGCAGGATGCTTTAACTTGCTCAATCCACAAACTCTGTGGGCGTTGCTATGACCTCCTCCACTCGGGTTTGCCTCTTGCAGAAAGAACTCGATGAGCAGGGTCGACTTCTGGGTAGCGTACCATATACCCGTATGACCAGAGTTGGCGTTCATGAGCTATGCACCAGGTAACGGTCCTCAAATCAATCCCATGGAGTATTACCGGCTTGACACACAGTCATGATATTCTTTGATTCAGCATAGGCACTTATTACCAATGGCATCAATACGCCTCTTCAAGGAACTATTCAGTATCAACGTCTCGCAGATATAGAGTAAAACTGTGAGCACAAGCGACTGACGATATGTCATATACTCGTGCTGAACGAGTCCACTACACGGTAGGCCAAGAGAATCCGCTATAAGACTTATTGACGGGACCCGCCGTTGTTCTGTACTACGCTACCAAGGTATGTGGAAATTTTCATTAATGAAGAGGATCAAAGATGAGTTCCGGGGGCCAGCATGAGCCAAGCAAGATGACACCACTATGAAAACACTTGCCTGCGCCATTACGGGCTTGGGCCGACCAGAAGACCCCGTCAAAAAAGCTTATCGGTTGTAAAACCCAAACGTGAAAAAAATTCCCTGTCCAAGCAAAGTGCAAGGATACGGTCAGTTGTCGACTTACTAAGCGTGAACCAGGACTGCTTAGGTCCCTACAGCTTCAACATTTGATTGCGAATCCGCATGAACAACAAATGGATAAGCATCAAGTACACAGAGCACTGCGATATCATGTAGTTGTTGCAGTCCTGACGTTCCCCTTTCCCCTCTCAGATAGGGACGACCAGCACCTCCTCCAATCAGAAGGAAAGGTACCAGAATGCCATAAGGCAGTTCAAATTATTTGCAGCCTATGGATCGTGGCCTCACCTCTTGGTCTGAGCAGCTCCGCACTGATATTAGTAATACCATCCCTCCCTCAACTTTGCCGCAGCCTCTAGACCTCGTGTAACCCAGCACCTGGAAGATGCCACTCTGATACAAATAGGGTACTGGCTGTCGTTTCTAAAAATCTCAGCAACATAAGTGCTAATTATCATCAATTTATAATTAGCATAAGTCAGACCTCATCTTGATAATACGATGTAGTACCAATCTTCATATAATATAATTAACACAAACGTGTTCGAATCGGTGCAGAACAAAAAATACTCCATGAGTTGAGAATCTCACCCTACAAGGACGAAGGGATTTGTAGTGACTTGAGTGAGGTTAATAGTTGGAGGAATGGCTTTAACAACGGTTGTTTTAAACTTAGTTAAATACTGAAGTTAAATATAGTTATAAAAAGCGTTGGATGAGTGAACAGACTAAAAGAACTTTTGGAGTGTGTTAGCCACCTTTAAGAAGATATTTTGTAAACTGACAGATAAGGTGGAGCTAGGTTTGCACGAGCTTCCCTGTGCAGGGTGCGTCTCTGTGGTGTATTTGTTAGCACTCTTAACCTCGGATCAGCTGGCCTGGGTTCGAACCCCACCCTGGGCACTCAGTGCCTACTCAGCTGTTCATTCTTCCTCTCGAGCTGGTGAATAAATGGTTACCTGGGGAAATCTGGGGAAGGTAAACTGTGGTAACCTGGATATTGCGCTTGACATGGAGCGGATACGTGTACTGAGGCCACGCGCAGCTATAGCGTACGCCCTCAAATTAGCGTTTGTTTATCTGTGCAGAGTTACTGTCCTCTTGCAAGCTCCTGGTGTTGTTTTGGTCACGTGTGCATTTTTCTTACGCGAACGGCCTTGTTCTCGTATTTTGATGTTCTCTTCTTCACATAGGGAGACCAATGCCCGGACGTGCCTGACAACCTCGTTCGTGCCTCGGTGGCACAGCAGAGTGACACGGAAGTAGACGGAGCCAAGCGGAAATGATGGTGAATCCCGGCGTGGCGAGCACGGCCGTGGCCAGGCCCCGAGGCAGCGTGTTCCGCAGGGCCCTCAACTCGGTCGGGATAGTCTCCAAAGGTGAAGTATCAACTCAAGGATTTCTGTAACACGCAAACTACTTGCCTGACACCCATCAACAAATGACACAACGTTATACCACTTCAATAAGCAGAACCCATTATATTTTTCCCTCACACATTTTTTTTATTATGATGTAATTATACGTACGAGCCTCCAGTGTTTGGCTCGACCAAGGTGACTATACCGATGCTCATGTCCATCTCTCGCACGACATACAACCGCCTATCAAGGCTTGACAGTTTCGGCCAAAAAATCTTTTGCTCAATGAATACTATACTTTGAATGACTACCAACAAGTTCAGTTCTTACTATTATTGTTGCTTGGTCTCTCTCGTCATTCAACTTCTAACACAAATTCTCATATTGCAGACATCGTACTCCATCGGCGAATGATTACATTGAATGGAACTCAGAGGTTTTCATTATTTCAATATCATGCAAGGGTACGATGTTGTGTAGGTGAGAAGAGTTAAAAAGCAGTTGAGATAATAACAGGGAAACTTGACGACGGCACAACGTTGTCTCTGCCCTACACGGACCACCTCCCTCAAGGTTTAAATCCAAATACCTGAAGGCTTGTTTTCTGTCATCCCCGAACTGCCTCTCCCTTCTGTTGTAGCATTCAGTTGGTGTCGTGCACACAAGAATTCATACTGAAGGCTTTTACTCACCCTCTCGTCTATTGCTGGTATAGTTGTATTTCAACGTTGCCAAGTGTTCTGGTATTTACACAAAATATTTGTTATTATCCTAAACAATCTGAACCTTATTCGATTATTCAATTATTTAATTAAATTCATTTAAAGGTAGTAAATAGCTGACATATGAGAGGAATACATAGGAAGAACAGACACCAGAAGACCTGTCGGTCTATGGCGAGTGTGTCTGTTTACTACCGCTACTACTAGTAATCTACGTGTGGTAGGACAGGACAGAATAGATGAAGGCTCCTCCCCACCCACCTCTCCCTCCGGCAACGTGCCGGCAGGAAACAGTTAGAAGAGAACACCATGTGCCTTTAAGGAAGAAAGGGACATGGAAATTTTACAGTAAAGAGAGAAATGAGGAAATTACTACCCTTAACTTACGCTACTGGTGACCTAAGCTGTGGGGGAAACTAATGTCTTCAGGTTTTACTCGTGCTGCAGGCTGCCTGAGACAAACGAAAAAGGGTCAGTAAACAGTGTATGGAGTTGAGTCATAAGAATAAAAAAAATAAAAAAATAAATAAATAAATAAATAAATAAAAGTTAGTATTAAATTGGACTGCTCACGATGGGGTGAGATTTAGTTTCAGGGGTTACCGGTAGAGGCTTGATCCTCGTTTACCTTCGGTACAGGGGTACGCTCCAGTATCCTGTTAACCTTACTGTTCCCACACCTCACTGCCTGAAACATATGAAAAAGGGTCAGTAAAATCTTATATCCCTGAAATACTTATCCAATGAAGACTTGAAGCTATTAATGCCCTGTGCGCTGACTACTGACGGTGGGAGTCTATTCCAGTGATCGACGACTCTATTACTGAAATAACTTCTGCGCGCCAATGTGTTACATCGGTTTCCCTTTAACTTCATACCGTTGCTGCGTGTTATTGTGTTGGTGTCTCTCTGAAATAGACTATCTGGGTAAATGTTTTCGAATCTATTAAGGATTTTAAACACTTGAGTTAAGTCCCCTCTTACTCCTCGCTTCTTTAAAGAAAACATATCTAAACGCTTTAAACGCTCGTCATACGTCAAGTTACGGAGCGCTGGAATTAGTTTGGTTGCTCGTCGCTGTATCCTTTCTAGCAAAACTTGATCTTTTATATAATTCGATGACCAGAACTGAACGGCGTACTCTGGGTGTGGTTTTACAAATGCTAAATATATTCTCTTCATAAGTTCGGGTGATTTATAATCAAAGTTTCTTAAGATTAATCCTAGCATCATATTGGCTTTTTTACTCGCCGCAGAACATTGATCACTCATTTTAAGAGTATTACTGGTAATGACACCCAGATCTTTTTCTTGTTTTACTTCGCTGAGCTCATGTCCTTGCAGCTGATATTTAAAGTTAGGATTCTTTTCACCTATGTGCATTACTTTACATTTATCTACGTTGAAACACATTTGCCATTTTTCGCACCAATCGGCACATCTTATTAAGTCTGATTGAATGTTCTCGCAATTTGTACTGTTCGTTACCGTACCTCCTAATTTGGTGTCGTAGGCGAATTTGGCTACTTTTGACAGGATATCAGTCTCTATATCGTTCACGTAAACTATGAATAGTGTTGGCCCCAGGACCGAACCTTGGGGCACGCCACTGGTTACGGGTTGCCAATCGGATGCTTCACCATTAAGAACTACACGCTGCTCTCTGTCGGTGAGCCAGTCATGAATCCACGCACATAGATGGTCACTAATACCGTGGGAACGCAGTTTTGAAATAACCCTAACGTGGGGAACTTTATCAAACGCTTTCTGAAAGTCTAGGTAAATTACGTCATATGGGGCTCGGGCGTCCCAACTTGAATAAACGTCGTTGAAAAAAGTTAATAAGTTGGTAAGGCAAGATCGACTACTACGAAATCCATGCTGATTATCAGTGATAATTTTTTCCCTGATTATTTTTTTCGAATAATTTAATTAGGACAGACGTAAGGTTGATAGGACGATAATTACTGGCTTGTTTTTTATCTCCTCTTTTTTTAAATATCGGGGTAACATTGGCCTTTTTCCACTCTAGAGGCAGACTAGCCTGTGCTAATGACTTGTTGAACATTAACGTTATGGGTAATTCTAGTTGTTGACTACATTCTCTTAACACGCGAGGAGATAAATTGTCGGTGCCCGGAGATTTATTTTAATCTATTTTTTGCAGGTACGCACGCACTTCACTGATATCGATTTCTGTCAACGCAAGCTTATGTTCTTCAGGGCCTTGAAAAATAGTCCTCGGGGCTGGGATCGATGTCATGTTTTCTTTTGTGAATACGCTACTAAAGGTTGAATTTAGGACCGGCGCCATGCCTTTATCATCATTAATCTTATCGCCATTTACTAATAGTGGGCCGATATTATTTTTTTACATTTTTTTTTTTTTGCTTCATATGTAACTGAAAAATAATCTGGGATTTTTCTTCGCATCAAGTGATATTTTCATCTCATATTCGCGTTTCTGTTTTCTGATTTTCCTTTCGCACTCTCTCTTGATATTGATATAATTAGTACGATCCTGTGAAGTGCGTGACGGTTTATATTTCTTATACAGTTCTCTTTTTTTCGACGATGATTTTCTGCAGGTAATTAGTCATCCATAACGGCTTTTGATTCTCTGTCCTTCGTGGCTTGAGTGGGATGAATTTATTTACGCTCGCTGTGATTTGTGCAGTAAAACGATTATACATTTCTTGAACGCTGACGTTATTTAGCAAATGATTCCAATTTACTGAAGCCAATTCTCTTCTTAGGTCCGTAAACTTTGCTTTACTATAGTTAGGTATTAGGAGTGAGTTTTCTCGTGCTTTTGTTTCAATATTTAAAACGCATCTGATTATATTGTGGTCACTGCTTGCAAATGGCTCGCCGACCTCACAGGCGGTTATGAGGTGGCTGTCGGTCGTGAAGACTAAATCCAGAATGTTATTTCCTCGCGTCGGCGCGGTAACTGTTTGATAAAGAAATGTATCTTGCGCAAAATTTATTAATCTAGTTCCTTCCCTGTCGGCAGACAGTGTAGACCAGTTAACAGAGGGGTTATTGAAGTCGCCGCATATTATTGCATTTCTGTTTCTGATAATTTTATTTATCTCTGCGTAGAGATTTCCATCAATGTCTTCATTTGATTTATGAGGTCGGTAAATTACGCCCAGAACATACTTTTCATTATTGATCGTCGCTTGTACATACAATTAATCATAAGCCTCTGTTTCGGTTGTGTTAAGCTGAATGACTTCTAAATTACTTTTAGCATATATTATTACACCTCCACCTTTTTTGTGTAGACGACACTTAGCAAACGCGTTGTAACCATTGATAGCTACTTCACTTAACTGATGCTTGTCACGCGTATTTAGCCATGTTTCTGTGATCAAAATGAAGTCGGGTTTTTCAGTAATTGCATGAATTATCAAGTGGCTACGCTTCTGAATAATGCTACGGGCATTTACATAGAAGATGTTTAATTTATTCGCCGAGTGTGCGCCATATATCAACTGTCGTTTCACTGGAATAGTGCGTCAGACCCGATTATCTACAACTACCTCTACCTCACCACCCACCTGTGTGGCTGTTAACCTGACCGCTACCTCAGTATCCCCCACCTGGGGGTCTGGTGACTTGACGTCCTCCTCAGGACTACACACCTCTAGTTCCCCCCTCACCTGAGACCTGATACTCCTACCTCCGTGAACCTCACCGTCTGAGTGAAGACTCCTCCCACTCCCAGCCAAGCCGGAAGTTTCCACACCTCGTTCCCGCTGCACCTGACTTTTCTTTAACTCTTTCAAAACTTCCTCATCCAACACTCGGCCCAGCCTCGCCTTGCCTACACAATTTAAGTGAAGTCCATCGTTAGCAAACAAGCTCCTGTCATGAATAAAATGATCCCAGACGTCCACAAACATGACTCCCTCACGACTACACAAATCCCTGACACGTTCGTTAATCCCCATCATTCTACTGAGAATGAGGGAACTAACATCGTGCCGAGGGAGCAACCACACACAACTGAACGCCGCCTGCTGTCCCTCAACTTCCCGACAAACTTCCTGTACTTGTCTAGAACCTCCTCTGACCTACCTTTAACTACATTGTTTGTACCGATCAGGTAAACAAACACTGTCTCCTCTGAGGTAGTGACGACGAAGTCGTCAACCTTCTCAGCTACATGCTCAATTCTACGTCCAGGAAAAACTACATGCCTCCGCCTCGCTCCCTTCCTACAAAACTCCTGGTCCTGCTGTCTAACTAAACTATCACCGGCAAGAACGATGCTAGGATCGCTCTCAACTTGGTCTCCTAACACCTGGAACCTGTTCCTCGTCACGACACCACTGTAACTAACATCTGCCGTTACAGCCTTATTCCCTTTTCTAACCTGCTGGAAGGAATCTAAGGTACCTACCTTCTTCTCTACCTCACCTACTCTATCTTCCAACCTCTCTACCTTTTCAACGACCTTAACCTCACTCTCCCCGACACTAGCTACATCCAATCCTAACACACCCTCCAGAAACTGTACCTTGCTATCTATCGCTTTTAACTTTACACTTACCTTGTGTTCAGTTTCACAGAAAAACATACAGTGTACTCACCATTTTCCTGGTTGAGGAAGTCCTTCGTGAACTCCCTCCTGCAAGTCAAACACGGATATCTAGCGGCTGGTGGCATTGTGACCTGACTCTGCGAACGGGTCGGGAGAGAAAGCTACCACACCTCCGCTCAGTACGGCTGGCAGAGAGAGAGGTGTTGAGAGTGTGTGGCAAGGTGCGGGGCGGTGCTGACCTTGGCTGACCCCCAGCCGCCACTCTCCCGCCCGCCAGTTTCTCGTAGAAATGCTATAGCAGGGAGGCTGTAGCAAGATATTAACATAGATTTGCATAGATATTCAGACCACACAGACCCTATGGTCCAGACTAGGTGGTCTGTCCTTAAACTTAAATGAAATCATATTAAATTTAATGCCACCAAGACCTTACATTTCTACTTTAGTGATATCAAGTTGAAGGAAGTGGCGATCGAGCTCGTTTCTAAATTAATCAATCGTACTGCACTGAACCACTGAAGGCAGGAGTTTATTCCATTCTCGCACTACAACGTTGGTGAAGAAATATTTGATGCAATCTCAATTTATTTATTTACACCATTATTTCTTGTTCGGAACGTGTCATCGATCAAAACGCTTTTGATTTGTCCACGTTCGTAAAACCATTGAGTATTTTGAAACATTCGATCAGTTTTTCTCGGAGGCGACGATTCTCAAGGGAGAACAGCTCAAGGGATGAAAGACTTTCGTCGCATGGTTTGCTGCGCAAGAGATCATCTTTGTTGCCGTACGTTGAACACCTTCTAATTTAGCAATATCCTCTGCGTGAATTATTACATTTTTATTCTTGAATGATAAGCCCAGCATTCTGTTCGCTTTGTTTGCTGCGTCAGTACATTACTATGAATATTTGAGGTTTGACGCGATTTTGACACCCAGGTCCTTGACGCACTGAACGCTTTTGTGTTTATCGCCACGCATTTCGTAATCGAACCTCTTATTTTTGAACCGATTTGAAGAACATTGCACTTATCTATATTAAAGGGCATCTCCCATCTATTAGACCAAGCTGAAATTATAAGCAAACCTTCTTAGAGGCTTTGTCTGTCTTTGTCAGTGAGGACCGAGTTAGCAATCTTTGTGTGGTCAGCAAACTTACTAATGAGACTTCTAAGTCCAACGTCCACATCGTTGATATAAATTATAAAGAGCACTGGGGCAAGAACTGAACCCTGAGGGTCACTACTGGTGACAGGCGCCCACTCTGAGTTAATAAATCCATCGATCACCATTCTTTGCTGTCTGTTGCTCAACCAATTTGCGATCCAGTGGTGTACTTTACCTTCAATACCTAGTTGCTCTAATTTATAAAGTAATCTGTATAACAAAGGCACACTTTCACACAAGGAGTGGAGTTGCCTCGAGGGACACATTGGAGAATTTAGAAGAGAGTCTTGCTGCTAGGATGACTGGTGACTAGGAGCGATACAGGACTCTGTCGCGAGGGACTATAGAACCCTTCTGAGGAGGAACAAGAAGTATCTCAGCGGTCTCGCTGAGGATGGGATGTTGGGTACCAGCTCCTTGGCCGAGTACTTTGGACCCCATGGGGACAGCTCCCTATACATATATATATATATATATATATATATATATATATATATATATATATATATATATATATATATATATATATATATATATATATATATATATATATATATATATATATATATATATATATATATATATATATATATATATATATATATATATATATATATATATATATATATATATATATATATATATATATATATATATATATATATATATATATATATATATATATATATATATATATATATATATATATATATATATATATATATATAGATATCCTGCATTTGCCCCTAGATTGTAGTTCTTCTGGGTGCAGTCCCTTGTTCTCTGCCCCCTTGATATCATCACAGCTTCTGTTTATTTTTAAGTAGCACTTGTCCCCTACCATTATACCTGTTTAGTTTCATGGATATATCAACAGTTGTTCAATCACACTATGTATTGCCTGGGGGTTGGGATGGCAGGTTCCTCCCTTCTCCTTTGTTGTATAGGTTACTCTGCAACAATAAACCATCAATCAATCAATCAATCAGAGGAGCGGCTGGTAGCAGCGGCGGACAACGGAGATACGGTTTCCATGACGACGCTGCTCTCGGGCGGCGCTGACGTGAACTGGCAAAATAATCATGGTGAGAGCGCCCTCATGTACGCCTCCTGGCGAGGCCAAGAGGCGGCTGTGGCTGCCCTGCTGCAGCACCCCGCCACACACGTCAACTTGCAGGTGGGTGTGGAGAGTGTGCTGGCAATGCGCTGAGACAGGATTATGCAGGGCAAGGATACATGATAGCAACTCATCATGTCCATGTTTTTTGGCCGTGGCTTTGATATGTGTGTGCGAGCCACGAAGGCAGGGCTGTGTAAGGCAAGGATGGACCCACGATAAAAAAAAAAGAAGCTTTGTCCATGTTAGTCTTCCGCTGTTTTGCTGTGTATGTGACACTCGAAAACTAAACTGCGAAGTCATCATGCATTCTTCTTTTTGTTCAATTGGCCTGTTCGCAGTAGGGCGTGAAGGTGCCCTTTGATACCAGAAATTTTATATTCTCCTAACTTCAGTGGGCAGAGAGGTGACGGCTATTTTCAACACCAACGTCTTTGATGCCCACAGCAATGTAAAATAATATTAAAGACATATTCATACAAAAAAAAAAATTGTACTTACTTGGCCATAACAAAGTTATTTCTACCAAGCTATAATTTTGTTAGTACGTAAATTATTATTTTGCAAGTAAGTATGAACAGTATAGCAAAGGACCTGCGATATTTTCGTCTTTCAAGTCAACTCGACCCACCTAAAACTCTCACTGTCACGTCAAATTTGCGATGCCATTAAAGTCTATAAGAAAATGCACCATCCTCTGCCAGACGTGCAGCCTTACTATGACAAAAATGCAGTAAGGCTCTGTCCTTGAAGTGCTGCTTAAACTCAGCAGTTGTCCAGCTTTCTGGTGTTAATGGTTCATTTTGAACATGATGTTAATAATAGCTTTGTGGTTCATGTCACATTTTGTCTTGTGCTCTACGGACTGATATCGCTGCGGTTTTGCTCCCTCGGAGAAGGTATCGCACCGGAGACAGGAATTTAGGAACAGACGGTTTTTTTCTTTCATTCAAATTGAATCATAATTTGAGAAATACATGAGAATGTTCATAAACAGGTTAAATTTCCTTCCACTGATGTGAATAGCGAATTTTAGAGCAAAATCTTCAAAATTATTTTAATAACAGCATTTTATGCAATTCTGTGCTTGTAATAAGATTCAACCAGTTATTTTGAAAATATTAGTATGAAAAATAAAAGAATTATATATATATATATATATATATATATATATATATATATATATATATATATATATATATATATATATATATATATATATATATATATAGCCGTATATGGGAAATATTTTTCTAGCTAAAATAACAAGAAATGTCGCTGTCTGTTATCTACAGCCCCGATACGAACAGGCAAATACAGTTTTTCATGTCTCATAACTCATTGTTGCCTTTGTTTGCCGTTTTCTGAGGTACATGTACCAAGGCCACAATGAGAGTATGCTTAATGGTTCAAGGTGAGTGTTATTGCAGGATGACGACGGGTGGAGTGCCTTGCTGTGGGCGGCGCACGGCGGCCACACGGGCGTGGTGCGGCTCTTCATGGTGCACCCCGACACGGAGCCAGACCTGACCAACAACGCGGGTGAAACGGCTCTCATGAAGGCATCCGTCAACGGCCATGAAGGCGTCGTCAAGCAGCTCATCAGCTCCTACCGCACCACAGTGGACAAACGTCACCCAGACGGGTCCACGGCTTTGTTGTGGGCGGCGGCGGGCGGCAGAGTGAGCTGCGTTTCGGCGCTGCTGGACGCCAAAGCCAACATGTCTGTCCGCGACAAGGATGGCATGAACGCTCTCATGTGGGCCGTGTCGGTGGGCCAGGCGGAGGCCACAGAATTGCTCATTCTGCGTGGCGTCGACATCTCGCAGCGAGACAATATCGGCCGGTCCTCGTTACTGATGGCGGCGGAGACGGGTCACACGGAGGTGGCCAGCGTGCTACTGCAGCACGACGCCGCGGACGTCAACGTTTGCACCAAGGACAAGGTCAGTCCCCTCATGCGCGCGGCGGAGCACGGCCACACCGCCGTAGTTAACATGCTGTGTAAGTGTAACGACACTGACGTGAACCTGCAAGACAACCATGGCCGTACAGCGCTGCTGTTCGCCTCACGTTCTGGCCACGCCGACTGTACCTACATACTGCTACACCACGCGTCCATAGACCCCAACCGTTCCGATATGGAGGGCATGACCCCGGTCATGATGGCCGCAAGCGCAGGTCACGAGGATGTGTTAGCGGCCTTGCTCGCTCACAAGGATATAAACGTCTCCCTAAGAACTCGCAGCGGCTTCACGGCTTTTCTTTTAGCTGCCCGCAACAGCCAACGCCCCGTCGTAAAGAGACTGCTGGCCCACCCTGACGTCGACATCAACGAGCAGGACGGGGCGGGCATGACGGCCCTGGCCTGGGCGGCGAAGAGTGGCGCCGTGCACGTGGTAGAGCTGCTGCAACAGTACCATAACCTCCGACCTGATACACCAGACTCTGAGGGCCTCACACCCATAATGTGGGCCGCTCGGTGCAATCAGCTCCTGGCCGTCAAGACTCTCCTCAGGGACTCGCGTGGCGACACGGAGGTCAAGGACAGGAACAACCGCACGGCACTGGCGTGGGCTCAGCACGAAGGGCACAAAGAGGTGGTGCAGCTTTTAACTCGCTACAATCAGCTGGCGTCGAGCGGCGCCGAGGATTCCCTCGATGACTCGTCGTCCTCCGAGTGTTCGTATCACACACCCTCGGCCATGACGCTGCGCTATAACCACCCCGTCAGCGACATGCAGGTGGACAACATCGGGGACGTGGTGAAGCTCCTCGAGAACGGCCCATACGTCAGCTGGCGGCAGAAGACTGGCAAGACGTCTTTCGCTTGGGCGGTGGCCAACGGTCAGGCCGAGGTGGTGAAGGTGTTTCTGTTGGTTCCCGGGTTGGACGTGAACGAACGGGACGAGCAGGGCCTCACGCCTCTCATGGTGGCGGCGAGGAATGGACACGTACAGGTACTTCGCTTATTGCTCATGCATAAGGATGTCGACACCAGCAGTGTGGACTGGCGTGGCCGCTCGGTGCTGATGCTTGCTGCGGAGCATGGCCAGGTGCGAACGCTGGGTGCTCTTCTCAACTGCCCAGAGGTGAACGTGAACCAGCAGGACAAACACGACCACACTGCCCTTACCGTCGCTGCCACGGCAGGTATGTACGAGGTGACTAGCATGCTGCTGCGGCACCCAACCATAGACGTCAACCTCACCGCCACGGACAAGTGCAGCGCCTTGCTGTTCGCCACCCGCTCTGGCCACGACGACACAGCCGAATTGTTGATTAAGTATCCCAAGACAAACGTGAACCTAGAGGATGACAGCGGCGACACAGCGCTGCACGTGGCGGGGGGACATCACGGCAACGCGCGACTCACGCGTTGCTTGCTGCAGCATTCACACATCGGCGTAAACCGCCGCAACGAGCAGGGTAGCACTGCACTGCTGCTGGCGGCCAAAAACGGGCACGTGGACTGTGTGAAACTCCTGCTGGAGCACCCCATCATCGATGTCAACCTTCGGGATCGCGAGGACAAGACGGCCCTTATGTACGCTTGCATCATGGGGCACGAAGACATAGTGTGTCTCCTTTTTTCCCACCCAGACCTCGAGCCTAACCTTCGGTGCAGCGAGCAAGGCATGTCTGCACTGCTGCTGGCCACACGCAGCGACCACTCTGCTCTTGTCGCCCTCCTGTGTGCTCGAAATAACATCAACGTCAACCAGACGGATGATTTCCGGGCTGCGCCGTTAATGTACGCCGTGCGGCGTGGATCACAGCCGTCCGTGGAGGCTCTTCTTGAACGGCCAGATATTAACATTAACATCAGTGACGCCGAGGGCAAAACGCCGCTGATCCGCGCCTTGGCGGACAACCATTACCACCTCGCCATGCTGCTGCTGGCGCGGCGCGACGTAGACGTCAACGCTCATACTCTCGAGTCCAAAACTGCGCTCATGTACGCCACCACGTTCCCAGAAGGTCTACCGGCACTCAGGCTGATGCTGGCCATCCGCGGGGTAGAGGTGGGTGGAGAGAGAGAGAGAGAGAGAGAGAGAGAGAGAGAGAGAGAGAGAGAGAGAGAGAGAGAGAGAGAGAGAGAGAGAGAGAGAGAGAGAGAGAGAGAGAGAGAGAGAGAGAGAGTGTTTACAGTATAGAAAGCAGCTCAATTGCAAAAATAATTGTAAACAAAAAAAGTCCGCTGCCACTGCTTCTATAAAAGGAAATATAAAAAAAAAAAAATTGGCCAAAAGAGAGGTCCATTTCGGGTGAAGATGTGTCTTGATACTCTCCTCTTGAAAGAGGTCAAGTCATAGGCAGGAGGAAATACAGACAAAGGAAGGCTGATCCAGAGTTTGCCATTGAAAAGGATGAAGGAATGAAGATCCTGGTTACTCTTGCATAAGGGGTTTGGACCGCATAGGAGCAAGTCGAGTGCAGCAAGACCACGGGAGGGGAGGAAGGCATGCAGTTAGCAAGTTCAGAAGAGCAGTCAGCATGAAAATATCGATAAAAGATAGAATCAGAAGCATCACTGCGGCGGAATTTAAGAGGTAGAAGACTGTTAGTAAGAGAAGGGGAGTTGATAAGGCGAAGAGCCTTTAACTTTACTCTGCCCAAAAGGGCAGTATGTGTGGAGCCCCCCCCACACATGAGATGCATACTCCGTACGAAGGCAGACAAGACCTCTGTATATGCACAGCATCTGTGAGGGGGAAAAGAACTGGTGGAGACGATACAGAACGCTTAACCTTGAGGAAGCTGATTTAGTAAAAGAGAAGATACGATGGTTTCAGTTAAGATTTTGAGTTAAGGATAGACCGAGGATATATAGTGCGGAAGAAGGTGACAGCTGAGTGTTATCTAGGAATAGGGGATATGTGTTTGTGAGAAAGTATCAAGTTGGCAGATAGTGATATTGAGTTGTTGAGGCATTGAAGGACACCAAGTTCTTTTTGCCTCATTTAGAAGTAATAACAAGGTTTGAGGTTAAGCGTTCTACAGCGTCCAGCCTAGACTCATGTAATTCATGTTGGGAGGGTCTTCTGTCAAAATATGTTGAGTAATGCGTAATGAAGTCATCGGCGCACGAGTGGATTGGACAGTTTATTTTGGATAGATCATTAATGAACAGCAAAAAGAGAATTGGAAATAGAACAGAGCCCCACGAGAAACCGCTGCTGATAGGTTTAGGGGAAAACAGTAACCGTCTACCACAGTAGAGGTAGAATGGCCGCAAAGGAAACTGGAGATGAAAATATAAAGGGAGGGACAAAATTCCGTAGGTGTGTGTGTGTGTGTGTGTGTGTGTGTGTGTGTGTGTGTGTGTGTGTGTGTGTGTGTGTGTATATTTAAGGAATTAGTTTAATAAAATATAATGAGACACGGGACACAGGGTTTACCTCTGTGGTGGAAATAATAAATAAATAACAAGCCCTGTCCCTCACAGCTGAACGCCGCGGACGAGCGGGCGTGCACGGCGCTGCTTCACGCGTGCAAGTGCGGGAACGTGGAGGCGGCGCTGGCCCTGGTGGAGACTGACGGCGTGAACCTGGAGCTGCTGGATGACCAGGGCATGACCGCACTCATGTGGGCCGCTCTGCTGGGCTTCCGTGTCATCATCCAGGCGCTGCTGCAGGTGAGGCGTTCTCTGCTTCATTATTATGAGTATTTTGATTTCGAATATAGCCCCCCCCCCCCCTCCCCCAGCCCCCGCCTCTACTATAATCCGTTTTCGTCAACTTGGAAAATATGCCCCTTCCCCCTCCTGCTATCAATATACTCTGTTCCCGTCAACTTTGAAAATGTCATTCTCTCTTCCCTGTCCCTCACTGTGTATACCATCCACAAGGAGCCATAAGCCAGTCCATAAGCGAGCCACCGGTGTGCGCTGACCTCGACATTTTTTTTTTTACGTTCTGTCTAGGGCGCCGGTAGGCTTTCTTGGAGGGGTCTGATGCTCGGCCCCAGCCTGTTATGGCGCAGGCAAGTGTTTTTAGTAGCGCCATCTTGCTTGGGTCATGCTGTCTCCCGGAGCTCATCTTTGATCTTCTTTAGAGAAAGAAAATCTAGAGTCCGGGTTGATAGGTGGTCTGCAGGGCAGCATGGGGGTAGTCTTAGGCCACTCGGCGGTAACTGAAAAATCCCAGCTTGTGGCGGCGGGTGTTACGCAAACCTGGGTCCTCCTGGACGCCGTACCCGCACGCTAGCCACTCAGCCACCGCCTTGGCCTCTGCTATTACGTTTTCTCGTTGGCTTGGAAAATAGGTACCTCCTCCAGTTTCATGTGTTCATCCTTGTCCAATGCATGAACAAGCCGCCCCCCCCCCTCAACATGCTGTGTACTCGATTTCCGTTGATTCGCCCTTCCCGTTGAGTGCACTGTTATTAGCCTGTCTATGCAGCACATAAACAAGCCACGCCACCTCGCTAACTTAGGTTGTAGGCAAAGCATTCCTCTGTCTGACTGTATTCACACTAACCTAAGAGAACAAACCACCTAGCCTTCTCTTATTACTTGCATACCATTTACCACTCTTCAAACGTGCCCCGGCCATTTTGGCATACACTATTCACGCCAAGTTTGGAAGATGGCAAATCCACCTGATCCTTTCCATGAAGGGTAACATACCATTGGCTACAAACAAATCTCGCCCCCTCTCCAATTCGACTTGCGTGTCATTGAAATTGGCAGATGGGTAACCCTTCCTTGTATACCACTGGACCCATATTCTCAAACCTTTAGGTGCCCCAGCACACATATTTGACAAGGCTTTCCTTGGAGTTTTGGGCATTTCCAGGGTTACTTCAATGACCCTGGTGGTAGTGTGACCCTTCTTCTGTACCGTGAATATGAAAAAACTCACATGGAAACCTGATTAATCTACTTTTTCGGCCTTTGGAAAAAGTTAATGCGGGAGGTGGAGGCGTCTGAAAATACCGCCCCTGATGGTCAGCCAACAAGCAAGTCCTTCTGCCAGTAACATACACTATTGTACGCTGGTGAAGATAAATTGTCGTATAAACCCCTCCCCCTGCCACAAGAGCCAGCCACGCCACCTCCCCTAACACGTACTCTCTGTCTCTCTATATCTTTCTATCTGTCTCTGTCTATCTATCTGTACATGTGCTTTTGTGAGTTACTCGGTTAGCAGAGCGGAGGAACTGAGCACATTTTATTATGAGTATCGCTATTTTATGATAACAGCTACTCTAAACTTGCAAACCTCATGACTCCAACCCTCCCGTGTTCATTTTGTGTTAACTGCTGCTCTGATATTGCAAGCTTCATGACTCCAACCCTCCCGTGTTCATTTTGTGTTAACTGCTGCTCTGATATTGCAAGCTTCAGGACACCAACCCTCCCGTGTTCATTTTGTGTTAACTGCTGCTCTGATATTGCAAGCTTCAGGACTCCAACCCTCCCGTGTTCATTTTGTGTTAACTGCTGCTCTGATATTGCAAGCTTCATGGCTCCAACCCTCCCGTGTTCATTTTGTGTTAACTGCTGCTCTGATATTGCAAGCTTCATGACTCCAACCCTCCCGTGTTCATTTTGTGTTAACTGCTGCTCTGATATTGCAAGCTTCATGGCTCCAACCCTCCCGTGTTCATTTTGTGTTAACTGCTGCTCTGATATTGCAAGCTTCATGGCTCCAACCCTCCCGTGTTCATTTTGTGTTAACTGCTGCTCTGATATTGCAAGCTTCATGGCTCCAACCCTCCCGTGTTCATTTTGTGTTAACTGCTGCTCTGATATTGCAAACCTCATGACTCCAACCCTCCCGTGTTCATTTTGTGTTAACTGCTGCTCTGATATTGCAAGCTTCATGACTCCAACCCTCCCGTGTTCATTTTGTGTTAACTGCTGCTCTGATATTGCAAACCTCATGACTCCAACCCTCCCGTGTTCATTTTGTGTTAACTGCTGCTCTGATATTGCAAGCTTCAGGACTCCAACCCTCCCGTGTTCATTTTGTGTTAACTGCTGCTCTGGTATTGCAAGCTTCAGGACTCCAACCCTCCCGTGTTCATTTTGTGTTAACTGCTGCTCTGATATTGCAAGCTTCAGGACTCCAACCCTCCCGTGTTCATTTTGTGTTAACTGCTGCTCTGATATTGCAAGCTTCAGGACTCCAACCCTCCCGTGTTCATTTTGTGTTAACTGCTGCTCTGGTATTGCAAGCTTCATGGCTCCAGCCCTATCCATGTCCCCGCCGCACGAGACCTGCTCATTTCCATACTGTCCAACTTTCCAATGTAAGGGTTCCACTTTTTCTCTAGTAAACTCTGGAACATCCTACCTTTAAGGGGTATCAAGACATCCCATCATTTATATGGGATCGTTCTTTTGGCATTTTCCTATGTTCCTTTTATAGGAGCAAGATTTTTGCTGGCATTTTTTAACATATATTATGCTGTCCTTCGTATTTCTCATTTGATTTAACATGAAAGTACAAACACCGGAGATGAGGCTGCTGGAAGTGAGGAGTAGCACGTAAGAGTATTATTTTCTACCCGTTAGTCTGTGCTATTTACCGTGAACAAAGAAGCAACCATGTTCCTCCTTCATTTAATGGCTGGGGGGCGCCACTCATGCTACCAATCCCGCAGGTGAGGACGCTGGAGGTCAACAGATTGAGTCGTGATGGCTTGTCGGCGCTGGGTCTGGCCTGCGAGGCGGGACACGTGGACGTGGTGCAGCAGCTCGCCTCGCATGCCACTGTGGACGTGAACGCCGGGGACACCGCAGGACGGACTCCCCTTGTGGCGGCCCTCGAGGTAATAAAGTCTTCCTGCGTTGTTGGTGTCATTGTTGCAGTTTCCCGAGCAGACATCCATGCGAAAATAACCACTAAAATAATTCAGCCCTTTCCCAACGTCCTCTGCCTTTCTGTCTGATGTTAGAGTACTCCATCCTAATCTAACCAATGGTCTATTGGATCTCATCACCTCGCTCGCTCTTTATCTGCCGTGACTTCTACAAATTCTGAGTTTTCGCTGTTCACTTTTGCTGCCTACTTATTGTCGGCTCTATTCCAATGACCTGCTCGAGTTCACTACTTGTTATTCATCACCACTGAAATACGCGTTTTGTGTGTGTACTTCACGGTGCAAGTACTGTCCGTGTCTTTCCATGTTACACTCAACATTTTTCATTTAGTTTCTATTTTGCAATCTTCGTAGCTTTGTCTCTAGATGTCGTGTAAGGCCTCGTGTTTCTGAGTGTATGTTAGAATTGGTAGGACACAGCGTTTATGCACCTTTCTTCCATGCTCCATTTTATTGTTATTCATGATGTCCTTATCTTTACCGGCCAGGAGGACGGGGAAAATGGGAACGAAATACTTGAGGTAACAGAGGAATCCACATGTCTGAAACAAACAAATTTAGTGCAAACTCAGCCAACGCAAAATATATGAGAAGGAGAATAGGACTGAGATAGA
>NC_066510.1:4869510-5049510 GCF_024679095.1 Eriocheir sinensis | reverse complement strand
TGGCACAAATTTTATAGGCGATGCCTGACTGTAGCGCCTCTGCAGTGCAGTGGTTAGCGTCCCTGACCACGAACTTGTGGGCCTGGGTTCGAATCTCACCCTGGGCAGCCGGAGTGACCCCACCCAGCAGTTCATTCTTCCTTTCGGAATGATCGATAAATTGGTTCCTGGAGAAATCTGTGTCAGGTTGCGGGTTCTCTCCCACCACACGTTCAAAAGGCTAACGGGACGGAGACGAGCACCGCCGCCACGCGCATCTCTAGCGTATGCTCCCTGGCTGAGGTCGCGCTGACATAAGTATGTGGTGTCTGAAATCTTTTTTTAAACTTTATATGGTTCTTGGAACTTTGCTGAAAGGGAATGCCTGGGACATGACTCAAAACTTGGACTCTTCTCCCCCACCTCATAGGATCGACACCTGGGATTCTTATCATACCGTACCCTGACACGACTTTCTGTCTTCTCAGGATTAGCGGCTGCTGTCTGCCAGTGCTTTAACACATTTTATGTTGAGTCTCACACAAGTTGAATTTAACTGACAAGTCTCTTTGGGCTCCCAATTAAACAACTGCGAGTAGGAAAGAGGAACCCTTTCATTGTCGGCAAAGGTGAGCTCGCAGACACTGAAGCCTGCACTCTCCTTGGACATGTCTCGGAGGACAAACAAAATTCTTGAAAGATGCTTATCCCATAAATCAGGAAATATTATGGGATACTTTCTTAAAATTGACTTCAGAACTCGGTGGGCTTGCTCAGTAGCGCCATAATGATGCTGTGGATGGTAAAGAGATACAGAATGTGATATACAATATTTCTCTCCAAAAATGGCTAATGTAGAGACCTGATTATGACACGGGTCGTAATGGCTCTTACGGGAACTCCTTACAAGATCTGAGCTTTGGGGTCTAACCTCGTTGTTATGTACTCATTTCTGTTCGATGTACGAAGGAGAGGACCCACAACATTCACCTGGGAGAAAGTGAAGGAGTCTCAATCAATCAATAGAGGCAAACGACAGGGGCCGCGTTGACTCCCCCGCCTTATAACCCATGAGTCCCTCCGAGTAGGCCCCTTTCCCATCCTAAGTAACTCATTGTGGGACTTCTCGACCTCCTTAATCCACGAACTCTGTGGGCGTCCCCTTGACCTCCTCCACTCGGGATTGTCTCTTACAGAAACAACCCGGTGTGCAGGGTCGGCTTCTGGGTAGCGTGCCACATGACCCCGTAGCCGGAGTTGGCGTTCACGGACTACGTATATGGGTAATAGGCCTCGAATAAGTCTCACGGTGGGTTTGAAACAGTCATTCTGGAGATATCCCTTGATTCCGCTCAGGCACTTATTACCAAGGCCATCTATTCGTCCCCGGGCGGAGCGGAGACACCCGTGCCGTGGGTACCGGGTGTCAGGCAGAGGTTGTGTCTCGCCTCTATGGGTAGTGGAATCTGGCTCCTACCGCTGCTGGTAGCTCATATTACGAATGACATAGGTGCCCATGATCCCCAGATTGTGGAGGAACAATAGGACTTACATATATTTCACTGCACGCTGGAATGAACGAATTGGATTACGAACGCGTTCTGGAATCAGTGGCGTTCATTCTAGCACAGCCCACGCACTGCATTTTTTTTTATTGCACAATACCAACGGGTGCAAGCAATATATTTTGCCGTGATTTGATGCAATGCCCAGTACTTATCAAAACATTCCAATAAATTTGTCGAACATTCTTGTGTAACATTTTGGTGTTACCCCCAGCCAATTCGTTGCACTGAGGATTTGACGCGCTGTACTCGTCAGAGGTAGGGAGAGGCAGGATTAAAAGAGGACAGGGTTAGTCCGTGTCCGAGTGAAAAGCAGCCCGCCCCGAGCATGACGTAGGGTGGGAGCTACTCGGCCGGGGTCAGGAACAGATTGTCAGGTCAGTCCGTTCCCGACCTCCCCAGCATTAGGAGCAAGGAAGTCCGAGTTACTCCGCGCTTCAGTGGCTCATTGTTAGGTGTATGGGTGCAGATCTGATCAGCGCCAGAAAGTTCCCATGCGTGTGTGTGAGACAGAAAAAGAGAGTATGTGTATGCACGCGAATGTGCGAGTTCACGTCGTCTTTTTGGTACACCCTGCCTGCCTACCCTCTTCCCCCTACCGTACTGCCACTCCACGTCACAGGTGTGCTCAGAAGGATTAAAGCTGTCTAACCCTGTTCTCCTTTAACCCTGGGAAGAGGCAGGGCTTATTAATTGTGTCGCTCCCTGCTGAAGTGAGGTAAGTGACACGGGGATCACCTGCCTCGCATCGACCAACTATTCAGGCGTTCTGAGGCAACTTTTCACACTAAAATTCAAAGACATTTTGGTATTATGGTTATTTTTTTCACACCTATGCCTCGGAGAAGTGCAGAAACACCAAACTTCAATCGCAATTTTCTCGTTTTCTTGTGCGTGTCGCCGCTTGCCTCACATGGGACGTATTATAAGACATTTCGCCGCCCAAAGACACATATTTGACAAGGCTTTCGTAGGAGTTATGGGCATTTCCAAGAGTAGTTTTATGACCCTGGTGGTAGTTTGACGCTTCTTCTGTACCATGAACATCAAGAAACACTCATTAGAACCCGACTGAGCCCCTCTTTGGCCTTTAGAAATAGCTGAAGTGAGAAGCGAAAATTTCTTATAATACCCACCTTTACCCAGGGAGCGACACATTTGCCAAGCTGACGCAGTGTGCTTAGGCGCTGCGCAGCACAAAAGCCGTCTTGACGATGATGCCTTCTTGCCCCTGCAGGTTCGTCACGCCCTTGTGCTCAGCGCGCCGCCGCCTTCGCTCGTGCTTGACGGGGCAGGACGAGCCGGGGAAGCCTGTATCGCTGGCGGTGGCGAAGTGGCCTCCGTGCTGCTCTCCCTCCCGCGGCCTTTCCAGGTGAGTGTCTGCTTCATGCCATCGGTAATCGAGTAATCCGACCCCATATTTTTTACTCTTCTGATTCCTTAACGCAATGTTTAACCTTTTCTGAACGCAGCGCCCCTCTCACTCGCCACAGGTGGCACAGCGTCCATTAAGTTAGATATATCAATCAATCAGCATAAAAGTATCGATAGATGATAGAAAGGGAGGCAACATGGCGGCGGAATTTAAGAGGTAGAAGACAGTCAGTAAGAGGAGTTGATGAGACTAAGAGCCTTAACTCTACTCTATCTAGGAGAGCTGTGTGTGTGGAGCCCCCTGTAGTAAGACAGAGTGAAAGAACTAGAGGAATAACAGTACTGACACACGCGGGAGAAATGTACGTAGGAGTAATCAAAAGCAGACTGAGAAGACAGGTAGAGGGTAAAACAGGAAACTGCCAACATGGGTTCAAAACAGGAAGGTTGACTTGGTGTGTAGCCTGAAAACGCTGCTGGAGAAAGGATTGGAATGAAATAGGAATAAATATCTGGCCTTTATAGACCTAGAAATAGCTTTTGTTAGAATCAAGATAGAATCTAGGAGTCTGCAAGAGGCCGGTAGGCCTGTAAAAGGCAGCTCTTTTGAACCTAAGCTCCCTTGAATCTAACCCCACCTAATATCACAGTCCATGAATTTATCAAATCTATTTTTGAATGTGACAATTGTGTTGGCACTCACCACGTGACTGCTAAGCCTTTTCCACTCATCCACCACTCTGTCAATTTTTGCCTGTGTCCCTGTTGAATCTGAATTTATCCAGTTTAAGCCCATTATTACGTGTCCTACCCGGTTCTCTTACCAACAAAACCTTATGAATATCCCCCTTATTAAAGCCCTTCATCCATTTATAAACCTCAATCATGTCTCCACGCACCCTTCGCCTTTCTAGAGAATGCAAGTTTGACTGTTTGAGTCTTTCCTCGTATGGCAAGTTTCTTAACCCCTGAATCATCTTAGTCATCCTTCTCTGCACCGATTCTAACATTTTGATATCCATTTTATAGTAAGGTGACCAGAACTGAACCGCATAATCAAGATGAGGTCTATATAACTAATGCTAAATATAGTTTGAAGAAGACTTCGGCGCTTCTGTTGCTTACGCTCCTTGAAATAAATCCCAGCACCCTGTTTGCTCGATTTTTAGCTTGAATGCATTGTGCCCTTGGACGGAGATCAGAGCTCACTAAGACCCCTAAATCCCTCTCGCACCCAGACCTGCTTATGGGAGTGTGAGTTAAGCAATAGTTATGTGAGGGGTTGTTCCTACCTACACTCAGAATACTGCACTTCCCTACATTGAACTCCATCTGCCATTTACCCGCCCAGTCATACAATCTGTTTAGTTCATCCTGGAGAATACTAGCGTCCTGATCCGACTCAATTACTCGACCGATCTTGGTATCATCTGCAAACTTACTGACATCACTACTAATTCCTGTATCTAAGTCATTGATATAAATAATAAACAAAAGTGGACCTTATACTGAACCTTGTGGGACCCCACTCGTAACACATCCCCAGTCAGATCTTTTACCATTGATTTGCACTCTTTGCTTCCTATTGCTAAGCCACGCCTTGACCCAGTTCAAAACTTTACCCTCTACTCCGTGAGCCAGTAATTTAAGCAACAGTCGTTGGTGAGGAACTTAATCAAACGCTTTACTAAAATCAAGATAGATTACATCATAATTTTCATCTCTGTCTACCGCCTCAAATACTTTATTGTAGAAGGACAAGAGATTGGTGAGGCATGACCTACCTTTCGTGAACCCATGCTGCGAGTCGTGAATTAAGCTGTTTCTCTAGATGCTCCCGAATGTTCCTGGCTATTATGGACTCCAGCATCTCCCCTAAAGCCGATGTTATAATTGGGCAATAGTTTGAAGCAGCTGACCTATTAGAAAATCGGCGTCACATTAGCTACTTTCCATAGGCTGGGCACATACATTATGGCATACACTAAAAGATGATGACAACAACTGGGGAGGCGGTGGCCGAGTGGTCAGCGTGCGGGTGTGGTGAGCCCGTGGACCTAGGTTCGAGTCCCACCAAAACACGCTGATTATTCAAGTCATCGCCGAGTGGCGGAAGATTACCCACATGCTGCCCAGACCTTCAGTCAACCCTAACTCCAGCGACTTCGTTCTAGTGGTGCACCGGGGGGCAGCATGGACCCTGCAAGAGTTATATATCACGGCAGCAGCTATAAATAAAATTCGCCTGGCTTTCTTGAGGGGTCTCTTTGACGATCTTCAGCCCGTTAGGCTGAAGATCGTCGAAGAGACCCCTCAAGAAAGCCTACCGACGCAAGAGACAACGATAATAATAATAATAATAATAATAATAATAATAATAATAATAATAATAATATATATATATATATATATATATATATATATATATATATATATATATATATATATATATATATATATATATATATATATATATATATATATATATATATATATATATATATATATATATATATATATATAAGGTGTTGAAATAGGCTATATATAGCGAAAAGCAGACAGCTGGAGAGCAGCGGATTCCTTGTTAAAGCAGAAGTGAGGCAAGCAGGTGTACTCTCCCCGTTGTTCTTTATCATCTCCATGGATAAATGTTAAGGATGCATCTGTGGGGAAAGAAAGGACTTGGAAACTTTTGCCTATGCAGATGATGCGGCAGTGATTGCTGCCACAGCGGAGCAGCAACAGGAAGAAGTGGAGAGGTGGAACAAGGTTAGAAAGAAATGGTATGAAAATGAATAAAAATAAATCCGAAGTGATGATGCAGGTCGTATGAGAGGAAACATGAAAATTGCCGCAGATCAGCAACTTAAACAATTCAGAAATTTTAAATACTTAGGAGTAAATATCAATGGTGAAAATTATCGAAGTGAAAATAAATAGAAGAAAAGTAAAGTGTAACACAAATGCTAGCATGCTGTGCCCAATATTGAAGGATAAAAACGTGCCTAGAAAATGTAAATTGCTAGTATATAGGACCATCTTGAAGCCGGTGTTAATTTATGGATCGGGAGGCTGGTCACTGCCTAACATGACGAAATTAAAAGATCATCCTGCTGAATCGTAGGTGTTGCAAATAATCAAAGGTGTGACACGAGGAGACAAGATGAGGAATGACGGAATAAGAGAGGAACTCGGGATTAACTCACTGTTGGAGTAAGTGGAAGATCAAAACTAAGATGATCTGGATTTGTTAAAAGAATGGAGGAGAAATGAAAATCAAGAAAATGTCTGGAGTGGAGGCAGCAGGGAAGATGACTTATCGGGAGGCCAAGGAAGAGATCGATGGAAGGAGTGAGAGATGAACTAGGGAGGAGAGGTGGCGCTGGAGGAGGTGGAAGAGCAGCAATCTATGAAGACCGAGTGAGATGGAAACAAATAGTTGGGATTGACGTCCAGCAGCTCAAAGGCATAAAAAAGTGTAGAAAAAAACCCTGCCAAACGCTGCTCCTAAAAAAAGATGAAAGTAAAGACTGGCCAAAAGAGAGATCAATTTCGGGTGGAGAGATGTCCTGATACTCTCCTCTCTAACGGATGATGCATAATTAACTTTTTTTTATTTATTTTTTTACGATTTTAGACCAGGTTATATTATTTGGCGCCATATGAACAGTGCAATTGCGGCGCCATGATTTTACAGTACAATCAATCAGTCAATCAATCGTCTTCCTGGCGTCTGGGGAGAAAGGTCCGAGAGTCAGGGAAGGTGGCTTGTTAGTCAATAATAACACGACCTGTTTACTACCCACACGGGAATCGAACCATTGTGTTGGCGCTTCCGATGCTGGATAGTAAGTAACGTGGCTCATTAGTTACTTATGAGCCATCAACCATGACCAATTAGAGTAAAATCACAACTACCCCCACCGAGTAATGATAATAATAATAACAATCTTTATTTTCCTGGGTCGTGGTTTAGCAATTGGGCTAAAAAATTCACGAGCCACTCAGTAAGATAACAAAGAACACCGATAAACGAGAGGTGGGCGGGAGGATGAGAGAAGTGGGCAGGGCGTGGGGGATGGGGGGCGAGGTGATATGGGGCCGCAGGGGTATAATAAAGTAGGGGCGTTTGGAGAGGGAAGACTGGGAGGGGGAGGAGGGAATATGCATTTGGGGTGGATGGGCGTTTGTTTTCTGGGGGCGAGGTTGGCGGTTAGGCCCCGTTCACACTGTGCCGCCTCTGGGCCCCGACAACCCAGCGACTCTGGGTACACGAGGTCTTGGGTGTGAAATGTTGATGTGAAAAGGGTCGTGCATGGTCGTAAAGCGGTCAAGAAACGATTCCCGGATGCTGAGTCGGCACAGTGTGGAGGGGGCCTAAAAGTCGTTGGGTCCTGGTGTTCGACCCAAGCCCATCATGGCACAGGTAAGTGTTTATAGTGGCGCCATCTATTCTTGGCTCATGCTGCCCCCCGGAGCTCATTCTTGATTCAGTCGGGCAGTTCCTCTAGAGTCTGGGTTGATGGGTGGTCTTCAGGACAGCATGTGGGTAGTCTTAGACCACTCGGCGGTGACTGAAAAATCCCAGGTGATAGCGGCGGCTTCGAACCCGCATCATCGAGGACGCAGGACGGTATATAAAGACGGTATACGGTAACCACTCAGCCACCGCCTCCCCACCTTGTCATTAAAATAGAGGTAAAACCGTAAAAGAGAGCACAGGAGCAACACTGCAGCAGATTTTAGAGGGTAGGACAGACTATCCTTGTGTATGTGGTTCACTGTCTCCCTCCCCTGCCAAACACAGGTGGTTCAGCATGTGTTGCGGCGAGCCTCCCCCGAGTCCCTGGCCACGCAAGTGCACAGCTTTGCCACCAAGATCCAGTCGGAGGAGGAGGGCGCCGTCGTGCTCTACATCAGCGGGGAGGTTAGAGTCGCGAGTTGTCTGTAAACTCTAGAATCATGAGTCACTCTAGAGCATCGTCATGTTATCTCAATTCTAATTTCTTGGATAATCCCTATTAGCAAAGATATTGTGTCACTTTACTCAACACCAATTTTTCGCTTTTCTTGCAGGTTTTTTTTTTTTAAGTGATAGCTTGTTGCAATGGTTGCAGTTCATTATTTATTTATTTATTTATTTATTTTTTTTTTTTTTTTGTGTGTGTGTACGCAAGAATTATTCAGTGATTTCCTACGTTACTCTTTTGCATGCTTCGTGACATTCATTGATTGCTGACAATACCCAGTCTTCTCATAGTAGTGCATCATCACCACCAAGGAATATTGAAACGGGTTCACGGGGTGTTTTCAGTGTGGGCGCGGGAAAGGAAGAGTCGAAAGGTATATGTTATCAAGTACCTACCGCTATACTTCAATTTCCATTGCAACAAAGCACCAGGTGCACATTTGGGACACGTATGTGAAACTCCTTTTATCGCTGTCAGATCCTGGTGACCCCGGAAGGCCCTGCGTTGTGCCTACCCACGACTCAGGCTGCGCCCACCAATGTTCTCCTCTCGTCGTTGGTGCAAGCCCTCGCCGCAACTCCTACACTAGTGCTGCTGTTGGATGCTGTAGGCGTGAAGGTGGACGAAGCCGCTTCCCCGAGTGCCCGCGCCAACCCTTACCCTCATATCCTGCCGGCACTCGTCCACCCAAACATGGCTGCGGTGGGAGGCGTATCCACGGAGCGTCTGCAGGTAGGTGGAGGAAGAAGGGGTGACGGAGGGGAGGAATTGTTTCAGTACCAGTTTAATTCTGGACAAGCACTCTGGCCCACTACTACTGGTACCATGTCATCCAGTACGGCCTGTTGCATGGTGACTGTCGGCGACTAAACCGGCTCCCCCGCTGGGATGTCCAGTGAGGAGGGTGACTGGGCACCCATCAGGACGAAATGTAAGACCTGTCAAAGGATGAGCTTGCTTGTCAACGGCCATCTAGTTTTAGTCTAGACGTCTAGAGTGTGGTGGGCCGCTTGGCCGCGAAGCGGTGAGCGAAAAGTTTAAATCTCGTCCCCCAGATTCGGTTTGTCACACCCTGATTTGCGCATCGCGGAACCCAATCTTTACTATCACAGAGTAACCAAGTGAAGTACCTTAGCATAAAAACGTACCAAGGAGGACCTAAAAAGCGATGCAAAGTGAAACAGGTCAAAAGAAGAAGAAGAGTGATTGTTGATGTCCTAGTTATATGCATACATACGTCATCATTTGCTTTTATAAAAATATAAATAAACTTGGGTGGGACAGATCTCGACAAGCAGTCGACAAAAGACACGGTACCGTGTCGAAATTCATCCATCCACTCAGCCACCGCCTGCCCTAAACACATATGCACGCGATTAGCGCGTGAAAGCGTGCTTGGGCCCTAAACACCTATGCACGCCAGTAGCGTAAAGTGAGCGAGAGGGTTAGCCACGCAACGCCCGCGCCAAACCGGACAGTCGATCAGCTGAGCATAAAGAAATGGCTACTGACAACAACAGCTCCCTCAAAATATCCTCTCAGCAGCTCTTAAAGAATACAATTGCTTTTTAGTCATTGTTAGGAAAGATCAGGTAAGGTTAGGCTAGAGAGTTTGTTAGGTTAGATTAGATTGGGTTAGGTTAGGCTGCATTAGGTTAGAATACGTTAGGTATATATATATATATATATATATATATATATATATATATATATATATATATATATATATATATATATATATATATATATATGAATGATATGGTGGGTGTTGCAGGTGGTGGGGTCACGATGCTCGGCCTTCAGTGCAGTGTTGGCGAAGGAGATCCTTCACGGCGTGACTATGCAGCAGCTGCACCAACGCACCAACCTCAAACTGACCTCTTCGGCACGCTCCTCGTCCTCCAGCCCGCCGCCGCCTGCCGTCCTGCTATCCAACTTCACCCGTGACTGGCTCTTCTGAGGCTACTGAAGGTGTGTGTAAGATGCAGAAGAGTCTGTAAAAAAGTAATGGATATTTTTATGTTAAGACTGATGACTGTTCAGCTTGTGCAACATACAAGCAGAAGTTAGAGAGTCATACGTAATAGCAATGGTTAAGACTCTATGAATACAAACTGTCTGCCTGAGTTATAAGCATACACATTAATCTGTAAAGCTTTCATGGATGTGATAGGCTTTCGGGCTGTCCTCGTGTAAGATTCTAAAGGGTCTTCAAAGTTGTAATTGGTGTGGTAGTTTTGTTTCTAACTGTCCGCTTCGTGTAAGATGACTGTAAAACTATCACGGGCGTGGAGTTTTTTTTTAACTGACTGTCCTGTAAGACACTAAAAATTATATAATATGAAAAAGGATGTAATTATGAACGCCTCTATAGTGGGTAAGGGGAAGAGGCAACTTAACTTGATTCACGCTAAATCGAAAATAAGCCCCGCCCACGCCAGCACAGCAGCTACTAATAAGATTTCACCGTTCCCAGCATTTGGTAGTCACATGCACCCTGATTAAGGGAGGGGGGTGGCCTGCTAGTGAATTGTCAAATGATAATCACTTGATGCGGAAATGGAAAAGAATTTATTTTCAAAAATAACGTAAATATGGTATGCCAGGATTGCTCCAAATATCGTGACTCCTTGGTACTGCAGATGTTGTTGTATCTGGAATCGCCTCCCACATTTCCAATAACCAGGGACAGTGGATGGACACGCTAAGAAAGGGGAACTGTACCGGCTTGGACTAAGAGAAGTGTATGAGGTCTGTGTGTGTGTTTGTGTGTGTGTGTGTGTGTGTGTATCCCTCCAACGTAAGAGGGTACTTTCAGAATAGCTTCTTTATACTGCAATTAGCCTACCAGTAGCTCCAAAAAGAAGCAGCTACAGTGTTGAGCCCCCTCCATTTAGCCGCAGATATTTGAAGCGTTTTCCATTAGCACACAAGTCAGGGTAGGACAACACAATAAATGGCTAGTTGGGGTATAACACTGAATAGTTAAAATAGGTAAAGAATGTATCTGTTGTGGCATTTCAGCAATATACCTCCGTTATATTTTCAAAGCATTTTTCTTCTTTCATACAAGGGATACATCATACGATCTTTAACCCGGTAGCAGTGATGGGCCAAATTTGTGGCTTTACCGTGTACCAGCGACGGGCCAAATTAGTGTCATGATATAAATCCCCCAAAATAGATGATACATAAACTGATCACAAATGCGTTGATATATAACATGAAATTGTTTGTGTAAGTGATGATTTTTTCTCATTTTTCTCGCTTAGAGGGGCCTTTAAGAAACGTGATCCCCGCAGCTACCGGGTTAAAAATGCTGCAGGAGGAGATTAGGACGGTGCATAGAAGGTTAGGATAATGATACAGGCGAGCAAGGCAACTTATACAGCTGGAGATTCGAAAATTTCAAACCATGAGATGCGAGTGGCTGCGGGAAGAAAGCAAGCTAGAAGAGCATAATATTCTTGCAGTTCCATAAATTAATGTGCCTGCGTGAGTGTGGGCGAGCGTTGTTGTGGCTCCTACGACACTGCAAAATATATCAGTCTAAAGTTTGTCAGCCAGAGACCTAGCAAAAAATAGTGTTATAGGTTGCACAAGGATACACGTTAATATAAGGAGACTACAAAAGGCCAGATTACCCACACATGGCTGCTCCTGGAAATGGGTCACTCACCAACTTCCCTTCCCATTCGTAAACACATCTAACTTCCATGTAAAACTTTCAATCGTGTTTGCCTCAACTAGGTAGGTACATATCTGCTCAGTTTGTTCCATTCATTCTCCGCTCAGTTCTTTCCTTGTTCCTTCCTGATCCTGAATTTATCTCATTTTTACCCGTTGCTGCGTGTCCTTACATCTGTTTCTATAATCGGTATTAAATTGCTCTTGCTAATCCCTCTAACCCATTTTTTTAATTGAATCACCTCGCAGTCTACGGCATTCCACAGATTGCAAGCTTTTATGCTTTTCTCTGTATGGTGAGTTTCCGAGTCTTGAGATAATTTTTGCCATCTTTCTCTGTACTGATTCGAGGGAATTTATATCCTTTCCGTAATATAAGGAAAATAATGAAAAAAATAATATAGAAAAGGCCTAACAATCTGCCAGATATAATTTGAGGCTTCATTTTGGTCGCTGGTTGCTTATGCATCTTGAAATAAAACCAGTTTCTGGCGATAATACAGTGATTTCTGGGTGGAAAATCTGCGCTCACACGCACATCCAAATCCCTTTCAGAATTGAGTGACCCAAAGCTGTGTTATTTCACAGCAATTACTTAGAAGGTTATTTTCCTACTCGCGACGCTGTATTTATCGAGTTTAATTGCATCATCCATATGCTGGCCCACTCAGGCAGGCTATTTACTTTTCTTTCCTGCAGATAATAAAGAGCAATGGAGTCGAGGCTAATCCTTGTGAAGCGTCACTTTAGAAAATAGTGACGTGAACCACATCTGATTTATCTCCGTTTGCTTGAATTAACTGCAACCGCTCACCAAGCCACGGCTTGCTCCACCTCAAAGCTTGACCCGCTCTCCCATGGGAATTTAGTTTTCACAAAAATCGTTGGTGAGGCACTCTGTCAATTGCTTTACTAAAATCAAGATATATGATATCATTATTTTCGTCTGTTTGTAAGCTTCTGTAAATTACACGAAATTAGTAATACAAGATTTACCTTTATTGAACCCGTGCTGAGAGTCAATGATCAGTTATGTTTGTCTAGATGGTCACAGACATTTTAGCTACAACAGACTCAACAGATTTCTTACAACAGACATCAAACTAACTGGGCGGTAGTTAGACATTACTGTCCCCTTCATAAATAGCGGCACAATAAATCCCTTTTCTATGCCGCCAGTTCTACTCAGGAATCGAAAGACTTCTTAGTAATGCTGGCCAGTGTTCCGGAAACTGTATATCTAGCTTTCTTTGGAACACATGAGAAAATTTCCTCTGGACCAATTGACTTATTTTCTTAAGTTTATCTATGTCTTGAACGGCTATCATTCTAGTTGTGCAGACTTTGTATAACACTGCGTCTTCCCCTCCCCTGAACACCTCATCAGCTTGAGGCAATGACAAAATATCTTCCTGAGTAATTACCGGCAAGAAATACTCGTCTAACGTTGTGCTATTGTTGTTGTTCTTTTTTTTAAGTTCCTTCCATGGCGCTGGTAGGTTATCTTGGTGGGGCCTGGTGGTCGGCCCCAGCCCGTTATAGTGTCTGACTCTTTGTTGCTGAGTAGGCTCCCATTCTCTGACTCTATGGGTCGTATTTTAAAGCATTTCGTCTCCCAAGTACACATATTTCACAATGCTTTCGTATAAGTTGTGGGCATTTCCAGGAGTAGTTTTATGACCCTGGTGGTAGTTTGACCTTTCTTCTGTACCGTAAACCTAAAAAAGACACTCATTAGAACCCGACTGATCCCCTCTTTGACCTTTAGAAATAGTTGATGTGAGAAGTGGAAGTGTCTTATAATATCGGCCTATGTAATCCATGGCTTTTGTTTTGTTTAGCTTTAAGAAACTTTTACTTTTCTGTCTGCCTTGCTTTACTAACCACATAATTTAGCATTTCTTACATATATTTTCATTGTTCCTGCTACTTGAAAATATTTATCTCTAAAACAAGATTAGCTTCGCCCATATTCATCCTTCTATAGACTCCTCGCTTGAACCGAATTTGGTGTTTAATTTTGTTGGCCAATCTTCTTGGGTTTGCATTTACTGATTCCACCGAAAGATATGGAATGACAGTAATTTCAGCCGCCTTGATCTCTCTGATGAAGACATAAAGACCGACGATTCGTCATATGGAAGTTGCTCATTCTGCTAAAATCAATAACTTCGAAAGAAAAGATTACATTTCTCCCAAGAAAAACTTCACCTTAATTAATAAATAAATAGATAGATAGATAGATAGATGGAGAGAGAGAGAGAGTGTTTTGGAGGGTTGGTTTCCTAACGTCCACGTAGCAGACTATGTAGTGTGAATATTGGAATAAATCTAAAGATTTTTTTTTTTTTTGAATGGCACAAATAATATTTCTAAGTTTTCATTTGCGTGTTTTAGGTTGAAAAGATCGTAATCATATATTTTCACTGCATTTATATTAAATTACGTGAGCCTTTCTGAATAAACTGGAATATGTTTCTGTTTATTGCTTAACCTCAATCATTACATCATCCCTGTTTTACTGTAGTAATTGCGAAATGATGAGTAATGCAACTCCTCATTGTGGGCCCGTGAAGGTGGGGGAAAAACAGCCGAGTGGTGATGCTCGTACAACTTTAGTAAAACCAAACTGCTTCTGGAAAAATTACGAGCATTGTCGACAATAAGGAGATCGTAATTCCCTAGAATATCCGGCCTCGAGAAACAATTGTAATACCCTCAAAATCGTGTCCCTTTAATCATATTTGGTTGAATAAATTTTCCTCGCATAAATGATAATTATATGAAATACATGTCGAGCACTAGAGAAGGCTTCAGAGACTGCAACATGGGGAGGATGGCGGGGAGGGGCTGCCTCTACTCTGCCATCCTAAGTCTATAAATACCAAGTCAAGTCACTCTGCTTCAAAACTGGGACCGGTACGCTCAGGGGGCGGTTTGGGGGCGGAGCAGCGGGATGACGTCACTTGAAGCTAAAAAAATTACCCGCCAGTTCAGGGGTGACCAAAGTTGCGGCCGTGTGTGCACTTTGGATGTGCATGCTTGCCTTCTTTCACAGCGCGTTCAGGCAAGCCACTGAGGAAACAAATATGCCTTTTTATTGTGCTATTGCGGGACTGTAATTCCAATGCCTACAAACGGCGGTGTGGGGTGTGAGAGGGGTCATGTTGCGGTGATTGATTTAAATTAGTCCGCCTTTCTTCGTTTTCTCTAAATCCATGTTTCTACATTTTCTAGTTTGCCTCCAAGCAACGTCACGCATAAACCACGCCTCTGTCGTGTCTCCTACCACAAAGCTGCGTATGACTTGACTTGGTGTATATAGTGTAATGTGTATATTATGATGTTTTTACTTTTTAAAGTAGTTGGTGTTCAGTGTTGAGTTTAAGGCACGAACTGCTGTCTCTCGTCAGGTCCGGTGTACCGTTGCCTGCTTTACAAGTTGATTGTGGTAAGTGAGATAACACAATAGCCTTTTAGTTAAGTGATGTGTGGCCGAGCGGTAGCCGTTATAAGTTCACTTTAGTTCTCTCTCTCACATGGACATAAAAAGATATGAATGTACTTTAAGTATATTAATAGTATTTTACAAAAGTTTACAGTTTACGTGAGCGAGTCGCACCAAACCAGGTGGCGGAGCACCGCTCGCCTGCCCGTCACCCGTCTTCTCCCCCCGTCTTCGCGTTGTTCGCTCCTTTTATTTGCTTGTAGTCCGTCCGGAAGGGTGGGGCTTCTGGTTAATAACGGCTGATGAAAGTCATCATTTGCTGATCCTAGTGACAGTTCATCACAGCTTCCCACGGCCAAAAGCACGTGTTGTTAAACATCCTGTTGTGCGACACCGACCAGGTGTCGCCACACGTACAGTCATACATTCACATGTACATTATAATATACACATTACAATAGACTTAGCTGCCATCCTTGTCGGGCTAGAATTCTCGCACATCTCAGTCTGATTTGAGGTCATGTCGGGGTCACTACACGTTACTCTGTAAGGAGTGGTACTCGTTGACCGCCGCCATGCAATAACCACTCAATGAGCATACGCTGTTCACCACCACACGTTACTGCCACCCGATTTGCACTAGTAAACCATGTCATTGACCAGCAGTGTTAACGGACCTCCACCTGAAGCATGGCGCAGTGAGTAGTGCGTGGTGGTGCAACACGGTCAACATACTCGCTTGTTCTTTCTTCTACACGTGAATCTCTCTCTCTCTCTCTCTCTCTCTCTCTCTCTCTCTCTCTCTCTCTCTCTGCGACAAGGCATCGTCCCTTCGGATTGGAAAAAGGCTAACGTGACACCGTTTTTTAAGAGAGGAGATAAAAAATTACCAGGCAATTACAAGCCCATTAGTCTAACTTCAGTTGTAGGAAAGCTACTTGAGAGCATAATTAGAGACAAAATTGTGAGTTACCTTGAAAGCCACTCATTAATTGGGGATTCACAACATGGCTTCCGTAACAAAAGATCCTACCTATCAAACCTATTGACCTTTTATAACGACCTCTTCTCAGCTTATGACGTATCCAAATCATTAGACATAGTCTATCTTGATTTCCAGAAAGCATTTGATAAAGTCCCACATCATAAATTACTTTACAAATTAAAGCAAATAGGTATTGACTGTCAAGTACACTAATGGATCGCGAATTGGTTGAACAACAGACAACAAAGAGTGGTGATTGACGGATTTAACTCAGAGTGGGTGCCGGTCACTAGTGGCGTCCCTCAGGGCTCGGTTCTTGGCCCAGTGCTCTTCATTATTTACATCAACGATGTGGATGTTGGACTCAATAATCTCATTAATAAATTTGAAGACGACACTAAGATTGGTAACTCGGTTCTCACTGGCGAAGGCAGGCAAAGCCTACAAGAGGATTTGCACAAAATTTCAGCTTGGTAGGATAGATGGGAGTTGCCCTTTAACGTAGACAAGTGTCAGGTCCTTCAAGTTGGAACAAGAAATAAAAAGTTCGATTGCGAAATGCGAGGCGTTAAACTCAAAAGCGTTCAAATCGTTAAGGACCTGTGGGTCAAAATTGCGTCAAACCTCAAATTCTCACAGCAATACATCGATACAGCAAATAAAGCGAACAGAATGTTGGACTTCACTAAAAAAAACTTTTTATTCAAGAATAAAGATGTAATACTTCCGCTCTACAATAGTTTAGTCAGACCCCACTTGGAATATGCGGTACAGTTTTGGTCTCCCCACCATGCAAAGGACATTGCTAAATTAGAAGGTGTTCAGCGTCGGGTAACAAAAATGATCCCTTCCTTGCGCAACAAATCTTACGAAGAAAGGCTTTCCACCCTTAACATGTTCTCTCTTGAGAAACGTCGCACCCGAGGAAAATTGATTGAATGTTTTAAAAAAACTAAATGGTTTCACGAATGTAGACAGATCAAAATTGTTTATGATCGATGACACTTTGCGAACGAGGAACAATGGCATAAAACTCAAATGTATACAAGTAAATTCAGACTGCACCAAATTTTTCTTCACCAACGTTGTAGTGCGAGAATGGAATAAGCTCCCACCTTCAGTGGTCCACTGTAACACGATTGACTCCTTTAAAAACAAGCTCGATCATCACTTCCTTGAACTTAATATTAACTAGAGTAGAAAAGCAACGTTTTGGAGCCATCTCATTAATGTAGAATCACTTAGGTTTAAGGACAGACCAGCTAGTCTGGACCATGGGGTCTGTGTGGTCTAATTTTCTATGTAAATCTATGTAAATCTCTCTCTCTCTCTCTCTCTCTCTCTCTCTACAGATTCTTCAACAATGATCGTGTAAACCGTAGAGGGGGTGGTGTCGCCCATTTTGTCAAAAGCTACTTGCAACCCACTGACAAAACACCAAGAAACAGTAACGTTGAACATTTGTGCGTGCGAGTAAACACTGCAAAAGTCAATTTAAATATATCTGTCACTTACAGGCCTCCGGGGCAATCACTCGATGCCGATCTTGAAATGTACAGCGTCTTAAGGCAGTCACTTAATAACAGCGACTCACTGATACTAGGAGACTTTAACCTCCCCCATATCGACTGGGCGACACTGTCGGGTACAGAAGGTGAGTCCCACAGAATGATCGAATTTCTAGAGGAAAATTATCTAAGCCAAATGGTTTCTGAACCAACTCGACAAAATAACATACTTGACCTTGTTATAGCGACCCAAGATAACCTAGTCAGTAATGTCACGGTAGGAGACCACCTCGGTTCCTGCGATCATAAACTAGTGCGCGTTGACATTAGAGCTCAAACATCGGTGACTGAAAGTAAAGGTGCCCAATTTCAAAAGAGCGAACTTCGTAGAAATCCGACGAAAACTAATAGATATGCAACTATCAGATGACGGCAATGTAGAGGACGCCTGGCTAAGCTTTAAAAATCACTTACTCACTCAGCAGGACACATTTGTCCCCTTGTGCGAGAAGCGAATTAACACTAATAAAAGTCCACCTTGGTTTAATAGCGAAATTAAACACTCAGTCAAGGAGAGAAAATTGTCTTACAGGTTAAAGAAAGAGCAAAGCACGCCTGAAAACATTAGACTTTACAATGATGCCAGGCGACGAGTAAACAGATTAGTGCGTCAGGCAAAGCGTAGATATGAAGAAAATATTGCAGCCAACTGTAAAAATAATCCGAAATCCTTCTTCAGTTACATAAACAACAGAAAGGCGATCAGAAGTGGAATTGGACCTTTAACAAACAGCGACGGTGCACTAGTGACTGACAGCCAACACGTTGCAAATCTATTAAACAATTACTTTTCCTCGGTGTTTAATAATAATAGTCCTCCCACCACCACCACCAACACCAGTACTAATGTAAATCCCGAGCATGCATTGTCTAACTTTGAAATAAAACCCGATGAAGTCCTTAAAGCCCTTAAATCACTTAAAACAAATAAAAGTCCTGGACCTGACAAAGTATATCCAACTCTGCTGAAAGAAACAAGAGCGAAATACTCTCCTCCCTCACAACCGACAAGGCATCGTCCCTTCAGATTGGAAAAAGGCTAACGTGACACCGATTTTTAAGAAAGGAGACAAAAAAGTACCAGGTAATTACAGGCCCATTAGTCTAACTTCGGTTGTAGGTTGTTCTCTCTTGAGAAACGTCGCCTCCGAGGAAAATTGATCGAATGTTTTAAAATACTTAATGGTTTCACGAATGTAGACAGATCAACATTGTTTATGATCGATGACACTTAGCTCACGAGGAACAATGGCGTAAAACTCAGATGTAGACAAGTAAATTCAGACTACACCAAATTTTTCTTCACCAACGTTGTAGTGCGAGAATGGAATAAGCTCCCACCGTCAGTGGTCCAGTGTAACACGATTGACTCCTTCAAAAATAAGCTCGACCGTCACTTCCTTCAACTTAATATCAACTAGAGTAGAAATGCAACGTTTTGAAGTCTTCTGATTAATGTAAAATCACTTAGGTTTAAGGACAGACCACCAAGTCTGGACCATGGGGTCTGTGTGGTCTGATTTTCTATGTAAATCTATGTAAATCTCTCTCTCTCTCTCTCTCTCTCTCTCTCTCTCTCTCTCTCTCTCTCTCTCTATCTATCTATCTCTCTATCTATCTCTATATATATATATATATATATATATATATATATATATATATATATATATATATATATATATATATATATCGCTCTCGTCTAGGTAGTGACGTCACTTAGAATGCGCAGAGAGTGGTGGGGGAGGGGGGATCGAGACTACCTGGTGTTTCTTCTATCATGGCCGGAAGAGCTATCAAGACACATCTTACATCTAGGGCAGAGAATGGAGTCCAACTGAGGGGCATTTAAGCCCCCCTCCCTCCCAGATGGGGATTCCGAGGCATTATTTCGAACAGCCATTATGAATTTTGATAAACATTTTTGGGATTTAGTGTGTGTGTTGCATGTATGTATGTAGTGTGCTGTGGAAAGTAATATCAATTGACTGAGGACACGGAAAGGGTCTTTGTCAGGCTTGTAGCACCCCCTCGCCTCCCGTATATACCTCACCGGGAGTAATTTACGCCCGTTTCGGCAAGTGTCCACTTGCCTGTTCCCTAATGTTTGCCAACATCAGTTTGATACAATTTCAATGCGACCATGTTTGCTGGGCAGTCTCAGGTTTAAAATTTTCACTGAGCACTCACAGGTCGAAGCACGTCGGAGACTATTCTCTCATCGTGTAATCATTACTTGTACACTGTAATGCAACCATGGAATGCCCTGCCGTCCCACGTAGTTGAATTTCCCTGTTCAGTCCTGCCTTAAGCTTACGCTGCGTCTCCATCAGTCCTTCAGAGCCAAGCTCCTTGACTATGTGGAACCCAGCTCTTTCCATCGATCGTGTTTACTCCCAACTACAAGACCTACTATTAAATTCTGACCATGTGCAAATAAAAACTATGTGGAAGATAAACCCTACCAGCCATTTATATTACATTTACATTATTGACTGTCACCATGTTATCCTTTTTAAGCGTTATTTTTAAGGTGGTTCGTGTTGTTTGTTTATTTAAGGCGCGAACTGTTATCTCACTCGTCACAGGGCCGGCGTTACCGTTGCCTGCTTCACAAGTTGATTGTAGTAGGTGAGATAACACAATAGCCTTTAGTTAAGTGAGGTAGATGATGTGTGGCCGAGCGGAGCCGTTATAAGTTCACTTTAGTTCACTTAGTTCACTCTCTCTCTCTGGGACATTAAAAAGGTGTGTGGCTTTTAGTATAACACTGGTATTGACAGTTTTACACAATAGTTACAAAATTTATGTGAGCGGTCACACAAAACGAGAGCAAGCCACACCCAGCGCGCGGACGGAAGATCGCCGCTCGCCTGCCCGTCACCCGGCTGCTTCTCTCCCTGGTAGCTCGGGCGAAATGGTATTTATGTGCGTTGCTCCTTTCCCGGAAGTGTTGATCTTCCGGCTGATGACCTGGGATGATTTGTCATCATTTGCTGATTTAGTGTCAGCCAAGCATCTGTTCCCACGGCCAAATGCACTACGTGTTGTTAAACATCCTGTGGCGTGACACTGAACTTGTGTTTCGACACATAGTCATACATTCATCTATACATGATAATATATATATATATATATATATATATATATATATATATATATATATATATATATATATATATATATATATATATATATATATATATATATATATATATATATATATATATATATATATATATATATATATATATATATATATATATTACAACCATGCATGCTGTGGGTCACCCCACTTCCATGCCCTGTACTAACTGCCCTCACACCGGATCGGTAGTTGCCCCGCCAGGTAAGAGAACAGGTATCATAATGGACTCAGAGAAAGGCGACACCAGTTAATTGGTCCCACTGGCCAGTGGCCACTACTTGACTCCTATTGTCATTGCCTCGGGCCTTGATCCTCCGTGATGATGTTGGTATTGTCGGTAAGTGGTGAACGAATACGAGTAGCTGACACTTTTTGTTTTCGATAAAGGTTGTGGAAGAGGGAGGGAGGCGGAAGGTAAAAGCCCCTCGCTTTTTTTTTATTTAACCTTCGTAGCAGGTAAATCCACTGAGGAACGAACCTTCGCTCTCCACAGTCACGGAACCCCCCAAAATGACCCTACTAATCGGCGTTGTTTGTTACACCCCCGTGCTCGTTCTCACCCTATACCGTAGTGACCTTATTTTTGCTTTTTTCTCTTGTAAATTGTAGTACCATGTTTGTTCTTCCCATTAAATAATAGGCTACTTTAAAGTAAAGCATATATAGTAAAGGCTATTTAGAGCATGTTGCAGTCAAATAACATGATTTTTTTTTTTTTTGCGAAATATGGAAACAGGAGACGTGTTTTTATTTTTACATATGCGAAAAACTCGTTTTATACGTGTAGTGCTTTGAAAAAAATCAATAAATATGTAACTTTCTTTTTACGTAACCGAATGAAAAATTACCGTTTATATAGGGCAATGAAAAAATCAATAAATATGTAACTAACTAACTAATGGGGAACATAAACCCGGGGGCGCGTCGCTTCACTCACTCGCCGTCCATTCTCCCGGCGGTCCTCCCGAGCAAGCTCCCATGCACCTGACGTGTCATCCTAAGCCCCTCCCGGCAGGATCGGCTGACTTGCCCCAGCCATGAGTTACGTGGGCGGCCTCTTGGTCTCCTCCACTCAAGATTGTCTAGTACAGAAACAACCCTGCGAGCAGGATCGACGTCCGGGAGGAGCGCCACGTACCCATATAGTCGGAGTTGGAGTTCACGGACTAAGCAGGTAACTGACCTTAATTCAGTTGCACTGAGTAGTCGTTGGTTCGACACAAAGTCATCCCAGTGATACCCCATGACCCTGCGACGACACTTGTTACCAAAGGCATCGACTCGTACGCCTCTCCAACTCAATATATTCAGTGTCCATGGCTCACAGCCATAAAGCACAAGCAACTAGAGACTCGAATCTTATTGAGCAAGTCCATAAAACCATGGGCCATTGTCATCATGCCTCTCTGCTGTAGCCAAGCAATGGGCGTGGGTGCCGGGAAGCTGTGGCTGCTGAGATGAATGGCGTGAGTGGCATCGTGAGGAGTGTGGAGGTGCAGGTGACGCCGGCCGGCGGCCGTGAGTGTGCCCAGTTCATCCAACACCGACGACTTCACACACCTCACTCCCGCCCTGTTTCTTGACCCAAAATTCATTTTCTAAGAAAAACTGAGACCACCATAATTTTCCTGAGAAAATTTTGCATGACACTACCATAAAATTGTAACAATAATGTAAAATTACACATACGAAAATCAGAGTTATATGAATAGGGAGTTCACATTTTCTTACACTTATTTCCCTTCAACTCCTTCGTACTCAGCTGGTTTTCATCGTATCACTTCCGAACATAGGCGCGCCGCGGTAGTGTTTACCCTCTTACCAAGGTAAAGAAAAGGGGAGGTAGGTTCACAACGGCCGCTCCGCGCAGGGTGTGTCGTCACGTGAAATAAACTTGTAGTAGATACCACGCGCTCGACTGGTGTATATGGTCGGCCGCCGGCCGCCATATTGGTACGGCAAATATTAGCACTGGGGCACAAGGAAACACTCTCAACACTAATTCCTCGTTTAATGGCCGGCTCCACGCATAGTACAGTAGTTCTCGGGGCACAGTACAAGTTATTCAGGCGCAGAGGCACGACAGACACGCACACGGGACGCACACAGCTCACGCGGGCACTCAGATGAGCACGCCGACACGCCCAAACACGCGTCTAACTCTCTCTGGCCTCCGCTCGCCACTGCGGTACTGCCTTCGCCTTGTCCCCACGCTGTTTCCCCTCTCTCGTCTCGTCTCCCTACCCCCTGCATTGGTCACTCCCCGACTGCTGCACCATACAAAGTTAACATTGCATCATGCTACCCACGATTTCATCACATTACCCATGCAATCACACACATACAACATAAACAAACACGCAAGCACACCCACTGGTGTAACAATATTAACTAAGTTGAAATGAGGTTTTGGTGCCATCTGATTAATGTAGAATCACTTAAGTTTAAGTACAGACCACCTAGTCTGGACCATGGGGTCTTTGTGGTCTGATTTTCTATGTAAATCCATGTAAAATTTCTGCCCGAAGGAATCTTAAGATGGCGTCCGGCGGGCTTCAAGATCTGCTGGTGCTGCCATGCACTTTCTCCAGCCCAAGACCAAGACCACCGGTTTTGTTGAGTGATTGAGGCGGTGAAAAAGTTCCTGGCTGGAGAGCATGTGGTGCACAAGATGTAGGCAACGACATCTTGCCCCGAGTAACTGAACACCAATTTTCTGTGTGTTTTGTTTTTCTTTCACAGGAGCTGCCGATACAAAGGCCTGGCTGGGGAGAAATCTCAAGCCACCTGTGACATCAAGATCAAGATCAAGATTGAAGGGGGGGGGGGGGGGGATTTGAATGGCCGGGATATAAGAAAGTGGAAGTATGTGATAGACAAAGCTGTGAAAGAGGAAGGACTGAACAAGTGGAAGAATGGGATGGAGGGAAAGGAAACCCTTGACTGGTACAGGGAGAAATGTAGCAGTCACCGCTGAGAGCCGTGTGCTCTTCCCCCCGGTGACTAAAGGCGGTGTCACACTAGCACTTTTTCCGTCGATTAATGCGATTTCCGTCGATTTTTCATCGTTCCGCATGAACTTATCGCATGAATTTGTCAGACGATCAGGATCGTTTCCGCCTGCAAATTTCCGCCTTTGTTTACATTTCCAAGACCAAGACCGAGACTTTCCGCGTGGCTTCAACCAAGAAACCGACGCCGCCACGCGGTTTGAAAAACTGTTTGGGTCTAACAGAGAAAAAACAGTAAAGTCATGGTGGAAGAAAGTAGTGGAGGGAGGTAAAAGAAGAGTAGAGCAACCTGCAAGAGGTGTGAGTTCAATATAGTGGTTAACGAAGAAGGTTTGTGCAGAAATTGTGAAGAAGAAGAGAGAGCCGGCAGGGAGACCTGCAAAAGATGCGCCAAGAAGGTGCGGCACAACGAGCGTGGGCTGCAGTGTGATAGCTGCCAGGTGTGGCACCACGTCAAGTGTGAGCAGGTGGAGGACGGGGTGTACGAGGCGCTGAAGAGGCAGCAGGGCACCCTGTGGTTCTGCACACCCTGCAACCCCAAGGTAAGGCAGACCATTAGGGAGGCTGACCAGATCATGAAAGAAAACAAGGAGATGAAGAAAGAGCTGCATGGCCTTAAGGAGAAGAATGATCTGATGGTTAAGAAGATGGAAGAGATAGAAGAGAAGTGGAAGGAGAGGGAGAACAAGATGGAGGAGGAGAAGGGAGATCTTAAGGCAGAGCTGAGCAAGTGGAAGAAGATGAATGATAAATTGAAAGAGAATTTTGAGAGTTTTGAAGAGAAAATGAGGGTGAAAGAGGAGGAGATGGTGAGGAGAGTGACTGAGAGAGTGTTTGACAACCTGGAAGAGAGGGAGGAAAGAGAGAAGAGAAAGAAGAATGTGATCATGTTTAATATAAGGGAAAGCACTAAGGATGATGCAAGAGAAAGGGAGATGGAGGACAAAGAGCTGTGTGAGTATGTATTCAAGGACAAGCTTGGAGTGGAAGGAGCTCAGGTAGAAAAGGTGTACAGGCTGGGAGTGAGAGGGAGAGGGAGAGAGCGGCCACTAGTGCCATGTCTGAGTGACGTGTATGCAAAGTGGGGAGTGATTAAGAGAGGCAAAGAGCTGAGTTATGTACGAGAGGAAGAGATTAAAAACATCAGGATTGGTGTAGATAAAACAAAGAAAGAGAGAGAGGAAGATGCAGTGCTAAGGGAAGAGCTACAAGAGAAAAGAAGGGAGGGAGGTAAATGGATAATAAAGAAAGGCAGGGTTGTGAGGGTGGCAGAGCATCAAGGTAGGGAATGAGATGGGGAAAGAGGGGAAAGAAAAGGGGAGGGGGAAGTATTTGCAGCAGTGAAAGTTTTGAATGTGCAGGGCTTAACTAAAACTAAGGGGAAGGAAGTGGAGGAAATAGATAAGGGCAATAGTATAGTTTGTTTAACGGAAACCCAGAGAAAATGTAGGGAGGTTAATTTTGGCGATAATTTTGAAGTCTTAGACAATATGAGAGAGGAAAAGGACAGAAGGGGAGGAGGACTAATGATTATTTACAGAAAAGGAAAAGGAACAACTTTATGTAAAATAGAAACAAAATGTAAGGACGTATTACACACAATAGGAAAAATAGGAAAATGGGAGGTTAGATTAGTGTTAGTATACTTTAGTGTTAGTGATGTAGAGAGAAACAAGGAAATAACACAAGAAATAGAAAAAATAATAGAGGAAAACCCAGAGCCTTTGATGATAATGGGCGACTTCAATGGACATGTGGGGTTCAAGGGAACACAAAAAGTAAACAGGAATGGGGAAGTGACTATACAATGGATGGAAAAATATGGATTGATTATGTTAAATGATGACGAGAGGTGTGAGGGAGAAGTGACATGGAGCCGAGATGGACAACAGAGTGTAATAGATTATGTATTAGTGACAGACAAGGTGTACAATAGGTTCCATAAAATGAGGATAGATGAAAAAAAGGAAGAATATGACCTTTCAGACCATAACCTGATAGAGGTGGAATTAAGGGTAAAAGAAGAAAAGAGGGAGTTCAAGAAAAATGATTGGATTGAGAGGGAGCACTATAAAACAGATAAATCATCACTAGTAAACTTTAGGAAAAAGCTAGAAGAAAGTGTGACGAGGAATAAGGTGGACAGTATAGGAGAACTGGAGGAAAAAATGAGAGAAACAGCAGATGCAGTGCTAAAAAGTGTATATAGAAGAAGAGAGACTAAGCTAGGGGACGGCGAGGAACCAGCATGGATAAACGAGGAAATAAGGAAAGAAATAAAAGAAAGGAAGAGGTTAAACAGAAATAGGAGAAATGCAAAATACAAAGAAGAGGAAGAAAGTGGCAAAAACTATATGTAGAACAAAGAACAAAGGTACAATTAAAGATAAGGAAGGAAATGTACAAACAAGAGGAGAAGATAACAAAGGAAATTAAGGATAAGAAAGATGGAGGAAAAAAAATGTGGGAGTATATAAGAATACTTAAAGGGGAAAAGGTTAAGGATAAAGACACTTTAAGGATATATGGGGAGGACGGAGTGGAGCTGGAGAGAGGAATGGTGGGGGAGGAAGTAAAAGGTTTTTGGAGTGGAGTGTACAGAAAACATGGAAATGATATAAAGGAAGTTTGGAACACAGAGAAGAGAGAGGAGTATGTAAGGGAGTATGAACAGGTAAAAAAGGACATAGAGGAAAACCAGGCTGTAAGGTTGGAGGATATTAATGAGCTGAGGGCAGTGGGGTGGCAGCACACTGAAAAATGTGGACTAGAAGTGAGAGAACACATGGAAATGACAAGAAGGGTGAAGGGGGGATTCATCTATCTGGAAGAAGAAAGCATAAGGGAAGATAGAGTAATTAAATGTATCAATAGAATGAAGAATAAAAAAGCAGTTGGAACAGACAAAATAAAGCCAGAAATGTACAAAGAATTTGCCAAAAGTAAAGTATTACGGAAGGTGTTGGTTGAAGACCTTGGGGCAGTATTAGAGACAGGGAGGATACCAGAGGGATGGAGGGACTCTAGGACAGTCATGTTACCAAAGAAGTGTAGACCAAAGGTTAAAGAACTAAGGCCAATAGCTCTGACGAATGTAGGGTACAAGCTAATGATGGCTGTGATTAGAACTAGCTTGGAAGACCACATTAGGATAAATGGTATAGGTAAGGATACACAGGCAGGTTTCACAGAGGGAAGCTGGATAGAAAACAACCTATTTATTCTAAGATATTGTGTAGAAGGAGCATATAAGATGAGGAAACCATTGATAGTAATCTCGATAGATTTTGCAAAGGCCTATGACAGTGTAAGAAGAGATAAGTTAATAGAAGTTTTAAAGGAGAAGAGATAAGTTAATAGAAGTTTTAAAGGATAGCAAGGTAAACCCAGATATAATTAACTTCATAGCAGGAGTTTATGTAGGAGATAGAACTAAGATAGAGATAGATAAAGAAGAGGAGATAGAAATAGAAGTGACCAGTGGGATTAGACAGGGATGTACTGCCTCAACTACACTGTTTAAGATTATTACTTTTAAAATAATTCAGGAGCTAGAGGAGCTAGAATGTGGGTACAAAGATGAGGCGTTCAGGATTACCTCACTCTTTTTTGCAGATGATGGCATGCTTTTGGCAAATAGTGTAGGGGAAGCAGTACAAGTGATAGAGAAGATGGAGACTATAGCTAAAGAATATGGACTAGAAGTAAATACGCAGAAAAGCAATATTATCATTTTTAATATGGAAAACAAACCAGAAAATATAGGGGGCATTAGTGTTGGGGATAGAATTAAATATTTAGGAATAATAGTCAATGACAAGAGGAACTGTTTTCAAATGCAAAAGGAAGAAATGTTCAGGAAAGCGAGAAGGCTAGCAAATATGACATACAATGTAATTGAAAAGAGCTGTTCAAGAATGTTAATAGGAAAGACTTATTGGAAAAATGTTGCACTGCCATCCATCCTGTATGGGGTAAATATAATAAACATCACAAAGACAGACATAAAAAAGTTGCAGAGGATAGAGAATGGGGTGTACAGGAAGATTTTGAGGGCACCAATGTATGCACAGGAAGCAGCACTCAGGGGGGAGATAGGAAGCTCCAGTGTTAAAAACAGGATAAGGGAGGGACAGTGGAAGTACTTAAGGTATGTTCTTGTGGAAGGAAACGATTTGGTGAGAAGGGTGGGAGAGGAGATGATAGAGAAGAGACAAAGTAGGTGGGTGAAAGATTTGTTGAATGAACTGAGAGCAACAGAGGGACTGAGTGTGAGTGTGAGGAATGAGACAAAGGAGAGTATAAAGCAGAGAATGAGAGAGGTGGATACAAGAGAGTGGAAGAGGCAAATGGATGAGAAAGCAAGCCTTAAGATATATAGAAAATGGAGACAGGAGTTGGGATGACAAGAGGAAGTATACACCAACAACCAAGCCTCAGAAGTGCTCTTCAGATGCAGGACAAACAACATGCAACTAAAAGACAGAAACAGACACCGGCAAGAGGAAACCAAGTGTGACATGTGTGAAGCTGAACACGAAGACCTGCGACACTTCCTGCTCTGGTGCCCGGCCTATGCAGAGGAAAGAATAAAGTGCGTGAGGCTGCAACAGCCTTACGAGGAAGGAGAGGACGACACCATTGGAAATTTTTTATTTGAAAATGAACACACCGAACAAACGAAAACAACAGTACACAAGTTTTGGACAATAAGAGAAAAAAGAATGAAAGAAAAAGGAAAACAATAGACCCAGACAGTAGACACATCAGGGAGTGCCGTTACAAAGGCAAAACTCCCGACCGACTACTACAACCTGTCTCAAACGCTCTCCTGCAGTGACAGCCTTCCTCATCCTGGTGTCACTTCTGGCAATAAGAGGTGTCACTAACTCCAGAAGTCTGTGGTACTGGCTCTTGTCCAACCTGATCCAATTCTTCAGAGTCTCATGATCCTCTAAACTCAGCTCTATTAACAGCCTGTGGTACACACTTTCTCTTTCCCGACGAGCCAACCATGAGCGCGTCCATGCACGCTTTTTGGCTTGTTTAGCTCGTATCAGTCTCACAATACACAGTATTAGGTTCAGAGCAGCGTATCTTTGCCGCAGCGTGGAGTCCATGTTTGTTTACCTTCCTTGGTGTGTGCCGACGGAAAGTTTCAGACGAAACACCGTTTGTGTGTGACAGGCCGCAGCCAAGATATCGACGATTTTCAGAAAAACGACGGAAAAAGTTGACGGAAAAAGTGCTAGTGTGACACCGCCTTAAGAAAATGAGGCGCTACAAGCATAGACTTCTTAGTGTTTTCATATAAAATATTTAAGACTACCCTTGTCCTCGTCTCCTATATATGCTTTCCTTGTCTCTCGTCGCGCTCTCTGTAGTCCGTGTCGCGTCCTCATTGTTAACTTTTCTTGTTCTCGTTTGTCTTCTACTGTCCGTTCACGTCTTGCTATACACTCCTCATACATATTGTTCCACATATACATCAACACTTAAATGTTAACCTACACAGACAACATTCACACAAACGCACGTACACACAATCACGTCTTTTAAGTGTCTTGTCCATGTTCATGACCTGCCAGTCCTCGTCGACAGACCGACTTGGTCGGGTAGATTTCGATCGCCGATGGAGTCGGTCTGTCGGCTCCCTGCTACGGGCCGCCTTAGGCAAAGGCCCGTGCTCCCTCGTGCACGAGGGAGCAATCTTTACCCCCCACCCCCACCCCCCCGTGCAAGAGGGAGAAATCTCCCCCCCCCAGTAAAGTCCGAGAGACACGCCAGTCCTCGTCGACAGACCGACTTGGTCGGCTAGATCTCGATCGCCGATAGAGTCGGTCTGTCGGCTTCCTGCTACGGGCCGCCTTTGGCAAAGGCCCGTGCTCCCTCGTGCAAGAGGGAGCAATCTCTCTCCCCCCCCAATAAAGTCAGAGACACGCCAGTCCTCGTCGACAGACCGACTTGGTCGGCTAGATTTCGATCGCCGACAGAGTCGGTCTGTCGGCTCTCTGCTACGGGCCACCTTTGGCAAAGGTCCGTGCTCCCTCGTGCAAGAGGGAGCAATCTTCCCCCCCCCCCCGAATAAAGTAACCCTGGCGGATATGACTTTCTCTATCCGTGAACCGAGTAGCACTTAGAACACTCGCTATCACCAACAGAAAGAGGCCCCAAAGTGTGAGGCGTGGTATAAGAGAAGCCTGGGAGGTGATCTTCTTTTCCGTGATAGACCGCAGCGTTTGAATGTGAATGCAAGGTGAAGGTCTGAGTCCCGCAGCAAAGTATGACAAGGGTGTGGACAAGACTGTGTTGCATGTCGTGCTGGAATATAAGAAGTATGGCAGAGAGAGAACGAATATGATGCAGGTGTTTCTGACTAAACACTAACACATTAGTAACCAGCCCACAACACAAAGCACAAATACTCAACACACAGTTCCAATCGGTATACACACAAGAACACAACCTAACACCAAACATGCCACACAGCAGCCCCTTCCCCCCCACGACTAACGGAATACAGAAATTACTGGAAGGACTTGACACAACTAAATCCACTAGCCCCGACAACATTCCCGCCTTCATCCTCAAATCCATTGCCACCATCCTTGCCCCCATCCTTCAGGCCATATTCACCCAATCCTTATCATCCACCTCATTACCCTCTGACTGGCTTTTGGCAAACATTAATCCATTGTTTAAGACAGGTGACCGGACTGACCCAGGCAATTATCGCCCCAACTCACTAACATCGATTCCAGGTAAAATTTTCGAACACACGATACACAAACACATAATGAATTACCTTGACACAAACAAATTAACATCCTTACTGACTCACAACGCGGCTTTCGACCCAAACGCTCATGTCAATCGCAACTCATTACTACATTTTACGACGGGGGAGGCGGTGGCTGAGTGGTTAGCGTGACGGCCCCGCGTTCAGGAGCTCCATGAGGGACGCGGGTTCGAATCCTGGCCGCCGCACAGCTGAGGTTTTTCAGTCACCGCCGAGTGGTCTAAGACTACCCACATGAAGGCCTGAAAACCACCCATCAACCTGGGCTCTAGATAACCTCTCCAAAGAGAGGCTCAAAGATGAGTTCCTGGGGGCAGCATGAGCCAACACAAGATGGCGCCACTATAAACATTCGCCTGCGCCAGAACGGGCTGGGCCGACCATCAGGCCCCACCGGGAAGAAGCCTTGGGCCGACCATCAGGCCCCACCGGGAAGAAGCCTTGGGCCGACCATCAGGCCCCACCGGGAAGAAGCCTACCGACGTGACATCAAACAAGTTGACGCTATTATTTTAGATTTTGCCAAAGCCTTCGACAAAGTCCCACACAAAAGACTGACATTAAAACTGATATACTACGGTATTTCAGGACCTATTCTTCACTGGATCACTGCATTTCTTACTAACCGGACTCAACGTGTTCTTCTTGGCGGATCTTCATCTGACACTGTCCCTGTTTCTTCAGGTGTCCCACAAGGCACCGTTCTAGACCCCCTTCATTTCCTCCTGTACATTAACGATCTCCACTCTCAACGCATAACTCTTTCACTAGACTATTTTCACACGATAGTTTGCTGTTTAGAGCAGTAAAGACTACCGACGACTGCAGACTGCTACAAAAAGACTTGGACGCCCTCGAGCGGTGGGAGCGCACCTGGCAAATGCACTTCTGACCAGATAAATGCAAACTGTTAAGCTTCACCAGAGCTCACAACCCCATCCATCACATTTACACTCTTCATAATTCAGAACTAGAATCAGTCCACACACACACACCTCTCCTCTAACCTTAAGTTCAACACCCACATAGACCACATCACTGCCACAGCCAACCGAACTCTGGGGTTCCTGAGGAGGAATTTACATAACTGCACACCTGACATTAAACACATAGCTTATGACACACTTGTGAGACCAACACTGGAATACTGCTCCATGGTGTGGGTGTGGGATACTTACACACACAGAAACATTGATAGGTTAGAACAAATCAACACCAAGGCGGCTAGGTTCCTTACAAACAATTACACTCGAACGCCTGGCATATATATCACAACACGGATCAAACAACAAATAAACATGGAACCTCTTCACATACGCAGACAAGCACACAGACTTACACTTATGTACAAGATCACAAACACTCACATTGACATTGATCCACATACATACTTACATAACGCAAACACACACATCCATAAATACCAAACATATCACACTAACACTGACGTATACAAACACTCATACTTTCCATGCACCATACGCGACTGGAACAGCCTCCCTCAACAGATTTTAGACTGCGGTACAATAGACTCATTCAGAAAACAAATACACAATCACTTGTTACCACAACACACCAACACTAAATTAACCCTAGAATGGAAACCGTATTCCGTTTAATTGGCACAAAAATTAAGGTGTTTTTGAAACTCGCGCTCACTGTGGTTACCCTTGGCCGACTTTTTCAACTCATTCACGGGCATGTATTAGTGCGTCGGGTTGAGGAGTTGAGGAGAGGGTATCACAGTCCCTTGCTCCTTCTCACTTCTCTGGTATGAGTGCCCCGTGTGCCATTCGGCACAGCGTTTCCAGTAACGTTATTTTTGTTGTCAAAAAAAGTTTTGGAAGTGGCCATTTTTACCCAGATGTGACGACATGTAGGAGTTTTTTTGGGGTGTGTGAGTATACAAAAAAAAAAAAAAAAAAACTATATAGGGGAAGGTGGGGTAAGACGGACCCCTTAAGAAAGAAATGGGTCTATAAGCCACATTTTGATATTTTTTTTAATGTTTTAGGGGTTGTGGTGGTACTTTAGGGTCTTATGATTCCAATACGCAACCTAGGCACGGTTATTTGATGGAAAAATTTAAACTATGATTAAAATAAAAAAGTAACTTTTATTGTTTCCGAAAAAAAATGACGGGGTAAGACGGACCCCAGGGGTCCGTCTTACCCCGTCATTTTTTTCGGGTACTTTCTAAGGGTTCATCATAGTCCTTGACAAAAAAAAAAAAAAGAAAAAAAAAAATTCTTCCTGGAATAAATGACAAAGAAAACCCTTCTTTCAGCATCCTTTACCATCATACATTTGCTTCTGTGCCCATTTTACATCTACAGGGATACTTTATAGTGCTATATTATGCCAAATTGCCTGATCATTCCTTGCATAGATCACAAATAAAACACTCAATATCATCCTCATCATCCAGTATCCCTGCACATTGCTCGTGTGCCCATCGTTTACAATTGTCACAGCAAACCCACCCTTCACCTCTCTTAGAATTTCCAAACTTGTCACTGCAGTACAGGCAGACAGTTCCATCTCCCTCTTCACTCTCGCTACTGCTTTCATGAAGCCAGGATGGTCCAGCTTTTGCTTGTTGAGTTTTTGGTTTTATTTTCCTTTTTTCACGTTGTAGTTGCTTTGATATGATTGCTGTTTTATTTTTGGCTCCTATTTTTTGCTTCTTTGCTAGACTGACCTCTTTTTCTTTTTTCTTCTGAACTTCTGTCTGGAGCTCATTCTTATATGGGGATCCTGTCATGTTGAGGGGTCCCCCTTGAGTCCTAGGTCTTTTCTTTCGTGTCTTTATTGTCGCCTTTGGCAAGGGAACAATTTCCTTGGGTGAACTACCTGGCCTGAACAGACTTGGTTTTTCAGGAACAGGAACATCACATGGGTTTTCCGATATGTCAGCTGCTTTCAGTTCAGGTTCATTCTCAGTGACCATGATAGGAGGGGCGACATGGTCGTTCAGATCTTCCTCTTCCTGATCAGCATCTAATGGAGTGTCTGTTGGGTGTGCAGGTAAAAATGCAGCATCTCCGAAAACATATGCTTATTCAATGGGCAGATACCGGTTTTCTTAAACCCATTAATGGCTGTGTTTGGAACAGCAGCATGGAGATAGGCCTCACCAAACAAAGCACTTATTTTGTAGATTGTCACAAGTCTGCCAGGATTGTTTCTGAGGAATGTTTCAACAGCCCTCACATAGTAGGCATTCAGTGGTTTCATAAATGAAACATCCAGTGGCTGCATTCGGTGACTGCAATGTGGTGGTAAAACAACAATAAAGAAAGTGCTGAAACCACTCTGTAAAAATAGGGAGCTGCATCCACCCAGATGGATGACAGGCAAATCCGGTTCCTGGTGGAGCACCATCCTGTAGTTCTTGCTTCATACGAACCCGTGGAAAGATGAGGAAAGGTGGAACAAACTGTCCTCCAGCTGACATGCAGCAAACTGCCGTACTTAGAACTCCTCTTTCAGCAGAAGTCAGACTGCCAATCTGTTTCTTTCCACGCTGACCAATGATTTTTGTAGGTTTTGTTTGCACCGTTGTAATACCTGTCTCATCCACATTGAAAATCCTGTGTGGAGGAAAGAAGTGGGCTTCCTGAACTGAAGATAAAATGTCGAAAAACTTGTCCACATTTGTCTGATTGAAGCATCTTGCTCGAGCAGCAGAAGTTGCTTCTGGGGTCCGAATTGAAAGTTGTGGGTGGCGCCGTAGGAAGCCCAATAACCAGTCTTTACCTGCAAGTCCAACCTGGTGAAAGACAGAAACAACAGATAAAATGTAACTGGAATAAAATCAAACTTCAATGTGTACCAAACCAGGATGTAAACTAAGTAGGAAAGTAAGAAACCTGTTATGTGGAATATGTCTCACCGTTTTGTTAAATTTGTGGTCCAAGTTATTCCTCTCCGCTGTTTGGAATGCAATGTAGCGGACATCCCTTGTATTAAGTCCAAAGAATCGTTCTTCCATCGATAGAATGTGAGCAACCAACTCTTCTTCTTGTTCAATACTGAATACCGTCGTGAAAGGACCAAGCATCTGGAAATAGGGGAGGACATAGCCTAATATGTTGGAAGTTAGAAACAAAAACGAAATTTAATAGGCTACACAATATTGCAGGGCTATGAGCCCAAAGGAAGAAATAAATTCATAAATATTAATAAAAAATAGGCTTCCAGAAAATGTTTCACAAGATAATTAAGTTTTGAAGATGCTAAACAGTTTCTTACCTTTGTTGAGCCTGTTGCTATCTTATTTTTCTCTTTAACACGGCGACGCAGAGTAGTCTTGGGAACATTAAATTCCTTGGAGGCTACTTTCACACCCATCTTTTTTTCTTTTACTGCAGATATTGCATTCTGCATTGCTTCTGTATTCCATCCCCCTCTATTACTTATCCTCACGTATTTCCGGGGCATCTACAAGGAAAAAAAAGAAAATGCTAAGTGTTTGTAAAATATTTAGAGTATGGGGTGAGATGGACCCCTCGGGGTCCATCTCACCCCATACGTAAATATTCGCATTATGCATTTTTTAATAAAACATCTATGTTTGATATATCATTTTATGGCACATACCTATAATGCACAAACGATTGGCTATATGCAGCATGATTACTAAATCATTACAACCAGTATATCAATGCAAAAAAATAATTATCTTACCTTCTCCAAATAACATCAGCACTGTCCAAAAACACAAACCTCCACATCGAGCGCAAATGCGGTACTGAACCTGGCTTCCGGTTGCACCCGCGTGAGTTACAGTTGATGTTGAGGACATCTAGCGGCATCAATTTTAATCATGCCCTTTTTAATTCATATTTGAGGTGGGGGTCCATCTCACCCCAGGGGTCCGTCTTACCCCACCTTCCATAGGTGAAATTTTTTTTTTCATTTTTTTATTTATTCGCCGATGCATGATAACGTCCATGTTACGAGGCAGATCGTTCAATGAGTATGAATTGGCAGCATGTCTTTGGTGTGAGGACTTTCATTAGAGTATTTTCATCTCGTTGCAAGCAGGAGAATCGCCATTTTCCCTTGTGTCATTCGATATATGGTTTCCTGTGTCAGTGCTATTGTGAAGAAAAAAAAACTGTAAATGCCCTCTTTTTTCCTTATTTTCCATATTATAAGTAAGCTCAGTGATTCGATCCTGCCTCGACATCACATGAAAGCCTAGGAACAGGAAAGCAGTGTCACACAGCAGAAAGAGGTGTTTCTTCTGTCCAACAAAAGGAGCCAGCCAGACCAGGACTTACTGCATTCACTGCAGTAAGCCTGTGTGTCCAAAGCACTCTAGTGTGATGTGTGATGAATGCCATGGATTGGAATGATAGGTAACTAACTCAAATTTACAGTATGTTGCTGCATATATTCATCATGATATATCATGCAGTACCGCTAAATCTGCGCACGTAAAATGAGTGTTTTACATTTGTTCCCGGTGACATGTTTCCTGCAACATTGAGGATTCACTGGCTGCCAGGGGCACTGGACACCTCTCAAGAGTTATACAGAATACTCTGTTTTCATATAATTCATATACTTTTTTTTAAAGTAAAATTTTAATGGAGTAAAGTATTTTTTGGAAAAAGTTTTTTTGATTTTCATAATACATAGAAATGCGATTTCTTTTTCATAGAACTTTTTCCTCAAATATGTTCACAAATACTTATTATTATAAACCAATACTATTGAAATGCAGTAAAGTATGTCTTAACCCAAGAAAGGTATTCCTTAAAATTTTAACGTTCTGTTTATACGTGTGCCAATTGGAATCACTGTAGGAAAAAATAAAAATAAAATATAGACATGTTTTATTGATTATAAATTAAATTGTGGTACAAAAATAAGTTTTCCGGAGTAATACTGGCTATGTTTTATACTAACAAAATATATAAAAATCTGACTTTTAGATCATTGAAAAAAAAACTCTCCCCAAAAAAATTTATATTGAGATTTTTTTTTCATTAAAAAAAATTTAATTAAGAAAAAAAAAATGTGCCCACACTAAACTAGAATGATGTTAGATGCCCCAGTCTGCCTCTCAACCCTGGGCTGCACAGCAATCATGGTGCCTGGAATGAATAGAAATGGGTGATTCCAATTGGCCTCACTGTAGGAAAAAATAAAAATAAAATATAAAGACGTTTTATTGATTTTATATGGTACTGTGGTACAAAAATAAGTGATCCGGACTACTACTATAGCTATGTTTCATAATAACAAATTAAAAAATCTGACTTTGACTTACCAGTTATTCTTAGAGGGGGAGGGGGACATCTCCACACTCACTCACTGAGGAGTTCCCAGCATCAGTGATTGATTCCAGTGTGATGTCTGTTGACTGAAACATCACACTGCAGTTCAGTATCTTACATATGTCATCATCAGGAATTGGTCGCGTTCGTTTGTGGCCATGACTCAAACCCGCCAAAAAAAAAGTAGATAATATATAAAACTAGGTTTAGTATATGGGTCATGTTCACTGATCAGCAGTTTTTACTCACTGTAACACTCGAGAAATTCGCGCCAATTGATCTAACATAACAGAACATATGACTACTTTCCTTCACACTTTTTTTTTTTATCCTAAAAACGATTCGTGTATACCTGTGCCAATTGGATACACAACTACTTACCATACTCAGAAACAAATGCTGAGCACTGACGCACACCCTTCCCCTACGAGAGCAAGTGGAATACAGAGGATATAAACATCAAATGTTGCAAAATACCCATTACTGTGTAAAAAATGCGCGCGAAAATTAGAAACACGCAAGTGATTGATTGATGCAAGTGTGTTATTCCAAATGGCACAGGAATACCCTTCTAGTGTTATTTTTTTTCTATTTTTTTCCAACAGTTGTGCCAATTGGCACAGGGTTTCCTTGCACCATCATGAAAATGAGGGTTTCCATTCTAGGGTTAATAATTACACCTGATTCACTTCCCTCCCCTGCACACCCGGCTCCCCCGTCCCTCCAACAGCCAACACAAATATGCGTGTTATGCACCTGAATGGGTGCCCTGCGCATTATAAATCAAGATCAAGAAGATCAAGATCAAGAGATGGGAGGTGAAATGAATGGAAGGACTGGGCAGGGATCAAGTGCATAAATGGTGCTGCTGCTGGGGCTGAGTGGAGAGACGAATGGACGAGTGATTGCAATGAGACGGTGAAAGCCGATGCCAAGGCTTATCCCTAACTCTTCCACTAGACTATTTGCCGACGATAGTTTACTGTTTAGAGCAGTAAAGATTAGTGACGACTGCAGACTACTACAAAACGACTTGGACGCCCTCGAGCGGTGGGAACGCACCTGGCAGCTGCACTTCCGACCAGACAAATGCAAACTATTAAGATTCACCAGAGCGCACAACCTCATCCATCACACTTACACTCTCCACAATTCAGATTTAGAATCAGTTCACACACACAAGTACCTTGGTATCCATCTCTCAACTAACTTGAAATTCAACACTCACATAGACCATATCAGTGCCACAGCCAACAGAACGCTGGGGTTCCTGAGGAGGAATTTACATAACTGCACACCTGACATTAAACACATAGCTTATGACACACTTGTGAGACCAACACTGGAATACTGCTCCACGGTGTGGGATCCTTACACACACAGAAACATTGATAGGTTAGAACAAATCAACACCAAGGCGGCTAGGTTCATTACAAACAATTACACTCGAACGCCTGGAATCACAACACGGATCAAACAACAGATAAACATTTGGACCCTCTTCACATACACAGACAAGCACACAGACTTACACTTATGTACAAGATCACAAACACTCACATTGACATTGACCCACAAACATACCTACACAACGCAAACAGTCAACGTACTCGTAACACACACATCCATAAATACCAAACATATCACACTAACACTGACGCATACAAGCACTCATACTTTTCACTCACCATACGTTACTGGAACAACCACCCTCATCATATTTTAGACTGCGGTACAATATGTAATGTGGCGACTATGCCTGATGAACGATCGAGCCTCCCATAACCCACTTAGCCAGTGGGGTACCTCTTTGGCCGACTCGGTAAGGAGTGGCTCTCCCGTCACGCTGGTCGCGGGTTCAATCCAAGGCAGCCGGCGAATACCCTGATCTTGATTAATTTCTCGTGTGTTTCGATACACGCAGAAGGACGTATGGGACCGAGAGAGTAATAGAAAAAAGAGAATAGAAAATCTCGTCATTAAAAATACTCATTCAGAAAACAAATACACAATCACTTGTCACCACAACACACCAACACTTAACAATTACACTTAATTCACTTCCCTCCCCTGCACACTAGGGATGGGCAAGTACCGTTAATTTGAGTACCGGTAGTACCGGTACCGAAAACTCAGGTACCAGTACCCGAAGGAGTATTTTTTTTTATCTCTATGTCTTCTGATGAAATTCCCAAATAAACTTCCTGTAAAGAAAACTCTCTCTCTCTCTCTCTCTCTCTGAATGAAGTGAATATTTATTTTTTCGATAAAAAAATAGCATGTATATATTAAGTTATTATGGACGTACTCGATCATAGTCTAATAACAATAACAAAATTTATTAGCAACCTAAAAATGAAAAAGAATCGGACATGAAGAATTATCCAGTAACTCCAATAAATAAATCAAATAATAAAATAATGGAAACGGGAGCTGTGATGGAAACGGAAAGCAGGACAAAATGGTGGGAACTTGGGGAGACGGTCAGCGAGGCTTCGCGGTACCGGTACTTGGTACGACGAAGCCTCATGATCACTTGGGTGCCGGGAAGCGTCATGATCACTCCGCACTGCGCACTGCCGCTAGAACCGGTACCGTCTGGATCTTATTAGTGACGCTCGGGGCTCGCCCGCCTCCATGTGGTATGGGCCCTGTGTGGAGGCGCTGAGTCACTACCTCGCTGACCGTCCCCCCAAGTTCCCACCATTTTGTCCTGCTTTCCGTTTCCATCACAGCTCCCGTTTCCATTATTTTATTATTTGATTTATTTATTGGAGTTACTGGATAATTCTTCATGTCCGATTCGTTTTCTTTTTAAGGTTACTAATATATATTGTTATTGTTATTAGACTATGATCGAGTACCCATATCACCGAGATATCCACTCACTGAGTGGTGATCTCTCTCTCTCTCTCTCTCTCTCTCTCTCTCTCTGACGAAGACAGGCAAAGCCTCCAAGAGGATTTGCACAAAATTTCAGCTTGGTCGGATAAATGGGAGATGCCCTTTAACGTAGACAAGTGCCAGGTCCTTCAAGTTGGAACAAAAAATAAGAAGTTCGATTACGAAATACGCGGCGTTAAACTCACAAGCGTTCAATGCGTTAAGGACCTGGGGATTAAAATCGCGTCAAACCTCAAATTCTCACAGCAATGCATCGATGCAGCAAATAAAGCGAACAGAATGTTGGGCTTCATTAAAAGAAACTTTTTATTCAAGAATAAAGATGTAATACCTCCGCTCTACAATAGTTTAGTCAGACCCCACTTGGAATATGCGGTACAGTTTTGGTCTCCCCACCATGCAAAGGACATTGCTAAACTAGAAGGTGTTCAGCGTCGAGCAACAAAAATGATCCCTTCCTTGCGCAACAAATCCTACGAAGAAAGGCTTTCCACCCTTAACATGTTCTCTCTTGAGAAACGTCGCCTCCGAGGAAAACTGATCGAATGTTTTAAAATACTTAATGGTTTCACGAATGTAGACAGAACAAAATTGTTTATGATCAATGACACTTTGCGAACGAGGAACAATGGCACAAAACTCAAATGTAGACAAGTAAATTCAGACTGCACCAAATTTTTCTTCACCAACGTTGTAGTGCGAGAATGGAATGAGCTCCCACCATCAGTGGTCCAGTGTAACAAGATATTGACTCCTTTAAAAACAAGCTCGACCGTCACTTCCTTGAACTTAATATTAACTAGAGTAGAAAAGCAACGTTTTGGAGCCATCTGATTAATGTAAAATCAATTAGGTTTAAGGACAGACCACCTAGTCTGGACCATGGGGTCTGTGTGGTCTGATTTTCTATGTACATCTACGTAAGTCTCTCTCTCTCTGAATGAAGAGAGAACGTATTTTTTCGATAAAAAAATAGCATGTATAGTTATTATGGATGTACTCGATCATAGTCTAATAACAATAACAATATTTAGTAGCAACCTAAAAAAGAATCAGACATGAAGAATTATCAATAAATACAATAAATAAATCCGAGCAATCTGGTACCGGTAACGTACCGTTTAGCTGGTATCGTTAGTACCGGTACTGGTACCGATACCTGCCCACCCCTACTGCACACCCGGCTCCCCCGGCCCCCCAACAGCCAACACAAATATGCGTGTTATGCACCTGCAGTACGGGTGCCCTGCGCATCATATATCCAGACCCAGATCCAAATCCCACGCCTACTACTGAACTACTGAGAGTTCCTGGAAGAAATGTGGCGTCCAAGGTGTAGGGAAAGGTATTTTGTCCCTTTTACGTAGGATACTCTGCTCTGCATGTTTGTTTTCTTATCACGGAAGCTGCCGTTATAAAGGCTTGCTGGCTTATACCTGTGACATCAAGATCAAGACATGTCGTGTGTCCTGCGCCTCAACAAATATGCGTCAAAATTGTTCCAAGCGACGTGCCAGCGAGGGATCCACCTGTCCAGGACGTGAGTCAGGCGGTGTGTGCCCGCCGCCACGACCATGACACGACGGGGTGGCAGGCGAGGCACGGCCGACGACCACTGGCGGGGACGATTGTCAGGGTGTTTTCCGTCGTGTGCGGTGTGTGTGTGTGTGTGATATCTTCCGAAGTGTACGGTATATTCCCAGGACTGAGTCAAGCTTGTTAAAACTGGTAATACTTTATAAGAAGTCCGCCTCCCCCTTCGCCACTCCAGCCCCCCCTACCCCCCAAGACAAGCCTGGGGAACTGTGGGGAACCGGGGTATGGGGGGGAAGCCAAAATCGCTGAAAAATGGGCTTCCAAAGTTTCCCTAAAAAATCCCTAAATGAAGGAAAATTCCCTTGTCTCGAAAGTAAATAAAGTCCCAACTTTATAACCTAACAGCCCCCCTCGCCCCCCCTGCTAACCAAGGGGGGGGACCCCCCCCCACATGTATGATGTGCCGGAAAATCGTGGTTTCTTTTTCAGTGGGGAGCATATTTAAACTACTCCAACCGAACTTTACACCCCCCCCTCCTAACCAAGGGGGGCTGTGCCCCCCCTGGAGCCCCCCCCCCCACTTCCAAAATTTCCCTAGAAAAATCCCAAAATTAAGGAAAATTCCCTACATGGGGGGGGTCGTAAAGTTCGGCTGGAGTAGTTTAAATATGCTCCATACCAATAAAAAAAAAAAAAAACTTTTCCGGCGCATCATACATGTGGGGGGGTCCAAAGGGGTGCGCAGCCCCCCTTGGTTGGCAGGGGGGTGAGGGGGGCTGTTAGGTTATAAAGTTAGTACTTTCCTTACTTTCGAGACTAGGGAATTTTCCTTCATTTAGTTTTTTTTCTAGGGAAATTTTGGAAGCCCATTTTTCAGTGATTTTGGCTTCCCCCCCAAACCCCGGTTCCCCAGGCTTGTCTTGGGGGGTAGGGGGGCTGGAGTGGCGAAGGGGGAGGTGGACTTCTTATAAAGTATTACCTTAAAACTATTCTACCCTTGGCAAAATTCCAGAACTACACCCATCGCATACTGGCAGACAAAACCCTTTTTGGGGGGATATTTCAGTGTTTTGAAGGAATCGGCAAACTGGCAGTGTCTATGTAATGAAGGAAAAGTTGGACGATTAAAATAGATCAGGAGACAGGACTGTCCGAGCTTGTGCTCAGTCCCTGTATACTACAAATAGGAAAATACACACACCCTCAGATTTGCGATAAAAACAAGTAACCGATTAATACAAAATACACCAAAATTGGGGAAAGTTCACAAAATCTTAGCCTACTCATTTCGAGACACAGACTATTTATTTCTCGGCTAAATTTAATGCTTTTTATTTTGGAGATTGTCACTTGTTACTGCACTGTATTCAGGGACCAAAAAGAAATCCTTGTTGTAAGTATATTAACTTTGCCGGAGGTGGCTAAGGTTTCGTTAATATTATCCTAATCTACAGAAAATGTAGTTTTGTCCTCACTGATGAGTCACAGCAGCAAATTATATATTTGAGATGATAATTGGTGGACAGAAGAGATAAGGAGGATTGTAAAAGAGAAAAGGGAACTTTTTAAGGAAACTCAAGAAAGAAATGTGTCTGAACAATAAAAAGGGAAAGGAAAAAGAAATATAGAGAACGCAAAATGAAATTAAAACAAGCAATAAAAGAAAGTAAGAAGAGAGTTGATGAAGACTTTGGAAAAAGACTAAGTGAAAAATATAAAGGGAACAGGAAATCATATTGGAAAGTAGTAAAAAAAGAAAGAAATGCAGAAAATATCTCCTCAAGTAAAATAAATGAAGATATGGATGAGAATGTAAAGATGTTGAAAGACAGGGAAGCTGTGAAAGAGAGATGGAGAGAATATTTCAAAAACTTAATGAATTTTGAGGATGGACGTCCAGCAGCAGTTTTGAGTAGAGGTAGAGGAGGAGTATATAAAGAAAGAAGTATAACACATGAAGAAGTAAATCAGGCAATAAAAAGATTAAAAAATGGAAAGGCAGCAGGAATTGATGGAATCACAGCAGAAATGTTGAAGTGTGGAGGAGATGTAGTCGTTAAATGGATGGTGAAGTGGTGCCATCAGACTGGACGAAAGCCATCATTGTCCCAGTTTACAAAGGGAAGGGCAGGAGAGGGGAATGTGGGAGCTATAGAGGTATAAGTCTCCTGAGTATACCCGGAAAGGTATATGGAAAAGTCATAATAGAGAGGGTGCAAAGACTTACAGAAGAGAAAATCAGTGAAGAACAAGGAGGCTTCAGGAAGGGAAGGGGATGTGTGGATCAGATATTTGCCTTCAGGATGGTAGTAGAAAAATAATAGCAAAAGGAAAGACTCTATACGCTGCCTTCATGGATTTGGAAAAAGCTTTTGACAGAGTCGATTGGATTGCATTGTGGGATGTTTTAAAGATTTATGGTGTGGGAGGAAAACTGCTTAGTGCAATAAAGTCTTTCTATGAGGATGCATCTGCATGTGTCAAAATTACTGGAGAAACAAGTGAACATTTTGAGATAAAAGTGGGCTTAAGAAAAGGGTGTGTCATGTCACCATGGTTATTCAATATTTATATGGATGGTGTTATTAGAGAGATTAAGGGCAAAGTTGGAGAAGTTGGAGTAAGACTGTTCGCTGAGGGAAGGAAGAGGGTACTGAATTTGATACTGTCTGCTGATGACACGGTGCTCATTGCAGAAAATGAAAGTGACCTACAAAATTTGGTCAGTGTTTTTGAGTGTCTGGGGAGGCGGTGGGTGAGTTGACAGAGTGACGGCGCCGCGTTCAGGAGGACGCGAGTTCAATCCCCGCCCGGTGCCACCAAGCTGGGATTTTTCAGCCGCCGCCGAGTGGCTTAAAAAAACCACCCACATGCTGTCCAGAAGACCACCTATCAACCCGGACTCTAGATTCTAGGATTAAAGATGAGCTCCAGGAAGGCAGCATGAGCCAGTGCAAGATGGCGCCACTATAAACACTCGCCTGCGCCAGAACAGGCTGGGCCGACCATCAGGCCCCACCGGGAAGAAGCCTGACCATGCCCCAATGGCCAATAGGCCATACGTAAAAAAAAAAAAAAAATAAATAAATAAAAAGGAGAAAGCTGAAAGTAAATGTCAACAAAAGTAAAGTGATTTGTTTGTGAGCGAAGTAGAAGTGAGGTTGTAGATTTTGTATGGCCATATAGAGTGGGAATTGAATGTGAAAAAGAATGCAAAATAATTTTGAATGGTGAAGAAATGGAGGAGGTCAATGAGTTTAAGTACCTTGGATCAGATATGTGTAAGCATGGTGGTATGGAGGGAGATATAAGAGAAAGGGCATTGCAAGGAAGAAGGGTGGTAGGGTCTTTGGGACGAATCATGAATGGCAGAAGTGTGAGCATGGAGGTAAAGAGGGATTTGAGAAATACAATAATAGTACCAACCCTCACATATGCAAGTGAAACGTGGTCCTGGAATGAAAGTCAGAGGTCTAGAGTGCAGGCAGTGAAAATGAGTTATTTGAGGAGTGCTTGTGGTGTGAGTAAAATGGATGGAATGAGTAATGAAAGTATGTACGAGCATTTTGGAATGTGTCACAGGGGTGAAGGGAAGAAGTGTGGAGTGGTGGAAGAAGTGAAGCGACAGACTTTAAAGTGGTTTGGCCACATGGAGAGAATGGAGTAGAGTAAGATGACCAGAAGGGTGTATGTGAGTAAGATAGAGGGAGGGAATGCTAGAGGACGACCTCCAGTGAAATGGAGGGATAGGGTGCAAGAGTACGTTAGGGAGAGAGGGGGAAAGATCTTTGAGAAACTTTGAGCAGGCAAGGAGGGAGTGTCTGGATAGAGAAAGTTGGAAGCTCTTCTGTCGTGGCCATCCCCTGGTGGGAGCTCCTAGGAGCAGGCGTCGATGAAATGATGATGATGATGATGATAATTGTTTTCTACATTTAAATGGGCCTTGACTTCCTCAGCAGACCCCTGGCATACCTCTCCTTGTCTCTTCTCAGGGGAGTTCTAGTCCTACTATATTGGTTCTAATTCCCAGCAGCAGCCTGGTAACGCGCTTTCCTCAATATTCTTCAGCATCTCTGCCGAGGGAAAACTACTCCCAGATCTCAGGCGTTCCATAGCACTCCTTGGCAGCTCAAAGAGTCTCACATTTGAGGGCCTCCCACAGTTCTAATTTCCTCAAGGGTGCTGAGCACATTGAACTGCTTTGAGACTTTTGCTGCATACTCCTAAACACATGCCAGGTCTTCAGCCTTTCAAGATGGAACATACAGTATTGTAGTGTTGTTGCATGTTGAGATTCTTGACCTGACATGAAACTTGAGTGTTGCGACCAAAGAACTCAGCACTCTGGAAAACCCTGCAGTTCTGAAGGATCCTCCAAAGAGTACTTACGAGGATGTGGTCAATCTCCTTAACTGCCCCTCTGGCATTGCCATCAAGGGCTGATTCCACAGTCACTTCCTTTTGTTGGGATTGTTACCATCACAGCGGACGGGTTAATTATAAATCTTGGGAGCTTTTTCTGTCCTATTACTAGACTTGAAATCGCTACCTGGTAAGAAAAACTCTAGTCTCTGGGCCCTACCATAATATATACGCTACTCTGGAAATTTGAGGTGAGGCATAGATGTAAAAATTATCAAAATAAAATTAACCCTTAGACGGCGGCAGTATTTGCAGAGTAGCTACCCCCAAAATGAATGGGCTATATATAGTCACTTAGACCTTAGGACCACAGCGTAAATATAGTTACACCACATAATGGATGGTTTAACTATTGTCTATATATAGATTCTACTGCAATCTGGAAGTGTTGTTATATTTCTGCCATACAAAACTGACTGAATTTACCTTATCTGTATACATAGCTGCATCGCCGTCTAAGGCTAATGAAACTATTTTGACTGGAGTTCATTTTCTTATTCAGCTCAGCTTTCCAAAATTGCTACAGTAAAAGTCATTTGGTCCAAATAGCAACAAGCTCATTCAAAATTTGAAACAGATTATTTTGTGTCTTCTAACTTTTTGTAGTCTTTATATTTTTTTTTAAATTCCTTGCCTTTATTAATTCAAACTTCCACTTTTCAGGCCAGTGGAATGCAGTCAAACAGACTTTTATTATATTTTTCTTTATAACAGTACTGATTTGTTGGTGTGTACAATTTTGTGAACATATTCTACTTTAGGCTACCAACTACACCAAGAAATGAAACACAGACTTATATGCTTGAATGTCGGCAGGTCAGAGCACCAAGTGATGGTCGATGGATTGCAGCTGAATTATGAAGTGGCTGGTACGGGTGACAAGGTTGCTTTCTGCCTTCCTGGAGCTTTAGGTAGTATGCATTAACCTATTTGTATTTACCTGTTTCAGGCTATTTGTATTTATCTATTTGTATTTACCTAATTTGTAGTTTACAGGGCCTGAGCTCAAACTCAGACAGTACTATCTCCCAATCTATATTTGTCCAGCTGTTTCTTCATTTTATGGACACTGCCCGCTTCTACAATGTCTTTGCTAGGTTCCTTCCATGTATCCACACTCCTGTATGGAAAACTACTACTTTATGTCTTTCAAACAAATCCCCTTCCTCAATTTCTTGCTGTGTCCTCTTAGTTGCCTCCTCCCTTCCATCTCAATCAAATCATTTTTATCCAACACGTCCATTCCACTTGTATTCCTGTGCACTAATCCCTCGCCATATTGCGGTTCACTTATCGCGGTCTCGCTGTATTGCGGATTTTAAAATTGTATCGTATCGCGGATTTTTTGCTATATCGCGTGATTTTGCGGTAAAATAAGCATTTTCTAGCCTAAAAAATGAAAACGATATAAATCAACGTAAGTAGGAACACACCTAAATGAGCACCTACGTCACCCACCTATTTTTTTTTTATTTTTCCGTCGCGGCCTATTGCTCCGTAGTCTTTTCCCTGGTTCACAACTGGTCACAACTAGGTAAATAAAACTAGGTAAATACACACACACACACACACACACACACACACACACACACATGGCCTTTCAGTCTTTTATTCCGTGAGATCTGTGCGTATTGCCGGTGAATCAGTGGTATATTTTCCATGATCTTACTTATGTCTGTGTCCTTCCCTTCCCTCTCCTCCACAAATCTATTTCTTTATCACAACTAATATAAGGAAATACAATTCAGCAGACGCATCATCTACGCTTAACTCAAATTTCTCTGTATATTTATGCATACATCTCAAAATGATCAATTAATTTATGTTTCTTGATGTGCACCATTTAATTTTGCATGTTTCTATATATAATACATGATGGGTCTGTTGAATTTATGGCTGAAAATTTGTTATATTCAGTAGCGACATTTGAAATTTGGCGTGCGCAGCCAGCCTGGATATGGGGCAGGGTGCTGATTTGGCCCGGCCGTAGTGACGGGGTTAATGAGCACATCAGAATCTATCAGAAAAATTATTATGAATCATTGAAGTGTGTTGGGTGTAATTCTGGAGCAGTACCAAAATCAGAGCCCAGTTGATGACCGAGTAACATAAACACTTGTGTGGGCTAAAGTTTACCCTTTTGGGGAAAAAATTCTAATAAAAATATATGGAATCTGAAAATGCATATAAAATACATGACAAATATAACTTCTAAACTTTAATTTCTTTTGCTGTTTTATTGATAATGGCAAAAACTGAATGCTTTAGGGGCAACTCAAAATAATTACAAGAAAACTAACATGTAGTAGTGTATATATGACTTTACTAAAACAATCAAGGAATAGGTATGACTGACACTGAAGAGTTAAGCATTTGCTGTAGGGGTCACCACCATGTTAGCGTCAAGGGCCACGCAGTGATCAGCTGGAAACAAAAGCTTGAGGTTGTTGATATCCCTTGCAAGTCTTTAAGGATGAAAAAATGCTGTGTGTGTGTGGGGAGGGGCAATGTGGGTCCAGCAGCAGCATTAGTGGGTCCAGCTGCTGCTGCTGTTGCTGTTTTTTTTCATTGAATATTTCATAGCCTTTAAGTGATTGACATTCATGTAAACAAAAATCTAAACACATATTTGTGCCTCCCTAGGTACTGCCAAGTCAGACTTTGGACCCCAGCTGAGTTCCTTGGCTGGAGACAAGCTGACTGTCATTAGTTGGGACCCGCCAGGCTATGGAAAAAGTCGTCCTCCGCCTCGTAATTTCTGCAAGGACTTTCTGAGGAAGGATGCCATATTAGCATCTCAGATGATGGAGGTTTGTTTTTTATTTACTCCTATTAAGTTTTACAAAAACCTGCCAATATTTCCGACTACATGAGTACAGGGTAAGAATCCCTTATCCGAAATCCCTGGGACTGAGAGTGTTGCGGATTTTGGATTTTTTCGAATTTTGGAATATTCAGGCCCTTTTAGAATTTAAAACAATCTCCTTACACCTCAGAGAACAAAACACGCAGTAATCACAATGAGTAACGAATTGCTGACAACAAACTACTAACGCATAGCAGCACACCAGAGTCGCCAGGTCGTCGACTGTGTTCCTGCCCAATCCCAACCCAAAAGCCGCCCAAAACCCGCGGTGATGGCGGGCAGATGTTTTTATGCCCAAGGTGTCAACGCAGCAGTAGGTTTACCCGGGTAAACTGCATACCTGGTAACCCTGAGCAGCACACAACACCTGTACGTGGTGGAATCGTTCCATCATTTTGTGGAATTTTCCATTTGTGACACGTCATGTCAGCATTCAAAAGACTTTTGAATTTTGGAATTTCAGATAAAGTATTCTCAACCTGCATTACCTTATGAAAATGATGGGCGAATCATTGTGCAGAACTGAGTGTCGATTCTACCTGTGTATGGACACTCATTGTAACAATTTAATGTTTATTCTTTCCTGAGCTTCTGTCATGTCAATTCAGAATCAGGGTTTGCCTGTGGTTAACATTAGGCTTCATAGAACTAAATTTATTTTAGAAAATTATTTATTAGTTGCCTTTCATCAGTTTTATTCCTCATTCAGTTACTACCATGAAATTTGAAATAGGCCTAGCTTTACAATATCAGCCTTTTGCTTTGCAAAAAAGTGCTGTTATTAAAAAACTGAACTGAAGTGAGACCTATAACATAAGAGTTCTAATAACTTGGCTGACTCTGATGTCGTATGTTGTGCTACTATTAAAACTTGGTTACTGGGGATTTAAGTAAACCAACAAATATGTCTCTGCTGTACTTTGGAAAGATGTGATATCCTGGTGCTGAAATATGGCACTGGTTGTTATCCATTGCTCATGAAGTTATTTTACCATTGCATATCTCTAGTGCAGTACTATGCCGATTTAAAGCTAGAAGTTATTTTTCATGGAGAGTTTAATTATGAATATTTTCATTAACCCATCCGCTGCGATTGGCACAGGTTTAGCTTTCACTGGTAGCCTGGTAACATACACTCCCAGCTCTTTCTCTGCCTCTGTGGTGGACAGTGGAGCATTTCCCATGTGGTATTGGTATGCTGGATTTTCCCTCTCAAGCCGCATGACTTTACATTTTTCTTCATTGAATTGTAGCAGCCACTTTTTTTTTCCATTTCTTTAGCTTGGTGATGTCTTCTTGTAGGAAATCTGCAGTCAAGGGGTTAACCCCTTCACTACGGCCGGGCGAAAACAGCGCCCCACACCGTATCCGAGATCGCCGCACTCGCCAAATTTCAAATGTCGCTATTGAATATAAGAAGCTTTCAGCCATAAACTCAACACAATCATCATGTATTATATATGAAAACATGCAGAATTAAATGGTGCACATAAAGAATCATAAATTAATTGATAATTTTGAGATGTAAACATAAATATAAAGATAAAATAACTCGTATATTGGCTAAAGTGCGCCAGGACGCAGTGTGCGCGTCCTCAGATATGGTACGGGGCACGTAAGGACACAGTATACGCGTCCTCATGTTGAAGGGGTTAATGGAAAGTTCAATTCTGATTACTTCCATTAAGTATTTTCATTTGCATTTGTATCCACGGTTGTATTTCTTTGTACAGGTAACTTGTTTTACTCGTGTTTAGAATATGCATATTTGGTTCACCGCTATGCTAAAGAGCCAGCATATATTTCAAATTGCATGAACTCTTTAGATTAACCCGAGATCCAAATCAACATTCGGTAAAATTAGTTATTTTACGCACCAGTGTCTTGTTTCCTACTTAACCAACAGCTCCTCTGTTGTCATATGTATTCTATTAACCCATTGACTGTGGATTTCCTACAAGAAAACAACTACAGGAATGGAACAAGAAGTGGCTGCTACAATTCAATGAAGAAAAATGTAAAGTCATGCACCTTGGGAGGGGATATCCATCATACCAATACCACATGGGAAACACTCCACTATCCACCACAGAGGCAGAGAAAGACCTGGGAGTAAATGTTACCAGGCTACCAGTGAAAGCCAAATCTGTGCCAATCGCACCGGACGGCTTAACCTTCAAACCTCCTGGAAATCAACAGGAAAGAGTGTAGAGATCAAAACAGCTGCGAAAATAACCAGTGTTCACAGATGGCATCAAACAGTGGCTCACCATCATAGCTCACTCCACCGCCTGTGACAACAACGGTGCAGCCCCTGTCATTTGTATTTATCATTAAAAATAACCTAACCTAACCTGACTCACCTCACACACCTAACCTGGCATACAGTAAATATAGGCTTCACCTCCCATGGCTGTGCAAGTTCCCACACAATTTCATGGCTACTTTCACAGTTGTTTGATCTCTACACTCTTTCCTATTGATTTACAGGAGGTTTGAAAGTTTGCAGAATGCATATATGACAACAGAAGAGCAGTTGATTAAGTAGGAGACGAGATATATCAGCACAATATTAACCCGTCCGCTGCGATTGCCATTGATTTCGCCTTCACTGGTAGCCTAGTTACATATAGTCCCAGGTCTTTCTCTGCCTCTGTGGTGGATAGTGGAGTGTTTCCCATGTGGTATTAGTATATTGGATATCCCCCCCCAAGGTGCATGACTTTATATTTTTCTTCATTGAATTGTAGCAGCCACTTTTTGCTCCGTCCCTGTAGCTTGGTGATGTCTCCTTGTAGGAAATCTGCAGTCAGGGGGTTAAAACGAATGTAGATAATGGTCATTTTCAAGCATTTGTCTGCTGGTGGGTTGGAAATTCACATCTTCCCTCACCTCTTGATGATATGTGAAGCTGCTGTGAATATCCCGTAATGAACACCACTGAGTGCTGGGAATCGAACCTGTACCTTCTGAGTAGAAGTCAGGGCAGCATACCAACTCCACCACCAATTAGCTAAAAGGTCACCACGCCAGCAGCCACTTCTGTGACCTATTTCTGACGCCCCCACCCCGCACTGTGGGCATGAAGGGTGGAGGTGACCCCGCTCACACTCGTGATGGTTGGAAACGCTTTTAATCATCCGTTTTGGCACACAGGGTGTATATATTCATTAGAGAAACTGTAATAACACAGTGAAAAAATCCTGTAATGAGCACCACTGTGTGCTGGGAATTGAACCCGTACCCTCTGAGTAGAAGTCAGGGCAGCATACCGACCTGCCCTGACTTCTACTCAGAAGGTACGGGTTCGATTCCCAGCACACAGTGGTGCTCATTACAGGATTTTTTCACTGTGTTATTACTACTGTGAATACCAAAGTCTGCAATCACACAGCATATCAGCATGGTATGAAAGAAGCAGGAATAAGGTCGATGATAGCCTTAGTAGGCCAACTTTTCTGTGAATATGCTTGCTGTATTTTTTTAACTTTTCCATCCTTTCAGACGTTGGGTCATGGCAAGTATGCACTGCTGGGCTGGAGTGATGGTGGGATTACTGCTCTAATGATGGCTGCAATGTTTCCACACCAAGTGTCGGAGATGGTGGTGTGGGGTGGTAATGCCTTCTTGACTGAGGAGGACATCAACATTTACAAAAGTAAGTAATGAAGTATTTCTTAACCCCATCCGCTGCGGTTGGCATGGATTTCATCTTCACTGGTAGCCTGGTAACATATACTCCCAGGTCTTTCTTTTTGGTGGATAGTGGAGTGTTTCCCATGTGGTAATGGTATGCTGGAGTTCTCCTCCCAAGATGCATGACTATACATTTTTTCATCGTAATATCAGAGCCTCAAGACCTTCACTCTCTGTCTTTGTCTTGCGGATGGCTTTCCTGAGTTGTCCTGTTTTTTCTGTTTTATTCTGCTCAACCTCATTGTTGAGCAGAATAACTAACATAACAGAAAAAACAGGACAACTCAGGAAAGCCATCCGCAAGACGTAAAGACAGAGAGTGAAGGTCTTGAGGTTCTGATATTACGATACAAGAATTCTACTTTTAACCCCTTGGATGTGTATTTCCTACAAGAAGACATCACCAAGCTACAGGAGTGGAGCAATAAGTGGCTGCTACAATTGTTTCAGATGGCAGGTTTAGGTTAATAGGTTTACACTATCATTGTCTCATTTCCTACTCAACCAACTGCTCTTCTGTTGTCATATATGTATTCTATTAACCTTCAAACCTCCTGGAAATCAGTAGGAGTGTAGAGATCAAAACAACTGTAAGTATTTATTTATCTTCGTGGTACCGAGCCAAGTGAGTGTGGTATGCTATTACAGGTAACTCGATTTACGCGAATTTATTTACGCGTTTTTGAAATAACGTGGGGTCCAAAATCCAAATAAATGTATAATTTACACGTTTTTCCACTTATACGCGATATTTTATGGAGTGGCCACCATATGTCTCATGCAACTGGACTACCACGGCGCTGTGGCCACACAGCTGATCTCAGTTCTTCCTGCGTGCCACTTGAACAACAATACAGGTAACTCTCGATTTACGCGAGTTTGTTTTACGCATTCCTCAGGAATGTTTAATTTACACGTTTTTTCCACTTATACGCGATATTTTATGGAGTGGCCACCAGATGTCTCACACAACAGGACTCACACGGCGCTGCGGCCACACAGCTGAGCTCAGTTCTTCCCGCGCGCCACTTGAACAACAATACAGTACCCACGCTGCCACGCTACTCAACGATAGGGGTGGGCAGGTACCGTAACGGTACCAGTACCGGTACTAACGGTACCAGCTATACGGTACGGTACCAGTACCAGACTGCTCGGTACTGGTACCAATACTAGCCAGTCGCTCATGGTATCCCTCATTTCTTTCTCAGACGAGTGAGGCTGAGACTGAGTGCCTGAGTGGACATCTCGGTGATATGGATATTCTCTCTCTCTCTCTCTCTCTCTCTCTCTCTCCACTGAATGAAGTGAATAGTGTTCTCCGGCGTATAACGCGCACCTTTTCACATAAAAAATGCCCGAAAGTTTAGCCCTGCGCGTTATAGGCCGAATGTACAAATTTTTAATGATTTTTTTTCTTCTTTGGAGTGTTTATAAGGGTCTGTTTTTTGTCTTATCCAATAACAACTGCAAACTTACCTTTATTATTGTTAATGATCCTTCATAGTTCATGGCTGTCTTATAATATATTACCATAGAATAAAGGGCGATCAAATAACTACTATACAAAAATTAAATCGGTGGGGGATTGCACATGCCTTGCTGTTATCCCATTTTTCCGTCAGGCGCTAGGGGTGGGCAGGTATCGGTACCAGTACCGGTACTAATGGTACCAGCTAAACGGTACGGTACCGGTACCACATTGCTCGGATTTATTTACTGGATTTATTGATAATTCTTCATGTCCGATTTTTTTTTTTAGGTTGCTAATAAATATTGTTATTGTTATTAGACTATGATCGAGTATTACATCCATAATAACTAGACATGCTATTTTTTTATCGAAAAAATAAATATTCACTTCATTCAGAGAGAGAGAGAGAGAGATCACCACTCAGTGAGTGGATATCTCGGTGATATGGGTATTCGATCATAGTCTAATAACAATAACAATATTTATTAGCAACCTAAAAAAGAAAAAGAATTGGACATCAAGAATTTTCCAGTAACTCCAATAAATAAATCAAATAATAAAATAAAGGAAATGGAAAGCAGGACAAAATGGTGGGAACTTGGGGAGACGGTCAGCGAGGCAGTGACTCAGCGTCTCCACACAGGGCCCATACCGCGTGATACCACATGGAGGCGCTCGCCTAGCGTATATACGTATACATACTAAACTCTTCCCTAAGAGCTACATGTATATCAGTATTAAACATTACAGTCTAATAAATATTCTAATACCCCAGATATCCGAGACATCAACAAGTGGTCTGAGAGGATGAGAGCACCACTGGAAGCAATATATGGCAAGGAGTACTTCAGAGCCACGTGGGAAGGTTGGGTGGATGCCTTTGTCAAGGTTTATGAAGAAGAAGGCGGAGACTTGTGCTTAAGCGACTTGGAGAAGATTTTGTGCCCTACTCTCATTGTTCATGGTAGGAAGGACCCGATGGTGCCTTGTCAGCATGCGGAGCACCTTTCTGAAAATATAAAAACAGCCGAGTAAGTATGCATGTTGTATTTTGTTGTGCTTCTCAATCCATCGTACTGAGATCAGTGTGCCCTAGAATTTAACCCGGTAGCAGCGACGGGCTAAATTTCTGGCTTTACTGTGTAGCAGCGACGGGCTAAATTTCTGGCTTTACTGTGTAGCAGCGACGGGCTAAATTTCTGGCTTTACTGTGTAGCAGCGACGGGCTAAATTTCTGGCTTTACTGTGTAGCAGCGACGGGCTAAATTTCTGGCTTTACTGTGTAGCAGCGACGGGCTAAATTTCTGGCTTTACTGTGTAGCAGCGACGGGCTAAATTTCTGGCTTTACTGTGTAGCAGCGACGGCCAAATTTCTGGCTTTACTGTGTAGCAGCGACGGGCTAAATTTCTGGCTTTACTGTGTAGCAGCGACGGGCTAAATTTCTGGCTTTACTGTGTAGCAGCGACGGGCTAAATTTCTGGCTTTACTGTGTAGCAGCGACGGGCTAAATTTCTGGCTTTACCGTGTAGCAGCGACGGGCCAAATTTGTGCCATGATATAAACCCCCAAAAATAGATGATACATAATCTGATCACAAATGCTTTGATATATATTATGAAATGATTTGTGTGAGGGATGATTTTTTCTCATTTTTCTCGCTTAGAGGGGCCATTAAGAAACATAATCCCCGCTGCTACCGGGTCAAAGGTGGTTTTGTGCAGTGGGTCCAGAGTCAAATAAAGAAAAGACTAGTAAGTAGACCACTATTAAGCTGGATCGATAGAATTTATGCATTTTCTTTCTGGTCAGTTGTCAGTAGAGCATCATATACACAAATTTTAAGCATTTATTTCCTGTGCAGTTTCTCAGTATTGATTGGGCTATAGGGGAATGAGAGGTGTCCTACCCCACCTTAGGATGACTCAAGTTTTTTGAGACCTGTCCATGTGTCTCTGGCTTCATGTAGCAGTGCAGTGAAGCCTGCAGTGGAGGATGCCACAGGGGGGAGTTGATCACATTATCAGGAAGGCTTAGGGCACACAGGCAGTAGCTTTTGGTTTGCGGGGAAGCATTATTTTCACATTGCCACATCTACAGAAGGTGTAATAAAGTATGGAGGTAAAGGAAGAACCAGAAATGCATGGGACAACATCATCAGGTGGGGGCCGAGGTGGCTGCTGCCTGGGGGAGATGTGTGTTACAAGGGTGGAGGGTGTCTGGTGAGTCTCTGTGGTAGGGGAGATGTGTGTTACAAGGGTGGAGGGTGTCGGGTGAGTCTCTATGGTTGGGGAAGAGGTATAATCAGATACTTGCTTCACTGGATGATCACCATGACAGGCCCGAGCCGACCACCAGACCCTAACAAGAAAGCCTACTGGCGCTACAGGTCAGGACTTCAAAAAATGAATAAATAAATAATAAAAATAAGTAAGTCATGAGTACTAGCTTCCAAGATGATTGTTATGACAGCTGGACACCACCGGCCAGGAGGCGTGTCACTTCACTCACCCTCTGACTCCACCCCTGACGGTTCCCCCAAACAAGCCTCCAAACATCCTCCCTTCCCATCCCAAGCCCCTCCATGGATTGATCAGCTTCCCTCAATCATGAGTTAAGTGGGCATCTCCTTGGTCTCTTCCACTTATGGTTGTCTCGTACAGAAACAACTCTATAAGCAGGCTTGACGTCCGGGAAGTGTGTCACATGCCAATACAGCCGGAGTTGGCATTCACCAACTAAGCTTGTAGCAGGCCTTGATTCAGTTTAATGAAGTAGTCGCTGGTTCAGCACAAAGTCATTCCAATGATATTCCGTGATCCTGCGAAAGCACTTGGTTTCAGAGGCATCAACATGCCACTCCACGCCACTATTTAGTGTTCATGTCTCATAGTCATACAGTTAGACAGGGAGCTCAAGTGATGAATCTTTTTCCATCTACATAGATCTTGACAGTGCCATATAGTCATGTTGAGTGAGTCGATAACACTGTGGGTCAGGCCAACCCATTGACTGACTTCCTGGCAAGACGGACCATTTTTATGTACTATGCTAAAATGTATGTGAAACTTTTGGTGACAGTACCCTCACCACATGCATGAACAGACTGAACTTTGTCATTTAGCAAGCCTCCAAACGACTGGACCTTGGTTTTGGCCCAGGAGACCTTCAGTCCCAGAGCCTTTGCCTCCTCATGCAGAAATTCGAGAGCGATCACAAAGATCTCTAGCAATTCGAGGAGTTCTGGCCCTCGAAAAAAAAAAGCCAGATTATCTGGAAAGTATAATTTGGTACAGAAAAGTGGGTCTATTATAAAAAAAATGTTTTGCATATCCCAGTGTAATTCAAAACGAAGTTATGAATATTAAGAACATTTTTCTTCAATAGTCTTTGACTCACTAGCGGTATTATGGTAAATGAAATTATGAATCTTCGGTTGCACCGCTGTAGAATTTAAGACCTGTTGTTCGTTGTTTTATGGTCTACAAAAAACTTATTTACTATCAGTTTTAGGCACTTGATACACTAAAGCAATTAATAAATCATGAACACAGGCTTCACTTGTTCATTATGTATTTATGCCTTGGAGGAAGATTTATACGACTTGGCATTCCAAACCAAAACAAACCTTCTTCTACAGTACCCTCTCGAGTTTCGCGCTTGCTTCGTTCCGAAGGTATGGCGCTAAACTTGAGGATCGCGAAACTCGAGGTATTGAAATCCATGTAAAAGCGCTTATTGGTTCCGACCCGTTGAAAATAATGGCTTTTTCCGACTCTACTCCCTTAATTGTTATCACAATTTTTTCGACTTTACTCCCTTGTTCTCTCAAAATATGTACCTTGTTAATAGGCAGAAAATGGGAAGTAAGAACAGTTCGTTTTTAAGCCGCAGTTGAAGGCAGCTGCCTTACAATTGGCTGGCAGTTCTGAATACACGCCTGTGATCCACGTGGTGTTGTCTGCTAAAGTAAGGGCGGTCGCTCACGGTCACCCGTGGGCAGGGTTACCAAATTATCGTACTCATCGCATTTCATTTTCGTAGTTGCTGACTGATAACTATAACAACAAAGAACGAAAAACATCAATATTCAACAGTTTTAGCACTAACTTTGATTTTCTCACGTTATTGTGTAGGTACGAGAGTTTGAGGCATAAAAATGATGGATACGATATGTGGTTAATACGATAATTTGGCAACGTAGCCCGTGGGACAGTTGGACAAACCTATATTTTTCTGGTAGTTTTCTGTGTGTTATGAAATAATCTGCTAACTCTTTCTGTTAAAAGTCATGAAATCACTAATATCATGATTGACTTTTCAAAGCCTATTGAACATAAACCGCCGCTGCAAAATAGGTCGCAGAGAGGTTCAACTTGCTTACTGTTTTCATATTTCCCTCACCACTCACAAAGATCACAAGCGGACAGACTAGAACAAAGCCAGGCAAATTAACACTTTTAATGCTGTGTATTCCCACAGCGCGCATGTGTGGTGGACAGCAGAATTACTAATTTCATCGGGGAGATATTTCTCGCAACACCGGCCAGTGTAGTGGACCTTCTTCTTTTGACCTGTAACGCCTTGTATCGCTTCTTAGGTCCTCCTCCTCCACACTTTTATACTTCACAACATGCACTTAGGGCCACTTTCACAGTCATTTTGTTTCTTTTGATCGTTACCAATGGCGGGGATCGCCGCTATAGTATTTCCACGTGAAACTGGCCGATCAGGTAGTGGCGGCTGCGGGGTTAGCCTAGCCCTGCACCTACCACACACTCTCAACATCTCTCACCTCATCTGCAGTCGCCACTACCCCATCGGCCAGTTTCACGTGAAATACTAAGCGTCGATCGCCACCATTGGTAACGATCAAAACAAACAAAGTGACTGTGAAAGCGGCCCTTAGCTACTTAACAGTGCTCACTTATACACTTCACCCTGAACTTAGGTGTTTTTCTGTCCTTTTCTTTCCCTGATTTTGCTTTCTATGCCCTTTTGCAATTTTTTACTATTACTTTTCACCGTTGCTGCCATGCATTACAGGTCAAAAGAAGAAGAAGAAGAAAAGGAAAACAACACTGGGAGATCTACAATTTGCATAGACTTGATAAAAAGATTTTTGGACTGTGGTTCCCCAGCACGGGGTGTTCTCTTATCTTGTTAATCAAGTAGTAAGCAAAGCAGCTCTGCCAGTCCATTTTATGAATCTCTTGGTGGGCCATCTTCCACTGCTCCTCACTCCTCAGCCACTGCCGTCATCTGTTTGTTTACATGCAGCCGTTCAGTACCCACGTACCCACACTCGCACTCACAACCGTTTTCCATTCATAATGACAACCAATAATATATGGGCAGCCGCGGTTGCCCATAGCCCCAAAGGTTGGACACCACCTTTTAACCCCTTCGCGCCGGATGTTCAAAAAGCCCGCCTGGCTGATATACGGCGTGCTCGGCCGCGCGCGGGAAACCTGAGCCGGCATGTATCTGCTTGTCGCCTCCGTATATTATGCTGCTGAAAGCCCTCATTACATGTATCCCGTATTTGCAAAGCAGTATACACGACGAGTCAACATATACCTGCTATGCATAATATAAATTGCGTCAACGCGAAATAAAAAAAAAAAAAACGAAATAAAGAAAGGGGAGAAAGGGACAAGGGGGAAAGAAATAGAGAAAGCAGATGATTGTGTAGAGGAGGAAGAATGTCGAGAAATTATCAGCAAATACAACTCTGTTATCATCAGTCAGAGAGCTGCCAGATACTCCTTTGTCATCACAGACAATGTATGTGTGTACGTGTGTGTGTGTGTGTGTGTGAGAGAGAGAGAGAGAGAGAGAGAGAGAGAGAGAGGCAAGGAGTGGTGGTGTTGGCACCTTGGTGTCTGAGAGAGAGAGAGAGAGAGAGAGAGAGAGAGAGAGAGAGAGAGAGAGAGAGAGGTGGGCGAGACGTGATGGTGTCGGCGCCTCGGTGTCTGAGAGAGAGAGAGAGAGAGAGAGAGAGCCAATGAGACTTCCTAATTTTAGACACAAGGCGGGAAGAAGGCGGTGCATACTGTAGCTCATTTTTTGTGATTGGTGGGAACAAGGATGGTGGGAGGAGCAATAGGATTTCAAGGACAGCATACGGCGTCTTTACTTAGTAACCAACACAAAGTACGGGACAACTCAATACAAGAAGAAACAAAAGAAATATGACGCCTATGTAGGCGTCACTGTATATGCTACTGGGGCTTCGTGACGCCTACGTAGGCATCATCGTATTGAAAGGGTTAAGGCAGCACGCATGATGCCGACGTTAGGTAGATGTGACCCGTACATGTCAAAGCAGCGCAAAACTCGTGGCGGTAATGCGCTAAAGTCGTGATGGTAAGAATTTAGGACTAAGCGCTAAACTCGAGGATCGCGAAACTCGGATAGCGCGAAACTCGAGAGGGTACTCTACTTCTTTTGACCTTATCTCTTTTCATTGGCTCATCACCACCACTTCTTCTGGTACTAACTCCCCTCTCTGCCTCTCGTAGTTGCTACATTCTACAATTAGGTGTTCCACTGTTTTTTTCTCCCCAGTGTCCTAGACAGCTTCAGCCCTTTGTTTTGGTAAGTCTTGGTGAGAGTGAGTTCGGCCCCTCAGCGACTCCTTTCGGTACTGTGCGGGTTTCAGCCTTTTAAATATCTCTTTACCACGAGTTCTACTGGCTAGATTCTGTTCGGTACTTTCCAGATTAAACATTAGTCTTCGTGGAATCTATTAGAAAAATGGTTCAAGCTATATATGTGGCAGGAGATTAGAAAAAAAATACAAGAATGGTGTAAGCTTAGGTGCGAGTATTTAGCTTGTAATAACTGAATGGTAGACTGTTTCTCACCATTTCACCTGAAAAATGTTAGCATAAACACTTGGGATCAATGTCTTGTAGAGATTTTAAAGTGTGCGAGACCTCATCCCTTCAACAGGAGTTGACTCAGTTTTAGTTAAAATAGGTAGCGATCACTGGCAATTTTTGGGGGTGGCAATTTTGGGGGGCCAGAACGTAGCATTCCCATGTGATTAGTTCCCTCAGTAGCTCGGCAAAAGTTACCGCCTGAACACTGCGCAGTGAGTGAATCTACCAACCTACTCTTTGTAATTCTTCAACCAACAGTGGAACACTTTGAACACAGAGAAGGATACAAAGCAACCTAAAAAATCATAGTCATAATCATTGTAAGTAAGGTGGCCAAATGTAATACTACATACACATTACGTAGGAAGACACCTACCGAAATGGGTGCAAGCCACTCCTGGTGAGGTATATATGGGAAGTGAGGAGGGTGCTGAAGCCCTCCAAAGACCCTTCCCATGTCCTCACTATCCATTTCCCTATTGTCTCATCAACACCAGAGAGTAGTTCAGCATGCTCTCTAAAGACAGATCCTCTCTTTATCCATACCACACTACATTCACAAAACATACACACCTTTTCCCAAAATTCAAAGTTCAAAATGGTGTACAACATAAATACCTCGGAGTCTCCACCTGGGGGGTGACCACAAATTCCCCCAGGGAGGACTCCCCTTCCGGCTGCCGACCTGAGAGGTGTCTTGATAACTCCTCGAACCTCTTTCTTATCAATTTCTGCAACATTCGCGGTCTTCGTTCTAATTTTCATTCTGTGGAACACCATCTCTCCTCCTCTAAACCTCACCTTCTCTTCCTCACTGAAACACAGGTTTCTGAGACTACTGACAGCAATCTCTACTCTGTTCCCTCCTACTATCTCTATCCTAAATTTCAATCCAAAGCTGGATGTTGCGCCTACGTGCGCAACGACATCACTTGCTCTCGTGCCCACGACCTTGACTCTTCAGAATTTTCCACCATCTGGCTAAGACTTCATTGTCATTCTATTACTAAATACATCTGTGCTGTTTATCTCTCACCTAACTCTACTAACTATGTAAAACTCTTCGACTACTTTAACTCTAAAGTGGAGCACATCTTGACCCACTCTCCCTTTGCTGAAATCTTCATCTTGGGAGATTTCAATGTTCACCACCAGCTTTGTCTTTCATCCTCTTTCACTGACCATCCTGGTGAACAAGCCTACAACTTTGCTCTCCTCAACGACCTAGAGCAGTTGGTTCAGCACCCTGCACATATTCCCAACCGTCTTGGAGACAGGCCCAACATACTAGACCTTTTCGTTACCTCTAACCCTTCTGGTTACTCTGTTAAACTGTTCTCTCTGTTGGGCTCCTCCGATCACAACCTTATTTCTGTATCCTGTCTTATCACTCCTGTACATCCTCTGGACCCACCGAAGAGGCGATGCTTTTGGCATTTTGCTTCAGCTCGGTGGGATGACCTGAGGATGTACTTTTCCGATTTCCCGTGGAATAATTACTGCTTCCAGGATAGAGACCCCTCTGTGTGTGCCCAGCGCATCACTCTCTCTCTGGAATGGAAGCATACATTCCACGTACTTTCTCTATTCCTCATGCTAAAAAGCCTTGGTTTAATCATGCTTTTTTTCGTGCTATTAATCCTGCTAATCATGATCTTTATATTTTTCCCAGAATCGTGCTAAATCTATTCTTCGACTTTCCAAAAGCTCTTTCATAAATAGAAAATGTCAAAACATTGCTTTTTCTAATTCTTCCCGTGACTTCTGGCACTTAGCCAAAAATATCTCCTCCAATTTCACTTCATCATTCCCTCCTCTCCTTAACCCTGACGGCAGCACCGCCTTCTCATCTATCTCTAAGGCTGAACTCTTCTCTCAAAATTTTCTGTAACAACTCCACTCTGGACAATTCTGGGCATATTCCTCCTACTCATCCCCCCTCTGACTTCTTTATGCCTGTTATTAAGATTCTTTGGAATGATTTTTCTATGCCCTCTCTGGCCTCAACTCTCAGAAGGCTTATGGACCTGATGGAGTGCCTCCTGTTGTCCTTAAAAACTGTGCCTCCGTGCTGACACCCTGCCTGGTCAAACTCTTTCGCCTCTGCCTGTCAACATTTACCTTTCCTTCTTGCTGGAAGTATGCCTTTGTACAGCCTGTGCCTAAGAAGGGTAACCACTCCAATCCTTCAAACTACTGCCCTATAGCTTTACTTTCCTGTCTATCTAAAGCTTTTGAATCAATCCTTAACCGGAAGATTCAAAAGCACCTTTCCACTTTTGACTTTCTATGATCGCCAGTATGGGTTCCGCAAGGGGCGTTCTACTGGCGATCTTCTTACTTTCTTAACTGACTCTTGGTCATCCTCTCTTAGCCATTTTGGTGAAACTTTCGCAGCTATGCTAGACATATCGAAAGCATTTGGTAAAGTCTGGCACAAGTCTTTGCTGTCTAAACTGCCCTCTTACGGTTTCTATCCCTCTCTCTGTTCCTTTATCTCCAGTTTCCTTTCCAGCCGTTCTATATCCGTGGTGGTAGATGGTCACTGTTCTTCCCCTAAACCTATCAACAGTGGTGTTCCACAGGGCTCTGTCCTATCACCCACTCTCTTCCTGTTATTCATCAATGATCTTCTTTCCATTCCTGTCCATTCATACACTGATGACTCCACTCTGCATTATTCAACTTCTTTCAATAGAAGACCCTCTCAACAGGAATTACATGACTCAAGACGTTTAACCTCAGACCTTGCTATTATTTCCGATTGGGGTAAAAGAAACCTTGTGTCCTTCAATGCCTCAAAAACTCAATTTCTCCACCTATCAACTCGACACAATCTTCCAAACACCTATCCCCTATTCTTTGACAACACTCAGCTGTCACCGTCTTCAACACTAAATATCCTCGATCTATCCATAACTCAAAATCTCAACTGGAAACTTCATATCTCCTCTCTCGCTAAACCAGCTTCCTCGAGGTTGGGCATTCTGTATCGTCTCCGCCAGTTCTTCTCCCCTGCACAGTTGCTATCCATATACAGGGGCATTGTCCGCCCTCGTATTGAGTATGCATGTCACGTGTGGGGGGGCTCCACTCACACAGCTCTTCTGGACAGAGTGGAGTCTAAGGCTCTTTGTCTCATCAGCTCTCCTCTTACTGATAGTCTTCTACCTCTTAAATTCCACCGCCATGTTGCCTCTCTATCTTTTATTGATATTTTCATGGTGACTGCTCTTCTGAACTTGCTAACTGCATGCCTCCTCCCCTCCCGTGGCCCCGCTGCACACGACTTTCTACTCTTGCTCATCCCTATACTATCCAAACCCCTTATGCAAGAGTTAACCAGCATCTTCACTCCTTCATCCCTTACACTGATAAACTCTGGAACAATCTTCCTTCGTCTGTATTTCCTCCTGCCTATGACTTGTCCTCTTTCAAGAAAAGTGTATCAAGACACCTTTCCTCCTGAAATTGACCTCTCTTTTGGCCACTCTACTCTTTTCTGTTGTTGGGAGCGGCAAGTAGTGGTTTTTTTTCTATATACACTCTTTTTGTTGCCTTCGAGCCGGCTCTATTTTTAAAAATAAGTTCAGGGAAAATGTGGAATTTTTAATATTTTTTCTAATTATATCTTGCCCAATTATAGGTGCTTCTAATACGCCGGTGCGTCTTATATGGCGGGAAATACGGTAATATCCACAATGAGAAAAAACTTGAATCACATTTTCCTCAGAACTGGGTGTTAAGATACATATAGATGAATATCAAGTCCTTCAAGTTGAGCATGGTTGCAATAAAAAAACTAGACGCATAGCACTCAGAGAGTGCACACCTCCGCCAAAGATCGTCCTGAAAATTGGTATGGGCATCAACTGTGATCCTATGCATCATAGGGAAGCATTTGTTTCAAAATTTGATGAAATTCTTTTTTTTCTTTTGGAAACTTAGACCTTGGGCAAACTTTTTGAGGTCAAGGTCAGAGGTCAAGGTCAAGGCCATGCAAGGTGCATCATATGGAAGCATTTGTTTCAAAACTTTTTTTTTTGGAACCTTTGACCTTGGGCGAACTTTTCGAGGTCAACGGTCAAGGTCAAGGCCATGCAAGGTGCGTCTTTACATGAGCTAAAATATAAACCAAGTCTGAAGTCTCTACGATGACGAGAACCGAAGTTATGGCCAATCTGACATTTTGTGCGATTTTGACCTTGACCTTTGACAAAAAATTTAATGGGTTCTATTCTGGATGGACACGAAGCTTTCCTGAAAATTGGTTGAGATATCTGCAAAATTGGGCACAGGAGACTGCTCACGAATGAACGAACAATTAAATAAATAAACATACTGACTGGACCGAAAATATAACCTCCTCCCAACTTCGTTGGTGCAGGTAATTTGTGGTTAAATTTTGATTAATCATGGAATAAAACTGCTAAAGCATATTTATCATTAATTGTTTTTTTCTTGTTTAGAAAAAAAAAAGTGCACGATTCACTTGAAACCCAGGGATGATAATAAAGGCATGTGGGTAGTCTTAGGCCACTCGGCGGTGACTGAAAAATCCCAGGTGGTAGCGTGGGGATTCAAACCGACGTTGTTCATGGCGTGGTGAATGTGAGCCCAGCACACTAACCACTCAGCCACCATATATATAAAGCAGTGTGGTATAAATGCATCTGCCTTCTTTTCAATCTTCCAAGAAAACCTCTTTTTTTCAATTTGTGACTACAGCGTGCACTATTTCAGTTTTTACTCTTCCTTTCAGGTTAGTGTATATGGACGATGGGAAACACAACATTCATCTTCGCTATCCTGAGGAGTTCAACAAACTTGTCATGGAATTTCTTCATAGGAAATAAACATGGATCTTTTGTGATGGATGTGCAGAGTAATGTGCTCCAGTGCTCATCAGATTGAAGGTGCTATTTTGATAACTACTGCTTAAGGTGAGCGTCTCATGGCATTATTTTTTGAGATAATCATTTTTCATGTTTTTCGCAATTGATCAAGTTAAAGGTCTAAAAAAAAGCTATCCTGCTCATGAAAAGTTCTTTATAATCCACTTTTAAAGCCCCAGCCGCACGTGGCTAAACCTTTAAATTTGACGCTAAGAGCAAGAGATTGAAATATCATGGGTATTTGTTGATTTTTCATCCGTCTGTTCGATTTCTTTTAGTTTGATTTAGTCCACCTTTTCATGAGAACATGCTCTGTCAAGCTGGGGATGAGAAAACATAGAGTTTCACCCTCAGACTCCCTTAGACTCTCCTCTGCACTTAGCTGTTTTCCGGGTAGTTTACAATCGGTTGTTCTCAAGGTCACTCTCCATGGAGTGGGTGTAATGTGTTTCCTGCAACTGTCTAGTGCAGTGGCAGATCCAGCTCCAGGTGAAGGGGGGGCTGATATACAAGATGGGTGCCATACCATACCATATTATATATATATATATATATATATATATATATATATATATATATATATATATATATATATATATATATATATATATATATATATATATATCAGAGCTGGGCACTCTCGATCATCAGTCTGATCGTCCGATCTTCCGATCTGATCGGAACAGCAATTGGCGATCGGAATGCAAAGATTGGATCATCTTTGTAAAAGGTAATCGGACTGTGGAGATCGGAACTTCACAAACTAACTTCCGATCACCGATCACAGAAAGGAAAGTTGTCAACGTTGTCATGGCAACAAGTGACTGCGGACTTCTTACAGTTATCGTTATACACGTTGCTAAATAGTTACTTCAATAAGCGTCTTTTTTTATAAAATTAAGCGATAATTATTGATCGTTAATTTATCTAATCCTAGTAAGGTATCGTGAATGAGACGCGCAGGCGCAAAGTCGCTTCATTTGCTTGGCGGGACTTGTTACACGACACCATGACAGTGTGGTGTGGGCTGCAGTAGTGGGCTTCTGCTCACTCCAGTAACCGAGTGGCCTGCCCCAGTTGTCAGTTATGCATTTTTTGTTGCAGTGTTACCACCCTCTAATGGCAGCAGCGGCAGTTCATTTTTGGGAAACCAACAAGACCTAAGTTAAAAGGGGGGGCTTCGCCCCGCCTCGACCTCACCACCTTCTTAACTGGGGAGAGGGCTTTGCTTTCCCTCGATCCCCCCCCCACCCACCCGTCGGGCTCCCCCCGCAACAAGAGGAGGAGGAGGAAGGAGGTCTCGCGAGACAGCGCAACATGCTGCCCAGACCACGGCACCAAACTAACGCCCCAAAACCCCTCCCATCCAAGAACTTATCTAACCTCTTCTTGAATGTATCCATCGTGTTGACGCTCACCACATGACCTCTACATCTGTTCCACTCATCCACCACTCTGTTGGTAAACCAATTCTTGCCTATGTCTTTGTTGAACCTGAACTTATCCAACTTAAACCCATTGCTATGTGTCCTACCCGGTGTGGTGTCATCTGCCATCCACGTATCCTAAGACATTCCATCCAATCTGCGCATGCGCGGGATTTGTTTACAAACAAAGAGTGGATGAATTGTGTCACGGTACCGTGTCTTTGTCGACTGCCTATCGCGATATGTCCCACCTGAGTTTTTTTTTTATCTTTTTAAAAGTAAACATTGACGTATGTTTTGAAATTGAAAATTCCTTGAAATATGAAAGTTTCTTCCTGCACCCTTCGTATGTCAGTAAATGAGGTATGTCAGTAAATGTGATAAATGAGATAACCTGCTCCCCTTAAATGTCGGTAAATGTGATAAATGAGATAACCTGCTCCCCTTCTACGTCGGTATATGTGATAAATGAGATAACCTACACCCCTTGTATGTCGGTAAATGTGATAAATGAGATAACCTGCTCCCCTTAAATGTCGGTAAATGTGATAAATGAGATAACCTGCTCCCCTTCTACGTCGGTATATGTGATAAATGAGATAACCTACACCCCTTGTATGTCGGTAAATGTGATAAATGAGATAACCTGCACCCCTTCTATGTCGGTCTATGTGATAAATGAGATAACCTGCACCCCTTCTATGTCGGTATATGTGATAAATGAGATAACCTACACCCCTTGTATGTCGGTATATGTGATAAATGAGATAACCTACACCCCTTGTATGTCGGTAAATGTGGAAATGAGATAACCTACACCCCTTGTATGTCGGTAAATGTGGAAATGAGATAACCTACACCCCTTGTATGTCGGTAAATGTGATAAATGAGATAACCTACACCCCTTGTATGTCGGTAAATGTGATAAATGAGATAACCTACACCCCTTGTATGTCAGTATATTTGATAAATGAGATAACCTACACTCTCTTCTGATTGATGGTCATGTTTCTCGGATTCTCTCCATTTAATGGTAGGTTATCTGAATTATGGGGTCCATGTCATTCTTGAAATTGGCCATTTTCCCATAAAAGCTGCCATGTTGTCTTGCTGCCATCTTGCCTGGACAAGCTACGATATCAACACTGTGTTTGTAAACATCGGGTTCCGCGCATGCGCAGATCAGGATGGGATGTCTTAGGATACGTGGATGGCAGATGACACAACACCGGCTCACTTAAAATCAAAACCTTATTGCTTATGTTCTTCTTGTAACTAATTTATTTACAGACCAATATCTTTTATTCAGAAAGCTATTTAATCAGGAAAGATAGGAGATTAATGATCACTATCACTCGGTTTATTTATTGAATAGTAAAAAATATTTCCTAGATATCGATGATAAAATATTAAACAGTTGAAAAATGTTTGTCAAAAACCTAAATCAACTTCAAACAAAAGTTGAAATAGCGAACATAATTCCTTTTTCATACTTTCATAAAATGAATAAAAAGAGTAGACTTAAATAAATGCCTAAAATAAGAAGTTAAGATAACATGCTTTCTGTACCATGTCCTATATACCAAAAGAAAGAGGAAAAATAAAGATATTTATTAGCAAATATTAAGTTATTACTTATTTGAAATTATTACTTAAAGAACGCCTAAAATAGGTGTTTCTTGTAATTATTATTTTAAAAAAATAGTATTTTTAATAAGTTTTAATGATCGGATGATCGGAATGGTGATCGGAACAGCAGTACTTAAAAAATGATCGGATGATCGGAATGGTGATCGGAACAGCAGTACTTAAAAAATGATCGGATGATCGGAATCGGATCAGTTGCCCAAACTGATCGGATGATCGGGGATCGGAACAGAAAAAAAGTGATCGGTGCCCACCACTGATATATATATATATATATATATATATATATATATATATATATATATATATATATATATATATATATATATATATATATATATATATATATATACACACACAGTTGAGTCGCGTATGGCGCGGTTAATTGGTTCTGAGCAACAGCCACGCCATAGGAAATCGCATCATAGGAATAACTAAACCTTCGGAGAAAATTCAATTTGGTTCTGACCTTTGCCGTTTTGCCCAACCCACACCTCTGTTTTTTTTTTTTTTTTTGTTTTTTTCCCCGTTCATTCTAGCCCGTGCACCAGTAAGCATTATCTACCTCTTGATGTTGTTCAATCCGACGCCACGCTCACCACCTTATCCACTCGGCCACTACCAACACCCACTTTTTCACTCAGTACATATGGGGAAAATACAATTTGGTACTGGCTAGCCGCCATTTTATCCCACCTGCGCTCACATACGTGGGTGAATCTTGCCCCTGGGTTTCCCAGTGGCTTGCTGGGACCGCCCAGGGTGCTCTCAAACGCGTGATGCCGCAGCACGAGTTGCCAACTCGGAGTGCCCGCTCCAGCCCAGTTTGGAGAGGTGGAGCGCCTCCGTGCTGTGATGACGTCATCAGCAAATATGGCGGCCCAAGCAAACACATTTAAGTGCTTCCATTGCATTTCACCTCTCTGTGCCACCATAACCACTTCAGCTTCCTTTTCATCCTCTGTTGCAAGGAGCTCGTCAGCCAGAACAGCTAGTGATCCATGTTTAATTCCTAAAAAAAAAAAAAAATCAAAATTAAAAATTCATTATTGCGAATAAACAAAAACTACCTCGGAGTCCCCGTCTGAGGGTGGACCACAAATGACCCCAGATCTCTCATGTAACTACCAACTAGATATTTTTTTTTTACTTTATATTCCGAAGTGGAGCACATCTTGACTGATTCTCCCTTCACTGAAATTCCATTATAGATTTCAATGTTTACCATGAACTTTAGCATTCATATTATTTCACTGACCAGCCTGGTGAACAAGCCTATAACTTTGCTCTCCCTAATGATCTAGAGCAGTTGGTTCAGCACCCTACATGTATTCCCGACCTGTTTTTGAGACACGCCCAACATACAAGACTTTTTCCTAAACCCTAACCCTTTGATGATATGGGAGGGAAAGGCAAGAGTGAGATGAAGAGATTTTGGGGGATTTAGGACAGTGTCTAAACAACTTTGGAAGTGAAAGAAGAATTCCTGTTTTAGGGGACATAAATGCAAAAGTTGGAAACGGGGAGATTATGGGTGTGGTTGGAATGTGGGTGTGGATGGAGTGAACGAAAATGGACAATTCCTTGTGGATGTGTGTGCTTAGAGATGTTTGTCATTGGCAAACACCTTCTTTAAGCACAAACTTATTCATAAGTATACATGGACAAGGAGAGACATGAGGAGTGTAATAGATTGTATAGCTGAGACAGATGTAGTAGATGCAAAAGTTATAAGAAATGTACAATGGATCTGATCACTTCACAGTAGTAGCCAAAATTAGGATGAAAGAGAAATGGGAATTCAGAAGGAATGAGAAGAGGGAAAAAGGTAGGAAGGAACTAGCAAGTGAGAAATTGCATGACTGGCAACAGGGAGACGTATAGGAGGAAAGTGGAGGAAATACTTGGCCGAGCAAGAGTAGGGATAGAACACAGTGCAGGAGTGAATGATCGAGGCGTTTAATTAAGAGTTCGGTGGTCAGGGCAGCTGAGGAATATAGTCAGGTATAGGTTGTGCGGAAAAGGAAAGAAAGGATCGAAGTGCGTGGTGAACGGATGGGATAAAAGAGGCAATTGAGAAAAGAAGGAACTACAAGAAAATGATAGAGAAATGTGATGGAAAGAGGATGAAAGCCAAAGCTGGCGGTGAACATTGAAATTTCCTAAGATGGAGATTTCAGCGAAGGGAGAGTCAGTCAAGATGTGCTCCACTTCAAATAGTTCAAATAGTAAAAATAATTACATAGTTGGTAGAGTTAGATGAGAGAGAAACCGCACAGACGTACTTAGTAATAGTGATGATGAATTTTCAGCCAGATGGTGGAGAATTCTGAAACATCAAGGTCGTGGGCACGAGAGCAAGTGATGTCGTAACGTATAGTCTGGAGGCTGAAATCTGTAGCTTGAAAAAAAAAAAAAAAAAAGCAATCGTTCTGGTTGCATGTTAGAATTGTCCAACTATTTTTTCAAGTGTCTAGGCATAGAGAAGTGTTGTTCAACTTGCTGGACATTCTGAATCTGGATGGTATGGCCGCCATGACAGTTTCCAAAATGGCCGCCATCGAAATTTGTTTTAAACTTGTTGTAGATGTTTGTGTCAATTACAGCATATTCCAACACGGGGAACACATTTATTTGCTTTATTTTTGTACTGGATCACAAAGATTTATGTTATTCCTGATTTAGGAGAAAAAATGAACACATTAAGGGGCAAAACTGGAGACAGCAATACTGTGCAGAACCATTCTTGTTTTGGTTAACCTTAAAGCTGAACACCAAAACCTGTGTTGTAAAGGAACTTAAATAATGTGTGATATTTGTACTTATCCTGATAAACAATCATACTCTTCTTTAGCACACGAATTAGTAAATGTCAACGCCTTGAGCAAACTTGACAGAACCAACACATTTCTATGTTTTACACCAGTGTTACCATCATTACTTGTGATGCTGAGGGATTCAGTCTCATTGCCATGAAACTGTTCAGAATGGCGAAGGATTCATTAGTGTCAGTCAGTGAGGCGCCGTACTGTTCTCCCGGGTATTAAGGTGGTTCAAACTCCCAGACTGAATGAATTCAACTTTAATCAGTATGTCTTCACATCAGTCTTGGTGTAATCGTTTCTGCAAATTCACAATAAATCTTAGACGTACGAAACTTAAATCTATTAGACCATGAATTCCTGCGTATTTACTCTTCAATACAAACAGTTCTATAATATCTTGGTCTGTGTTACAAAGATAACAAGAAGCCGTACGTTAACTCCGTTAGCCTTAACAATATATACATAGCATTCCTGAGTAATCACTTTTCATTACAAAACACACACACACGATATATAGATTATCTCATCACATGAAAAAACAGATAATACAACTAACATACCTAAATGTGTCCTTCTCCAGAACTCAACGGCAGTAGGCTCCTTCCACAGTTGGCTCGTCGCTGTCTAGCACACGGGTTCGATCCCCTTGGCTCTCATGACTCATCTTGCTTCTTGTATCTCTAGGAGATGAGTACATGTCTCGTCTCTGTCAGGGCTGGGTCTGTTCTGCCCTCCTAATGCTTTTCCTGCTCATTCCTGGCCTAGTGGCGGCGTGGGTATTGTAACGAATCCCACATGTTTGTTCGTAACTCTGAGGGTGAGGTCACAGTGCCACCTGACATGCGGTCAAGATACCTCACATATGATAAACATTATCACTAACATCTGTTATTGCAACACATCACAGACAAAGCCAGCATACAACACATACCTACCATGATACATACTAGAGTTTAACGGCGATTGGAATTCAGAAGATACGAGAAACGTGCGGTCATCTTATTATCAAGGTTGAGGTGGCATTTGCTGACTCAGGCCTATGGTCCCAGGAAGGATTGGCTATGTACTTTCCACTACCATCATCAGTGTTCTCTCTGTTCCTCTCCGCAATCATACAGTCAAGCTGACTCCACTTTCAGTCAGTATGTTATTATCAGATTCCTTCTGCCTTGCAGAAACCATGAAAGATTGCGCAAATACGTTTCATTATGGCTTACTGAACTGGAACAGTAAATGGATTTCTATAAAGTTCTTTGCATCTACATGCTTGAGTGCAGCCCAGTTCGTGATGTGCACATTTGCAACGTCGAGTTGCACAGGATGCACAATTGTATGGTGTGAGCTCTGAACAGATTGCAGTGAGTGGCTTGCCAATCATCAGCCAGGGCTGAAGCACCTCACTGCCTTCTTTTGCCACCAGTTCCCACCCACTATCTTCAGCTTTGAAGGTTCTTCTCCACACTAAGGTCTGATAATGTGCCCACCTAATGTGGAGAGTCAGAGCATTGCGTGTTGGAGGCAGATTCTCAACTGCTTTGATCAAGCCAAGGAATAAATCACACCTGACTTGCTGAATAGAGTTGTTTTTACTACTGGGACCATACAGCTTACAGACAAGTGACTGCATCAGGTAGCACATTCTCATCTGGAAAGTCTTCCCTGCCAAGATTCTGCTGAAGTTGAGAGTTGTTTAGGAAGATAGCCCATGTGGAGGGCTTCCCAGTGCCAGCAAACTGGCATGTACTGTCTGAGCCAGGTACAGCATGAAGTGCCAGAAGCGATGTCCTCTGCAAATCTGTGATGGTGATGGAATGAACAGGAACAAAGTGTTGCTTCTTATGTGTTCCCGCATTCATCCACAGAAAGAGGCTGAGGTGTGGCTGATGGGCGAGAAGGAGAACAAGGACATCAGTGTCTCGGCTCACCACAATCATTTGAGGGTATCCCTGCTCACTTGCTTCTTTTGCATGGAGAAGAATTATCGTGTCAGCCTCTTCATGCTCAGCAGATGACAACTTTGAAACATCTCTCCCTGATGAGGTCCACACCAGCTCTTGTCCTTCTTCATTCTGGAACTTTTTTGCTTATTCTGTACGCAGAAAGTTTGCCAAGCTAGTTTTGTTTTCATTGAAGGAGATGAATCCATCCCACTGCCCAGTGGACTGACTTCTTGCCAGCACGTCTCGTCTGATTGCTTTCTTGCCCCGTGCACTCAGACATTGAGCTGTTGATTCGATTGATTTCTTCCTGTACTGATCGAAGACATGGTCAACGACGGTACATTTGTTTGAAAACACGTGATTGACATGGTCAGCAATTAACAGCATCAGCCCATTCACCGAGAGTTTTAGCGTTCATCCTATTCCCTAGTGTTTGGATCATGGCCATTCCGTCAGTGATATAGTGCATGCTGGGTATGATCCAGGCGCAACATTCTGTGGCAAGCCTTGCCGGAGAACCTTGCCGAGATCAACTTTGTTTTGAGGTAGGCGCAGTCTGCCATCAGGCATTGCCAGAGAAAGTGGCACAGCGCAAATCTCCTGCTCCAACATTTTAGTCATGTCAACATCTCTGTCTGCTTGCATTGCTGTTACCACATGCCTCAGAAAGTTTGTCTGCCTTTAGTGCAACAGTTTTTTTCTTTCCGACTTTGACTTGAACAGTGTAGCCTACATGCTCTGAAAAGTTTGTAGATTCTTTAACTTGATTCCATCATGAAAACCTGCTGTCTTCTTGATGACCCTGTTCTCAACAGACTCTGACATAACCTGCTTCCCAGTGATTTGCGCACTCAAGATGTCATTTGTAACAGCTTCACTTGCAACGTCCCCTGTGGTGAGTGAGACTAGTTCTGGTGAAGTGCGACCAAATGGGTTGTAAGTCTTGAACAGGTCAATGAGCTTTTGCACATCATCTTGGTCTTGCTTCATTCCCTTCGCACCCAAATCTGTGTGTGCACATTAATGCTCATCATCGTCTTCCTCACTGCCGGTTGAGTTGAACATGGTCTTGGTATCACTGGTCAGCTGAGCTCTCATTGAAAGTTAAGCCCCATCTGTCCCGGGCTGTCTGTTCTTGTAATTACCACAAGCCCTCCTGCTACTGTTCTGGCCTTGTTTACATGTTCAATGGCCTGGTCATCAGGTATTTCTTAGAACTTCTGTTTTGTTTCTTTTGTGACAAAGTCTCCAGTGATAAAGCCTCTACATGTACCTCTGCAAGGTACAGTTGTGGGCAATGTGCGCATATCAGCGAGGAAGACAGCTCCCCAACGAGAATAGTGGAAATGATCAAAAGCTCCAAACCAAGGCAGCATTTCAGCATATGATGTCAGGAACAATTCCCAGTCTCCTTCACGAAGAGCATGTGTGAACCTCAAGAGGATGGAGACCAACTTCATGTAGGTTCTCCAGCAGCGAAAGGTGGCATTCTCTGAACAAGAAACTTCAAACTCATCAATCAGAACTTGCACCTCTTCAGTTTCTGACAAAAGGTCTTTAAGGGAAGAACTAATTCCTCTGTCATCTTTGTTGGCAAACGCATCTGAAACACTTCCAGCTGCAACTTTCAAATCTTCTTGGATGGGCTTGTCATTCTCCTCTGCCCACGATGTGAAGCATGCCCACAGGACTGACCAAAGTGCTTCTGTCAGCTTGTGAATGCAAATGACGCAGTCCCATCCTTTCCCTCAACACTTGTTCACATGCTCCTTCAGGAAGGACTCCACTTTCAATCCAGATGTTTTCCAGGCCTGAGGAATCCATGTACTGTCCCAACACTGGAAAAATTAATTTGGGTATGGAACCCTCCAAGCATGATGACAGTATCCTTGCAGCTGTCCTTGTCCCATTGGCTTTGTAGTACAGTTGCTCACCAAAGGTTATGACGGTGTACTTCTCCCCAATCTTCATTGTCATTGCCTGACAGTTCTGCAGTACATTCCATAGTGTGTCAAAGTTACGGGGGGCATTCAGGATTGGCATTGGCCCAACTACTGTCATTGGTGGATCAGCGGTGGACACTTGCTGGTTTTAGAACCATTTAAAACAGTGAATTGTTGAATAGGCTGCATTCCAAAAATTTATGTATCGCATCAAGTAATTTCAGTAAAAGATTATTTTTTTGAAGAATTTGAGCACTATAGGGTTCATTGTAATGCCAAAATCAACTCAGGCATGATAAAAACATAGGGATTTACTAACTTTGTAAGTGTATCCCAGTTACAAGCTGAGATATGAAGAAAAGTTTAGATCGTGGCTGCCATTTTGAAAACTGTCATGGCGGCCATATCCAAATCCAGAATGTCCAACAAGTTGATTCACATTTCTGTATGTCTGGACTCCATTCATACATATTGGACTATTCTAACATGCAATCAGCAGGGTGTTGCAATTTTCTGACTTCAGCTTTCTGCATGACTAGCAGGCTACGTAGACACAACATCCAGCTTCGGGATGAAAGTTATGATAGAGATAGTATTGGATCGAGGGAACAGAATAGAGATCATTGTCAGTAGCCTCTAAGACCTGGGTTTCAGTGAGGAAATGGAGGTGAGGTTTAGAGGAGGAGAGATGGTGTTCCACAGAAGGGAAATTAGAACGAAGACTGCGAATGTTGCAGAAGTTAATAAAGAAAAAGTTTGGAGAGCCAAAAGGGCAGTCCACTCTGGGGTATTTGTGGTCCCCCTCCCAGATAGGGACTCAAAGCCAAGGCATCTTGATTATTAACTATTTTGAATTTTGATAAATTTTGAGGGAATGATGTGTGAGTACCGTGTATGTAGTGCGGTGTTTAGAGTAGGCGGGGTTCCCACTATTCCGTTTTCATGGATCCGTCGACCGTCAGTGACGTCATCGACGGAACCCAGGCCCCACGCGGAGCCCGTCCAGAGATGAACTAAAGTTAACTTTTGGATCCAGGGTAGGGTTGGTGGTGCCAGTCCAGTGATGTTAAATATTCTACAAAATTCTACAAAATTACACATACAAGAAGTTGTTGTGGTTAATACTGTCCATATGTTTGTCAACAAATGATGAGCAATGGACCGACGGATTAGATCATCCGTGCCAAGCGGCCGCTGTTTCGCTGATGTCATTTTGACATCATTAACGTCAACGGATCCGTCAAAATGGAATAGTGGGAACCCCGCCTAAGTAATAGTTCCACTCCGTCAGTCCATCACTCATCATTTGTTGACAAACATATGGACGGCATTAACCACAATGACTTCTTGTATATGTAAGTTTGTAGCTAAGTACTTCTATTTTATATTTTCATATGTAGAATATTCAACATCACTGGACTGGCACCACCAACCCTACCCTGGATCCAAAAGTTAACTTGAATTCATCTCTGGACCTAAGTCTACATATACCAAGTCCGATCACCACGCAGGAAGGCGGGGCTATGGATGACGTCAGTGGTTGCCGAGTAGGAGAAAATGGTTTTCTTATGAAGAAAATGGATTGAGAAATGGCAGACTAAAATATTACTGTGTTTATAGAACGTTCTCATACACACACTCACACACACATGCAGCCACAGCACACACGCACACACTCACAAACACAGACACAGCACAACACACACAGACATAGAAGCACTGCACAACATAGACAGCACGCACACACACACACACATTGCAAGCACAGACACAGCATAGACCATACACACACACACACACACACGAGCACGGACACAGCACAGAACAGCATAGACCACACACACACACACACTCACACGAGCACAGACACAGCACAGAACTGCATAGACCACACACACACACACACACATAGACACAACACAGCATAGCACAGACCTCCCCCCCCACCACACACACACACACACACACACACACACTCACACGAGCACAGACACAGCACAGAACACACACACACACACACACACATAGACACAACACAGCATAGCACAGACCTCCCCCCCACCACACACACACACACACACACACACACATAGACACAACACAGAATAGAAAATACCCACCCAACAACCAAACACACACACACACACACACACATAGACACAACACAGCATAGCACAGACCTCCCCCCCCACCACACACACACACACACAGAAAAAGAACGCTTCATTGACTAGGTATTTTAACCACTTGTTCATCACAACTTTTCTTTTTCTTCAGATTGGCAGAAGGGGACAGAAAAACAGACAGGGATACGTAAATCAATTATATATATATATATATATATATATATATATATATATATATATATATATATATATATATATATATATATATATATATATATGATCCCTCATTTATCGCGGGGATTAGGTTCCAGAACCCCCCGCGATAGGCAAAAATCCGCAAAATAGCGACCTTATATTTATTTTATTATTTATATAATTTATATATTATATTTTATATATATTATTTATATAAGCACGCATATCTCTGTGAATCTCGCCTCAGCCCGTGTGAACAAGGTCACACAACCACTAGTTTCTCGAGAGATTCAAAGTCGGCTACATTTCACGGGAAACTCATCAAAATTCTAGTCAGAAACTCAGTCACCAACATGTCGGTTACTCGTGTGGTCGGTAAGTTGTGGTCACAAGAAGAGCGTATCGGCTGTTCGGTTCAGTAGCTCTTCATGTGTTTATTCCAGTACCGCAAAGAGCTCCATGAAACTAGATAAGCTTGGAGTAATCATTTTGAGCAAGTTTAGGACTTTAGTCTTGTTCAAGTGCAGTCATTGCCTCATCCTGTCTGGGTCCTCACTGCCAACTTCTCGAGCATTTAACGGTAGCAAACTGTAACACACTCTCCATTTGTCTTCGAGCTAACCACTGATGAACCAACAAATGCTACGGTCGCTGAGCCAATCAGTGCCCAGGATACAGAACACAGTGCTCTGGTTGGTCGCCTCCCATCCATCAGCCAATAGTGTGCCGTGTACGATCACACGTGGACAAACTAGCTCAAACGGAAGCGGCCGTAGCTGCGTTTTACATACGTGCGAGTCTTTGTCTACTCATCTGCAGTGCGCTACATATTTTATTTCAATTTAACATTATTTTAATGTTTTTATTAATACTTAATTTTTTTATATTGTTTGCAATTTTTTAGGCTAGAAAATGCTTCTTTTACTGCAAAATAAGTAAAATGATATATATATTAAAATACCTCTATACCGCAAAATTCCACGATATAGCGAAAAATCCGCGATACGGAACTAAATATTTAGTTTTAAAATCCGTGATTCAGCGAGACCGCGATAAGTGAACCGTGATATGGCGAGGGATTACTGTATATATATATATATATATATATATATATATATATATATATATATATATATATATATATATATATACTCAACCCTCGATTTGCCGGACTAAAAGGGGGGAAGGCTTGTCCGGGAATGGCAAATGTCCGGGGGTCTACCCCCTTGCCGGACTTTACCCTATATATGTCCGGGAAACACAACCCACCCCCGGACTACACCTCGCATAGCTGTCCTATACTGTCCTGTAATATAATATATTACCTTCTACAACATGCACATATACAACATACATATACTATATACAGGTACAGAAAGGTGCACAGGTTTAGCTGTACGCTTGGTTACTTTCTTTGGTGGGTTTTTGGGTGGCATCGTTGTGAAGAAGAGGTGTATCCACGACAAGCACGTAAGCACAACACTCGTGTGACGCGGCAGACTTGTGTACAGTCCAGTACTAGACGTGTATGTCCGCCCGCGCTGCCATCTAGTGCCCGATTTGCGAACTTTGTCTGGCGCGGTAGTTTGAAATCGACTTGTGCCGGACTTTTTTTTTTACCCCACGGACTCTTGTCCGGCAAATCCGAAATCCGGCAAATGGAGGTCCGGCAAATCGAGGGTTGAGTGTATATATATATATATATATACCATTAACATCATATACAACCTATTTATGCCTGACATCCCCACACCACAACCACCAACTAACGTTTCTCACCCCAACGACATAAGTACATGTATAACAACTGCCCACCACAACCAAGACTCAGCGTAATGCTGGGTCTTTCGGGAGGCGATGAAACGTTTCATTTACTCGGCGGTGTCTGTAGCGATTTGCGCACCCCAAAACAGCACATTTTTGAGACATGATGTAAATGTTCACCACACACGCACCCGACCACGCTTGACCACAGCGGAAGGACAACTGAACCACTGATGTCACGGTGTGTGCTGAGTTGCTGCTGTTTGCCGGCTGCGCAGATTTTATTTTTTTATATTTTTTTTATATACCCCAAGGGAGGAAGGCGGTGCATGCCGCGTAACCACCCAGACGGCTGGTAAAGGGATGCCTAATTCTTTCAAGGAGGAGGCCCAACAACGGGGCTGATGGTGTCGGAAAGAGCTACCTTTGTAGGGACCTGAAACTTGAGTTTCGGGTCCCTACAAGGGTCGGTATTATGGGTCCAATTCGAGAAATTTCAGGTCCCTATAGAGTTTGGGATGAATAACTCTGTCGGGACCTTGGAGGAAGAATAGAAGGAGAGGGCATGACGTCACAGAAGTGAAGCAGTCTTGGCCTGGGCTCTGCTCCGCCCCCTCCCTCAAGTCCACCCATAACATTACCCGGCTCGCTGGACGCACAACACTCACACACCTCAACATTTTGCCTTCATACTGGCTTGCTCTGCCTTTGGTTGCGCCCACACAGCATAAAGTTTCATCAGTAAGACAAAATATTTGTGGTGAAGCATTATATAGGAGGCGAGAAAACTGAGCTTGAAAAAGAGCGACACAAAAGAATGCGAATGATTCCTTGGTGGAAATTTCAAGGAAATCATCTGTAATTCATCTCCCATGGCTTTTACACACAAACAGGTCACATTACTGGAATGTAGAGGTCTTTAGGTACTATCAGAAGTACAATGAACACTTAGTTATTTTGCAAAACATGTAAAATAAGAGTGTAAACCTGGGTAAGTTACGGAGTCGATTAAACCCACGGACACTCATTTGCCTGACAATGATAATTCTCATTCTCTCATTTTCATTCCCTCTCATTCTTATTCTCTAATCCTTACTCTCTCAATCTCATTCTCATTTTCAATCTCTCTCTCTCTCTCTGTTACATGAGTTATCTTCTATTATTTATACTACTCTTGTAAGTCTTTTTTTCATCTCTGGTGATCAAGCCATCTCCACCACTCCACAACCATTTCTCTCCCAAAAAACATGTAACCAACCCCTCTCAGTAAGTTGCATTTTCTCCAATTAGTGGTTAATATGCCTTTAACAATGACATGCATGATTGTGTTACAGGGTTGGTTGACATTGAGTCAAATATAGACTATTATTTGTGCATGGGTAAGAATTTCTCCTTCCTGCCCTAATATTTCCTTCTGTTTTCTCGTAGTGAGTTTTGATCACATCTGAGATGCTCTACATAGAAGGCTGTACACCCTTCTACATTAAAAGTGAGGCCATGGTCAATATATAATGAATACTATACAGAGAAAGTGTGAGGGATCACGGCGGGGGTGTAACATGTCATCTCCGCTTCTATGGAACTAATACAAGGAAATGCTGGTGTTTTTTCTATGAAAACCTTTATGCATCCTTAGTGCATATACTGCAGCAGTTAGATAACTAAAAAACATATATGTGGAAGAAATAAGGCAGACAGACTCATTTACTCCCACAATCTGGGAGCGAGAAAGCCAATGTTATGGAGGAGCTAGGCTCCGCCCACCCCTACCCCCCATGCTTCACCTCGCAGTGAAGAACGGCGCCCATTGAGGGCCACTCCATCTATTCTTTCTCCAAGGTCGGGACCTGATATTTCTTGGATTGGACTCGTAATACGGCCCCTAAACCGACCTTAGTTGGGACCCGAAATTATTCGGATTCGACTTGTAATACGGCCCAATAGGGAAACAGAAAGGCCTTTGATAGGCTTGCAGCACCCCCTCACCTCCCGTATATACCTCACCAGGAGTAGCTTACGCCCAATTCGGCAGCTGTCTGGCTGCCACACTTCTGTCCCGCCCACACATCTGTCCCATCCACAAAATCTTCTCAACCCTGTAATTTAACCTCAGCCGCCAGATTCGTAGCCAGCTTGCTAACCATTGCATGGCATAGGCGGAGATGAGCACCAAGGCCTGTGGCTGTGGCGTGTGCCCCCAACCTTACCTTTGGCCTCCACTAGGCTCTGGGGACATGATCAGAGGAATACTATACAGGCTTGTGTCCAGCTGACTCTGCTTCCTTAGTTTTCTAATAGGTTCCCTCCCCTTGCAAATAGTAAGGATATAACTATAGAATCACACCCGATTTAAAATGGTATACATGAGCCTTAATTCCCCCTTTCCTTTCTCTTGTCATTAACTCAGCTGGTTCTATCAGCTGAGATGAGACAAAACAAGGGAAGGAAAGAGATGCAAATGACACAGGAAAAAACTATAGCCTATTCAAAAGCTTCATACTCACCAGAAAGCATACCAAAAAGTTACTCGACACTTTCTGAAGCCTTCCACTTGGCACTGTGCATTGCAGGTCAACCTATACCAAGTGTCTATTCAGGGCAGAACACTCCAGCCAGCCTGTAGCAGTAGTAAAGGGTGGGAGATTAGCCGAGGAGACAAGTTGGCTGTGAAGTGTGTGTCATCCCTCCTCCAGTGAGCCAAGGACGGGTTAGAAATGAGACGAGAGGGAAGGAAGGGAGGAGACGAGAGTACAGCCTCCAGCGAGCCAAAGAGACAAGGCAGCCATGAAGTGTGTGTTCTCCTCCCTCATGTTTACCTCCGTTTTCTTCCTCATACCAAAATATAGCTTGGTCTTTCCTCCTCCTCCTTGTTTCTCTGTCATTTCCGCGTTTCCCAAGGTCTGTGTTTTCACGTATGTTGTCAAGCTTACGTCCATTTTTCACCACTCCTTTTTTTCCTTTCCTCCTAGTAGACCAAAAAATAGTTTAATCTTTCCTCTCTCTCCTTCTGTCATCCTCCTCCTCTTCCATCTTTTAGTTTCTGTCATTTAAATGTTTATCAAGGTCTGTGTCTTTTCCCTGTGTGATTTTGACTGATTTGTGTTCCTTCTTCAGGTTTATCTGCACTTTCTTCCAGTCTTACTACTTACTACTATTACTGTCTTTAACACTCTTGAAACTACTATTCCTCACCCCACAACCTCTTCTACTACTACTATCACTACGGCTGCTGCTGTCACACTTGTAGGCCTCAAAAACCATACCAAGTGTCTATTAACCCTTTCTCAGCTAAACGCTCATAGCGAGCGGTAGCACATTTGCTGGTGGTGCCAAACGCTCGTTGCGAGCTCCAGCCGCACTCAAATCTCCCGTGTATGAGTGTTCCAACAATATTTCTCACAGCACAGGATTGCCAATTGAGTGGGTTTTCCACTAAATATGGTGGAAGATCATATCAGTCCAGCACGAAAAATCTATGGACGAGTAACTGTTGGATGTTCTGGTTAATATAGCGGCATTTTTGCATAGTTTCAATGATCACCTGACAGATTCTTTGACCAAATAGTTGTAAATATTGCAGTTGGCAATACTACCTTGCCAGAACCTCAAGGAGAGATGTCCACAGTTGCCTAAAAAATGGCTGATCATCGCACATGCACTGACTTAAGTGTTCACATTCAACACTCCCTGAACGTGCATGTACGTTTGCAGGAGAGGCATACATAACTGTCTCCTATAGATCTGGGCCTCCTCTTTCCAATGGTGTTTTTGGTTTTTAGTTGTGATGAATAGCTTTTGAGATACAGAGGTTAAAAGAGATCCCCCATTGGGCTGCCCGACTGCACCTGAGGGGATAGTCGCCTCCCAAGCCCGCAAGCCGTGAAAGGGTTAAGGGCAGAAAAGTCTAGCAGTAGTTAGTAGTAGTAGGTAGGTGGAAGTAGAAGGGGTTGTGGAGGTGAGGAATAGTAGGTTTAAGAGGGTGCTAATTCTCATGGTGATGGTAGTGGCGGTGTAGCAGCAGCAGTAATAGTAGAAGCATAGTGCCTCACTGGGTAGACAGAGGAGAGAAGAATGCTCTCTCTCCTTCCATAATAACCTTGCTCTCCCTTATTCTATTTCCTTTCCTTCTCTTTCTTTCATCGGAGAGAGGTGTTGAAATGAACCCATTGTGGCGGAAGTGTTGAAATGAATCTATTGTAAGTCTAGCAAGTTTATTATGGCTCAGTAAGTTACAGCTGGGAACATACGCTGGGGGCACGTCGCTTCACTCGCCCGCCACCTCCACCCCCAACAGTCCCTGTGGGCTAACTCCCAAATAGCTGCCCATCCCATCCCAAGTCCCTCCAGGCATCGGTCACCTTGCCTCAGCCACGAGTTTTGCCGGCGTCCCCTTGGTCTCTCCACCCAGGATTGTCTCATACAAACAACCCTGCAGGCAGGATCGACGTCTGGGAGGCGGGCCAGTTGCCATACAGCCGGAGTTGGCTTCACAAAGTAAGCTGGTAAGAGGCCTTGACTCAGTTTCACAGAGCAGTCACTGGTCAAACATGAAGTCATTCCAGCAATACCCCATGACCCTGCTAAGGCACTTGGTGCCAAAGGCATTGACACTCCTCTCCATGTCACGCACTGTTCAGTGTCCATGTCTCACAGCCATACAGTAAGACAGGGAGCACAATAAACTTAAGAGATTTTATCTTTGCCTGCTTGATCTCCCTGTCTTACTGTATGGCTGTGAGACGTGGACTCCGCCTTACTCCGTGGTTGTGAGACATGGACACTTAACCCTTTCATTGCTAAACACTTGCAGTGGGCGTTAGCCCTTTCATTGCTAAACACTTGCAGTGGGCGTTAGGTGTATTTGCTGGTGGCGCTAAACGCTCGCTGCGAGCTTCAGCTGCACTCAAATCTCCCTCGTATGAGTGTGTTCCAACATTAATTCTCACAATACAGGATTGCCAATTAAGTGGATTCTTCACTAAGTCTGGTGGAAAATCATATCAGCCCAGCGAGGCAAATGTACGGATGAGTAACTGGTGGATGTTCTTGCCCAATATAGCGGCATTTTTGCATAGCTTCACCTATCACCTGACTGATTCTTTGGCCAAATAGTTGTAAATATTGCAGTTGGCAATACTCCCTTGCCAGAATCTGAAGAAAAGATGTCCACAGTTCCCTCAATACGGCTGATCATCCCGCACACACCGACGTAAGTGTAAACATTCAACACTCCCTGAACGTGCATGTACATTCGCAAGAGAGGCATACATAACTGACTCCTGTAGATCTGGACCTCCTCTTTCCAATGGTGTTTTTGGTTTTAAGCTGTGATGAATAGTTTTTGAGATACAGAGGTTAAGAGACCCCCATTGGGCTCCCCGACTGCGCCTGAGGGGATAGTCGCGTCCGCACCACGTGCAAGGAAAGGGTTAATAGTGACATGGAGAGGCGTGTCGATGCCTTTGACACCAAGTGCCTTTACAGGGACTTGGGGTATTGCTGGAATTACCATGTTGAACCAGCAACTGCTCCATGAAACTGAATTGAGGAGTGATACCAGCCTAGTCCATGAACACCAATTCTGGATATACAGAAACATGGCACGCCTCCCGGACATCAATCTTGCCCACAGGGTTGTTTGTATGAGACAACCCTGGGTGGAGGAGACCAGGGGCATGCCCATGTAACTCATGCCTGGGGGAAGTCTGCTGATCCTGCTGGGAGGGAATTGAGATGGACAGGGCAGCTGTGTGGGAGCTTGCCCAGAGGAACTGTTGGAGGGTGGAGGCAGCAGGTGAGAGAAGCAATGCACCCCCAGTATATGCTCCCTATTAGTTAGTCTGTACACAATAAGTGTTCCTCTGTCGCCTCAGCAGTGTTTGATTGGCTGGCTTCCTTTCCCGGCTCTTGTAGAGGTGGCTGTCACTCACACATGCTCTTGGTGTTAAATGTTTTAATATAATTTACATTAGCTCACATCTTATACAAGGTAGACAACTATACTTCACACCACTAAACACAGCAGTGATTGCAGATCTTAAATATCCTCACTGCAACTCTGTAAAACAAAAGATAATGAAATAATGAGTAGCTATAAGTGAAAGAACATGTCCAAAATGTTTATACCACTTTTACATATAACTGATAATTATGTGCAGCAAATATGGAGTCAATGCTGATATAAACCATTTCATTCTAGAGAGAAGCCATGAACATGATGGTATAATCAGGCTATAGATAAAATGTGACGTAAGTGAAACACACAGATTTATAAAATGTGACGTAAGTGAAACACACAGATTTATCCAGACTATGTTAAATTCCCCTTCAGAGCAGTGTTGTGCACAAAACTAATGTTTGCTTGCATTCATATAGTTTCAGCAGGTTATTTGATAAATACAAGATTGACTGGAAATTTAAAAAAACATGAGGAACGAAAAACGAGAGGACTGAGGTTAATATGCAAGTGTTTGTTTTGTGGGAGTTACTGAGTGTCGTAGCAGGCTATTGGAAGGCCACAGCAGCTCACCCAGCACCAGCACTGCCAGCGTGCACACCACCCTGAAGAAGGACGTGACATGAATAGATAAATGTGTGTTTCACTTGTGCTATGTTTTATGTATGATCTGATTATACCATTGTGTTCATTAGACTCTTCTTTCTAGAATGGAATGGTTTACATCAGCATAGGCTCAATATTTGCTACAATTATCAGTTATATGTAAAAGTGGTATAAATACATTTCAGACTCATTCTTATACTCCTCATTATTTCATTGCGTCTGATTTTTACAAAGTTGTATTAAGTATAATTTAGGATCTGCAATCACTGCTGCATTTAGTGGTGTTAAGATTAATTGTCTACCTTGTATAAGATGTGAGCTAAGGTAAATAATATAGAACAATTTAACATCAAGAGCATGTGTGAGTGATGACAACCTCTACACGAGCCAGAGAGGAAGCCAGCCAATCAGGTGCGGCATTACAAACACTGCTGAGGTGCCAGAGGAACACTTACTTTGAACAGACTACAGTTGGCATGGAACATCTACTGTAATCTTCTTTTCTCTCCAACAGACAGACAGCTGTTTGGTGGTTGACTGTCTATCTACTGCTGACTTGGCTCATCTCACTCAAGTCCTGCTGTCTCATCTCCTTCCCTGCAAGAAGCATCGAGTTCATACCAAGAGTCTCTCTCTCTCTCTGTAAAAAGCAACAGTTTGGTTAATAAATATACACGCAATTTCCAGCATTTTTTCATTCATTCTGCAAAGTTTTAAACGCTATGTATAGTATTTCCACGAGAAACTGACAGGTGGGGTAGTGGCGGCTGCAGGGTCAGCCCCGCCCCGCACCTTGCCACACACACTCAATTCCTCTCATATGTCAGCTATTTACTACCTTTAAATGAATTGGATTAAATAATCCAATAAGGTCATATAGTGTTAACCCTTTCCATCCGTGACGCAGACGTCGGCATCATGGAAAGGGTCCTCTTCCATTTCCTCTTAAGAGGTTTAGAAGAGGATTAAGAGGAAATGGAAGAGGATTAAGAGGTTTAGAAAAGGACTAACCCTTTCCATACGGTGACCCTGTCGGATGGATGCCCGTCGGATCTCGGCGTCGCCGGAGTGAAGGGGTTAAGATTGTTTCATTTTTAGGATAACAACAAAGATTTTGTATAAATAACATGACACTTGACAACGTTGGAATACAACGTTGTCAAGTGTCATGGTATTTATACAAAACCTTTGTTGTTATCCTAAAATCGAAACAATCTGAACACTATATGACCTTATTGGATTATCCAGTTATTTAATTAAATTCATTTATAGGAAGTAAATAGCTGACATATGAGAGGAAGTGAGAGGTGTTGAGTGTGTGTGGCAAGGTGCGGGGCGGGGCTGACCCCGCAGCTGCCACTACCTCACCCACCAGTTTCTCAAGGAAATACTATAAATGTACACTGGAATATGACAACCTTGATAAACATGGAAATAATGGAAAAATGAAGAGGAGGAGGAAGAAGAAGCAGAAGACAAAAAAAAGAAGAGATTTAGTAGGAAAGAAAAATAAGTGAAGTGGAGACAAATGGAGGTAAACTTCAATGGAAAGGAGAGAAAAGGAAAAACAGCTCAAGGGGTTTATAGGCTCAAAACTACCCAAGGAAATGTCTAAAACAGCCTCCACCAAAGCCTTGTCAGACTATCACCAGGGGCATAATACTCCCATGGAAATACTAAGGCAAACAACCTCCACCAAAGCTTAGTCAAATTATCATCAGGCTCATGACACTACCCATGAAAATACAATAACCTCTCCCAAAGCCTTGTCAGACTACCACCAAGCTCATAACACTACCCATGGGAATACTACACAACAACCTCTCCCAAAGCCTTGTTAGACTATCATCAGGGGCATAAAACTACCCATGGAAGTACAGTAAACCCTCTGGTATCCGGGTTAATAGAGCCACGGGGGCACCCGGATATGGGAAAAACCTGGATATGGTGTAGGTGAAGTGTACAGACCTGAAAACCCAACTTTCGCCAACCGCATTTAATATATCATCAGCACAAACGAAGCTACTTAAGATCACGCCCGTAAGCCCACGACAGCCTTCCACGCCAGCGCATACGTATATATATGAAACGAGTGCAGGAACAATATGTTATAGCCGTAAAAAAGAAAATTATGTTTCGGGTTAGGCTAATTTTCAGCCGCGGGGCCGCCACCCCGCCCCACTCGCCCTGAGAATATATATCCTTATTTTCTCACAAACAGAACTACTTAAGCTCACGTCTGTACGCCCATGTCACCCCTATACACCTGCGCACACGTGGATATGTGAAACGAGTGCAGGAAGGATGTATTAGAGCCGTAAAAACAAAACAAAAATTACGGGTTACGTCAAACAGCCTGCCTTGCCCCGCCGCCCCGAGAATGTTTTTCATTGTTTTCTGCAATATTACATTATCTATGCAAATGCCAGTGTAGGCAAGCCTTTCCCCATCCACAGTGAATGCGTGGGCGTTGTGGCGTCTCTTGCAAACGATAATTAGTGACTTAACCTAAGGAAAAATGTTGGGGCGTTGCAGGGCTGGGGTCAGCACCCGCCATGGCCCCAAGGATGCGGGTGTTGTTAAGATTTACTCCCAACAGGGTAATTAACGCTTGTACACCCTGCTGACCTATATAATATATATATACATTGGCGTCATGGTAAGCACCCCCAACAACACATACAGGCAAAGCAATGCCTGGAGAAGGTAGGGCACACACGCAAAAGCAATTAACTGGGCCATGGTGAACATAAACAATGGCGTGCGAGGCGATTGTTGTGTTGTGGAGCGCAAGGAAAAGAGAATCTCTTTACCTTGGTGGTGCGGTACGCCGCCCGGGCAGAGCTTAGAGGCATCACGTGGGGAATTTGAACAACTTTTGGTGGCATGCGACAATTTTAAAAAAAAATTTGGAATTTTTTTTTTTTTTTAAACTCCCGGATATGGGCGAGGTCGGATACGGTGCACCCGGATAACTGAGGGCTTACTGTACTAACACAACCATCTCCACTGCACTACGTCGTGCTGTGCATTGGGCCTTACTCTTATTTTAGGTCATATTATACATTATGAAGCATGCAAGGAATAATCGAAGGTTATCCTGAGGCTGAACAAGTAAATAAAACTGCAGACAACTTTGATAAGGGGTGTGTGTCCTATAGACCAAAAATATGTTGCAAACCTACTCTGTCTCTCCCTGTACCCTATTGTATATGTTCATGGCACACTAAGCAAATCATACCCACTGTGTTGCGTATGCCATCCATGTGTTTCCTGTGTTGCCAACACCCAGGAGTCATGTCTTGTGGGGACACAAGACAGCTTGATGAGAGGACTTGACCATGTGAGGATTCCACAAGACATCTTGCTCCGTCTTGCAGACAAAAATGCTACACTCCCACACACAGCACCTCATAAGTGGGTCTTCATGTGTTTGCCAATATCCAGTCTTGCCTTGAAATCCTTGCCACAAACATCACACTTGAACTCTCTCAGACCAGGGTGTCTGAAGATGTGACTGTTCAATGCAGCCTTCACAGCAAACATCTTGCCACACTCTGGGCATTTGTGATTTCTTTCACCTGTGTGTGTGTAACAGTGTGTGTATTGAGCTGCCTCTTCTAGGTGAATCTCATTCCACACATTTGGTACAGGATTTTTTTCACATTATTATTATAGTTTTTCACCAGTGTGTGTAACTGTGTGTTTGTTGAGGTTACTCTTAATATTGAATCTCTTTGAAGACATTCATGAGGTCTTTCACCAGTATGTTTAACCCCTAAAGGATAAAATTTGGCTAAATAGGTGTTCTTCATCAGTGCCCTGTGTGGCAATTTCAGATAAAAACACAATAGTTCACAGTGCTTTAACACCGCCAATCTTTCATTTAGGCTACATGATGAAAGAAACTAGAAGTTCCTCAGTTGCAGCATGGCAGAGATATGATGTTAGGAGGTACAAGTCTAGGTGGGACAGCAGATGACGGAAATTCCCACACCCAGCCTTGCTGCCTTTATCTGCCCGAGCGGGAATTCCCACCAACCGTCCTTTATGGGTTAATGGCGTGTGTGTTGAGGCAACTTTCCCTGGTGAATCTTTTTCCACATCGCACCAGTGTGTGTGTGAGGGTGTGTTTGTTGAGGTGACTCTTCTGGGTGAATCTCTTTCCACATTCTCGACATTCATAATTTCTTTCGCCAGTGTGTGTTAGGGTATGCCTATTGAGGAGACTCTTATCGCTGAATCTCTTTCCACATCCTAGACATTCATGAGGTCTTTCACCAGTGTGTGTGAGGGTGTGTTTGTTGAGGTGACTCTTCTGGGTGAATCTCTTTCCACATTCTCTACATTCATGATTTCTTTCGCCAGTGTGTGTTAGGGTATGCCTGTTGAGGCGACTCTTATCGTTGAATCTCTTTCCACATCCTAGACATTCATGAGGTCTTTCACCAGTGTGAGTAAGGGTGTGTCTGTCGAGGTGACTCTTCTGGGTGAACCTCTTTCCACATTCTAGACACTTATGATTTCTTTCACCAATGTGTGTGACGGTGTGTGTTGAGGTACCTCTTTCTACTGAACCCTTTTCCATACTCATGGCATTTATGAGTTCCTTCACCAGTGTGTGTGGGAGTGGGTGCTGAGGTTGCCTTACTCACAGAATCTTTTGCAACACTGAGCACTCATGATTTCTTTCACCAGTGTGTGAAGGCTGTGTCCCGTGAACTTACTCTCAGTCTCAAATCTCACAATGCTGACTTTCAATCATATCCCTTCCTTTGTGGCTGGAGATGCCAGCAATAAGGTGGTGGTGGTGGTAGTAGGGTGGGGTGGAGGTGGGGATGGCTGTGTTGTTGGTTCTTCTGACCAGCCCTGGTCCTCACACCAGTGGCAGTCTGCTGCTGCTGCTGGTCCTGGATACTCGGGCCGCTGCCTGGCCTTGCAGCCTTTACTGCAATACTGCTCCTGATGCAAGAAGTTGACAGATCTTGCAGGAACTTTGGAGAAGCAAGGTGAGCAATGCATCAAGGAGTCCTGAAGTCAGACGACAGAGTGAAAGCTGAATACAGCACCAGCCTCAGACCCTCCCTGCAGCCCCAGCACCAGTGGTGGCCGCCAGATCACAAGGTCCTGTGCTATCTCTCAGTGCTGTGCTCTTCCCAGCGTGGCCGACACCCCTTCCTGGCATGGAAAAGATGGTGTTAATACAGCGCCCTGTTCCTTCTGACTACACATCCATCTGCCAAACAGTCTACTACATGAGCAGCCTCATTTAGAGAACCAACACAAATCAGCTACAGTGTAAAGGATGAGTCACACTGCAGAGCCCCAGCTCTCTGGCTGCCTGGCTCACGGTGACTCTGAGAAGGAGAAGATAGGGAGGAGGAGAGGGAGCTAGGAGAGAGAGAGAGAGAGAGAGAGAGAGAGAGAGAGAGAGAGAGAGAGAGAGAGAGAGAGAGAGAGAGAGAGAGAGAGAGAGAGAGAGAGAGAGAGAGAGAGAGAGAGAGAGAGAGAGAGAGATCCAAGAACCAAGACATACACACACTTTTATAATGTATATAATTCGAGTTCGTTTGCTTACTTGTCTTGTTTTTTATATATGTCGCTGGGAGAAATAAAACTATTATTATTATTATTATGGAGTGGGTGAAATTAAAGATCTTTACCAGAAATACAGCGGCCAGCCACCAGACCAACGGCAGATCCTGACAACCTGAAACACAGGGTCAGACCACCTACACCTAGCCTGCCCATTCCAGGAGGCTGCAGGAAAAAGATGTTCCCCAAGTCAGTCAACAACCTCACCCAGCAGAGACACATGATTTTTCTCGGCTAACATTGAAATGAGGACAACCATCGCACATGAGGGTAATACTGACGCTGTACACACAAGAACACAACCTAACACCAAGCATGCCACACAGCCCCTTCCCCCCAATAGCCCCCCTTGACATTACGACTAATGGAATACAGAGTGGTAAAGGATGAAGCGGAGTCTCGGGGCCTTGAGTGTGGGAGAAGAGCTGGGTGAGGTGGCAGAGGTGCTGCAGCGCGCCGAGCATGCTGATTCAGTGGGTGCAAAGCTGGGCCAAGGTCACCAAGAACAAGAGGAAAGTAAAGAAAAACCTACTTGTTGTCAAGGCCTCTGTACAAGATAAAATGGCTACTGAGTTGAAAAGTGAAGCTCCCCAGGTATTACAAGGCATTCAGATTATTACTGATTCAAGATTCACTAATGGAGGTAACATTGTAATGAACTTTGATGAGAACATAAGGAATGAAGCAGCCCCAAAATTGGACTCTGTAGAGCAAGTTTGTACTAAAAGTGTGGGAAAGTTAAGGCCAAAGATCATGATTTGTAATGTGCATAAGGAGACCGGGGATAAGATAATTGAGACACTGCAAAACAGAAATGAATTCCTACACTCGATTCCACGAGTTGAGAAGAAAATTGAGAATTTTTTTAGTAAGCCTGTGGTTCAGGGCACAACGCACTATATTTTGATGTGACCCAACTGTCACGGTGCTTGTCTACAAGCAGCACCATATATTATATATATATATATATATATATATATATATATATATATATATATATATATATATATATATATATATATATATATATATATATATATATATATATATATATATATATATAAAATATATATTAACCCTTCAATGCACCATGACGCGATTTGCGTCAAAACGGAATCATCTATATCTGAGCTTTTGACTTGAATCGCTTCAAAAAAATTTTTAAATTCGCCAGAAATAAAGTATCTTTCAGAATCGCGTCAAAATTTTTTGAGTCAAAGATCCAAGCAAGAACTAAAAATAAACTAATTGTCAACTCTCTTGTGCCATTGGATTTGAAGTGATAATTGCCCGTGGTTTAGTTGCCTCTCAGCAGGCAGCCTGTGAGCGCGACTGTCGCCCCTTTTTAAATTGTTTTTTTCAGTCGGTAAGCTTCACTATTTATTTGCATTTCTTGACATTTTCTTCTTTCATAAGGCAGAATAATCTCTTCCTAAACCAACGATATATAATAATGCCAGGAAAAAAGAACACGCGTGGGTGAAATCAATAATATGATAAAAAAAATTGCCACATGGTCAGGTTTAAGACAGATAGAGTTGCCTGAAGTTGTCATTTTCATGACAGTATATTATATTATTACCACAGAGAAGAATATCTACTTTTATTCTGTTACTGTTTGGTTGCTAACCTTGGTTATTATTATGATACACTGCCTGCCAAGGAGGCTGATTTTTTATCTAGTAAAAAACATATGGCAAGTTGGCAACATTAGAGCAAGAGGATACAATAATGTGGGATTCTTTTTTTTTTTTTTTATTGTATATACCTTGAAGAGAATAAATGAATCATTGCACATGAATAGGTTGCTTTACTTTACCATCTTTGGAACACATCATTGAACTTATGGAATACATTTAGTCAAATAAATAAAAAATAAATAAAAAAAATCAATCATTTAATCATTTCATTAAATCAATTTGATATAATCATTGCCAACCCTGCCCCAGACGGATGTCATAGTGGAAAGAGAAACTTATTAAACTTTTGGTGCATGAAAGGGTTAACTTCAGCAAAGTTTGCAATATAACATGTCATAAAAATATTCTGATACGGAACTTTTAAATATATTTCCTTCTATAATAACAAATAAAACATTATCTATTCATGAAATATACAAAGGGGAAGCTGAAGATGTGCTTCTTCTCACCCCGCAGAGTCAACACTTTTTCAACCCCGTCTGCTCTCCCTCGAGGTAGTATTAACCCTTTCTTTGCACGTGGTACGAGACGCGACTATCCCCTCAGGCGCAGTCGGGCAGCCCAATGGGGGATCTCTTTTAACCTCTGTATCTCAAAAACTATTTATCACAGCTAAAAACCAAAAACACCATTGGAAAGAGGAGGCCAAGATCTATAGGAGTCGGTTATGTATGCCTCTCCTGCGAATGTACATGCACTTTCAGGGAGTGATGAATGTGAACACTTACGTCAGTGCATGCGGAATGATCAGCCATTTTGAAAGAACTGTGGACATCTCTCCTTGAGGTTCTGGCAAGGTAGTATTGCCAACTGCAATATTTACAACTATTTGGTCAAAGAATCAGTCAGGTGATAGGGGAAGCTATGCAAAAATGCTGCTATATTGGACAAGAACATCCACCAGTTACTAGTCCGTAGATTTTCCGCACTGGGCTGATATGATTTTCCACCAAATTTAGTGGAGAACCCACTCAATTGGCAATCCTGTGTTGTGAGAAATATTGTTGGAACACTCATACGCGGGAGATTTGAGTGCGGCTGGAGCTCGCAGCAAGCATTTAGCACCACCAGCAAATACGCCTAACGCTCGCTGCGAGCATTTAGCAATGAAAGAGTTAAACAACCACAACCATGCGGGGACATTTAATACTGCGGTTCACAGCCAAGGGAAAGGGGATGGGGGAGATTAATACTACGGCCGTGAGCCTCTAGGCCTAAGCATGCATGTATTTAGGCCTAAGGTTTCAATTAGTGTGCCTCTAATGTAGAACAATAGTGAAGGTCACGAGGAAACAAGGGAAACAAAACAAAACAGGGGCATCCGCATGCGACTCGTGACATGAGACACTTGTCCTTTTATGGAACCCACCTATATTTCTGCCTGCATAGTCATGCACCTTGGGAGGGGAAATCCAGCATACCAATACCACATGGGAAACACTCCACTATCCACCACAGAGGCAGAGAAAGAACTGGGACTATATGTTACCAGGGTACCAGTGAAGGCCAAATTCATGCCAATCGCAGTGGACGGGTCAGAGGTTGACCATAAAAGACTAGAAATATAAAACAAAATAAAAAAACAACTTAACAAGGCATGCAAACTACAAACAAAGTCACAGATTTGGAAACTGAAGAAAAAAGTTTTGAGTGTCAGGTTAGATTTACTTTGGTTAGACGAGTTAATTTCAATTGGGCAAAACTTAAGAATAACCACTCCAAACCAATATTCGTAGTAATTTAGCACGTGAAAGAATTATTATTATAATGCATTTTCGTATACGTTTTACCTTGGGGAGGGGCCAGGGGGGCAAGCCTCGTTAATTATAAAGTTAGGTGGCTTGGATTTTCTAAGTCCATTGTTATTGTTCCACAACTGCCTCTATACACAGACTGAGCCTCATACCTGCCTTGCAGTGCACCCTACAAACTAGTTCCTAAGTCAGTGCGCGCATGTATCATTACAATTTCAGACATAAAACGTTTTTTACGAGTTCCCTACGTTATTTTCTTCGCTATATTAAAGTTAATAATGGCGCAAGTATATGTATTTCATAATTTTCAACGACGACATTCATGAAATATTAATCCGCGGGATCTATCGGTGTCAGCCTGCCATGTAGCAGCTGCCAGTCTTGTGCGGCCCGCCATCATGGAAGGAAGGATCAACTCTTCTTTACTCTCCTCAAATTATCAATCTACTTCACCTTTCGGTAAGTGTTAATTGACTATTAAGCCTCTTTATTGTTATCCCTCAGGAACGTCAAATAACCAAAAATCGAGCCCCTTCAATACTACCATATTCGAGGTGACACGGCCGTGTCACATGTGATGCTCTTAATTGGTGCCTCGTGGGTGTATCAAGCTGCAACAAGCAAGCGCCTCCAATATTACCTCCACGAGAATAACCTTTCCAAGGCACCCACTACACTGGGGACTATAGGGATTTTTCCCGATTGTAGGGAAATTTTGGAGGCCAATATTTCACTCAATTTACCTTCTAAAACTTAAAACCAAGAGTCACCGTAGGTTCCCAGTCTTGTTTGGGGAGGTACGGGAGGAAAATGCATTTTCTTTTGGGGGTGGGGAGGAGACATATAAGGGAAATGTGGTCCCCCACAAAATCCCTGAAGTATGGAAGCAGGGACAAGGTGTATTCATCTGCGATGAATTACTCGCTGACACGTCAGCAGAGAGAACACTCATTGAGGGATCGCTGTGGAGAGAGCCAGAACACTCTAGAATGGACCGCTGTGACGAGTGCGACTTAGGTCTGCTGCAGTTTTTTCTTCAGTACTCCGGCAAGCCGAGAGACTTGTTTGATTTGTGTGTCAGGCAAAAATTAATATTAGAAAAGAAAGACAGTGAACTGTGTGGAAAACCTGCTTCATTGGATTTTGAGAGAAAATTAGAGAAAATTATAGAGGTGTCAGAAGCAGGCAGCAAGAGGAAAAAAGAAAAGAGCAAAGTGCAACTGGATGGAAAGTGTTTTTAAGAATACTTTTTTTGAAAAAGCTCATCTCGATTTTGAAACAGTTTTAGTGTTCATTAATGTCTATCTACGGGAATGTTTCTTGTTTTTGTTTGTAAGAACTGAACTTCAACTCAGTGACCCAACCATTGTGGACTGGGCAAGTTTCTGCCGGGAGGTGCTTGTGGAATGGTGTGTGAAACAAACTGGAAAAATTGGTGGAGAAGGGAAAATAGTTGAAATAGATGAAAGTAAATTTGGAAAAAGAAAATATAATGTTGGCAGGGTCATTGAAGGTCAGTAGGTATTTGGTGGTCTGTGTCGGGAAACACGTACATGCTTCATGGTTCCGGTTGAAAAAAGAGACAGTGAAACACTTTTGAACATCATCAAAGAGCAGATTCAGCCAGGAACTACTATTATTTCAGACTGCTGGAAAGCATATAATTGCCTCAGTGAACACGGCTACAAACATCTTACAGTTAATCACAGCCTCAATTTTGTTGACCCTTCTACACTGGCACACACAAATAACATAGAGCGACTGTGGAGAGAAGCCAAAACCAAGGTCCCACTGTATGGGAGGAATTAGAAACACTTTGCGGGATATCTGGCTCGATCTGTGTTCATCATTACCCACAAGGACCCCAATAAAAGATTCCACCACTTTCTGAAGGAAATTGCAGCCCTCTACAACCCTTATACAGAAGGAGTGTAGAAAAAGGTAAGATTTTAAAGTTGTATAACAGTCAAACTGAGTTCTTGACACCATGGAATTACAATCATAATCTGAAACGGGCAAAACTTAAGAATAACCACTCCAAACCAATATTCGTAGTAATTTAGCACGTGAAAGAATTATTATTATAATGCATTTTCGTATACGTTTTACCTTGGTTAGCGACAGTACGCTTGGTTAGCAATGGTACGCTTGGTTAGCGATGGTACGCTTGGTTAGCGTTGGTATGCTTGATTAGCGATGGTACGCTTGGTTAGCGATGGTACGCTTGGTTAGCGATGGTACGCTTGGTTAGCGATGGTATGCTTGGTTAGCGACTAGCCCACGCATGTGAGACCAGGTCCACCGTGCGTGGTTATTTTTTTTTTAGAACATGCAGCCCAACGGCTGCCGTGCTGAGGGCCGGGTATAGCTCGAGCCTGTTCAGCCCGAGTCCCGGATGACCTTGAGTCATGGCTCAGCGATGGTATGGTTGGTTAGCGATTAGCCCACGCATGTGAGTATACGGTAGGGATTTTCCTTACTTTCGATACTAGAGAATTTTTCCTGATTTAGGGATTTTTCTAGGGAAATTTTGGAAGGCCATTTTTCAGTGATATGGGCTCCCCCCCCCAATACCCCGGTTCCCCACAGTTCCCCAGGCTTGTCTTGGGGGATAGGGGGGGCTGGGGTGGTGGAGGGGGTGGAGTGGTGATTCTTAAGATTTACCTTCAATAGTTTTTTATAATAATGGAAGGTAATAATGATCATAACAAACACCAACATAGAATAAAATTATTGAATGAGGGACTAGGACACATATTGGCATACCCACATATTTACACATTAACACATAGCATTTGCACCCTTACAGCCCCTGGGGTGATGTGGGTGAAAGATTGGAGTTTTACTCAATACTGAACAAAGCCACACAACGCACACACAAACTAACAAACAAGGTGACACAATAGAAACAAACTGAAGAAAAAAGAGATTTGAGTGCCAGCCCCAGAGGATGTGGGTGAAAGGCTGGAGTTTTACTGGAAAAAAGGGACGTCAACCAAACCCTTAAAGCTTGAAACAAAAGAGGAGGAGGAGGAGGAGGAAGGGGAGGCCATCACTGGGATCTGTGTTTGGCCTCATCTACAGATCACAAAGTACCCCTGGAAATGGCCACGACGCCCACAGAAGCCTTGTCAAATGTGTGTGTCTTTAGGATCATGATACAAGGAAGGGTCACACTACCAAAAGGGTCATAAAACTACCCTTAGAAATGGCCATAACACCCATAAAAGCCTTGTCAAATGCGTGTGTCTTTAGAATCATGATACAGAGGAAAGGTCACAAACTACCCCTGGAAATGGCCATGACATCCACGAAAGCCTTGTCGTGTGTCTTTAGGTTCATGGTACAGAGGAAAGGTCACACTACCAGAAGGGTTACATTACCAGAAGAGTCATGCTACCAGAAGGGTCACACTACCAGAAGGGTCACACTACCAGACGGGTCACACTACCAGAAGGGTCACACTACCAGAAGGGTCACACTACCAGAAGGGTCACACTACCAGACGGGTCACACTACCAGAAGGGTTACACTACCAGATGGGTCACACTACCAGAAGGGTCACACTACCAGAAGGGTCACACTACCAGACAGGTCACACTACCAGAAGGGTCACACTACCAGAAGGGTCACACTACCAGACGGGTCACACTACCAGAAGGGTCACACTACCAGACGGGTCACACTACCAGAAGGGTCACACTACCAGACGGGTCACACTACCAGAAGGGTCACACTACCAGACGGGTCACACTACCAGACGGGTCACTACCAGACGGGTCACACTACCAGAAGGGTCACACTACCAGACGGGTCACACTACCAGAAGGGTCACACTACCAGACGGGTCACACTACCAGAAGGGTCACACTACCAGACGGGTCACACTACCAGAAGGGTCACACTACCAGACGGGTCACACTACCAGAAGGGTCACACTACCAGACGGGTCACACTACCAGAAGGGTCACACTACCAGACGGGTCACACTACCTTAAGGGTCAATCAGAAGGGTCACAACACTACCCCAAGAAATGGCCACACCGCCCATGAAAGCCTTATCAGATGTGTGAGTCTGGGCGCCGAAAGGTTTAAGAATACGGCTCTAAGTAAGGTTCTCACCCCAACACTTCACGGCGACAGAAATCCTTAAAAAAACTGGAGCCGCCACAGAGTTGACGCCGATCTGGAGGTTCGCCTCTGTAACGGTGCTGCGAAATACCTCCTCGGGGAAATAACTTGTCTCCCTGCTGTCCACTACGCATGCGCACTGGGGAATACACAGCAGAAAACATATTAATTTGCCTTATTTCGTTGTATTTTTGTCCATTAGTGATCTCTGTGGTGGGTTATATTGCTAGCAAGACTATAACACATGAGACTAAGACACCAAGCATGCAAGATTGAGTGAACGTCAACGTGTGGTAATTCTTTCTAAATTCTGCCCTATTCGTTTGTTGTTAGGACTTATCTTGATTAAAAAGTGTTGCTCTGATGTTTGTGTCATGTATTGAATCCGAAACAGGAGCAAAATATAGAAAAAGTAGGAAAGCTGAACCTCTCTCTGCGAGCTATTTTGCGCTCGCGAGGTGATGCCTACAGAAACGGCACACCCTGATGCTGCTTTTAACTGTCCGGGTGTTATTTTCCTCTTTTTCTCTTCTTATTTTTTCTCTTATCATCCAAAACTCCTGTACTATTACTTTTGTACACTGTACGGTCCTGTCTCTGTTGGTCCTGGGCTGGCTGGGCGTGAGAACCGAATAAATGAAGGAAGGAAAGAAAGAAAGAGAAAAAAGTGGGTCAGCGTTTTTCTTTCACCTGTTCTTTGTATAATTTTTAGGTCCTCCCTGACTCGTCTTCACACTTAAACACTTAACTTTGCGCACCCAGAGTCTCATCACCAAATATTTTGGCGCCCAGACACACTTGACGAGGCTTAATTTTGTAGTTGTGTGGGCATTTCCAGGGGTACGTAGTTTTGTGACCCTGCTGGTGGTAGTGTGACCCTTCCTCTGTAAGCTACAGTCACAGCCGTTGTCACTTCAACTAGAGTTCCTTTTTTTTATTTTTATTTATTTTTATTTTTTATTTTTTACGTCTTGGGCTATTGCGCCGGTAGGCTTCATCCCGGTGGATCCTGATGGTCGACCCAAGGCTTCTTCCCGGTGGGTCCTGATGGTCGGCCCAGCCCGTTCTGGCGCAGGCGAGTGTTTATAGTGGCGCCATCTTGCATTGGCTCATGCTGCCCTCCCGGAGCTCATCTTTAATCCTATAATCTAGAGTCCGGGTTGATAGGTGGTCTTCTGGATAGCATGTGGGTAGTTTTAAGCCACTCGGCGGCGGCTGAAAAATCCCAGCTTGGTGGCACCGGTCGGGGACTACCTCCCCACGCAGCAAAGCTCGAAAACCTCCCGGAAGCAAAGGGCACCTCTCCGGTCACCCTCTCTTGCTAGCTCCCGTCCGAGCTAGGCCACCACAAGCCTTATTGGCCTGCGTCAGGTAGTCGAGGCCCAGCAAGCACGGCTCGTCTCGATCGGCGAAGTCCACCGGCCGGCGCTCCACAGCGCTGCCCATGCCGATACGAGCCTCTATTGGCCCCTCGAGCAGCACACACTGCCCCGTGTCAGGCCGCGCCGAGGACTCCTCAGCCCCGGTGTCCACTGTCAAGCGACGTGGCGACATCCGCTAATCCTCCCACTGGCAACGCGCTGGTCTGGCGGTGGCAGCTTACACAAGGCGGGGCTCGGTGGCGGGAGACGGCTGGAAGTCGGCTCCGCGTGTCCCACCCGCGCCGCGTCCCTGGGCCTGGGGCAGGGGCTCGAGCGGTGTACAGACTGGCCACAGTCCTTGCAGCGAGGCTGAAAGGCGTCGGGGCTCAACTGGTCAAGGGAACGCGTCCTTCGCTCCCCCGGGCACCGACTGCGCCTGTGCCCCTTCTCGCTACAGCCCCCGCACTGTTGGTGGTAGCGCTAATTGGTGGTAGAGCTAATTGGTTCACGGATAGAGAAACTCATATCCGCCAGGGTATTCATAAAAACATACACAGGTCATTAAGACAAGCACGTACAGTACATAGAATAGGTGTTTGTTTGTGTATGCGTTTGTGTAGATGTAGTGTAGTTTTAGAAACATTTAAGTGTTGGTGTATATGTGAAACAGTGTGTAGAAGGAATGTATAGCAGGACGAGGACCGACAGTAGAAGGTAAACGAGTAACAATAGATAAACAATTGAGACGCAACACGGACAGCAGGAAGAGCGACGAGAGACAACAGACAAGAGCACTTAGGGGACAAGGACGAAAACGTCTGTACTGCGCACCATTTTCTTAGTGTCACCGGGGAGGAGGAGCACGCGGTTTAAGCGGTGATTGCTACAGATACTCCCCCCCAGTGACTTTAAAGAAGGAACGATATTGTTGTGCTGGAAGCTTCCCCCGGCATCCATGGGGATCTAGAAGGCTCCGGGAGGAACGAGCAGGGGGGCGGGGAACAAGGCGAGCCGTCCGCGCCCCGCGGGGCGCGGCCAGACACCAGGCGGGAAGTGTTGCCAACTCGCATATATTTTTGCTACATGTTCTTGTATGATCTAAAATATACTGTTACATTCTAGACTGTACTGTTCTGGATATATATAGGAGAGGCCCAGTCCCAGTCATAGTAAGCTAGTGGTAAGTGAAGAGTCAGAGTGAAGTGTACTACTAAGGAAGAATATTAAACTACAAAAGCTGTGCAAGGTCTTTACATATCTCCCTCCCACGGAGTCTCCTGACGGCGACACTGAACCCAAGTAACACGTCCGGCATAACATTGGTGTCAGGAGTGTAGCCATTTGTATTTTCGCCATGGAGACTCGTTCCCAAGCTGCCCACAGAGACGACATGTTGACTGAACTTTTGGAAGCCTTGAGACCACAGGGGGAGAAACAAGAAAGAGCACACCAAGAACTCAAAGAACAACAAGAAAAAGCACACCAAGAACTCAAAGAACAACAACAAGAAGGAACACTCCAAGAACTCAAAGAACAACAAGAAAAAGCACACCAAGAACTCAAAGAACAACAAGAAAGAGCACAGCAACAACAAGAAGGAACACTCCAAGAACTCAAAGAACAGCTAGAAGATCGCTTCACAGGATTACAGCTACAGCTTAAAGCAGTACAAGATGGAAGTGAGTCAGTGCGAAGAGAAATGACTGATGTAACCACGAACTTGGGACAACGCCTGATAGAAGTGGAGAAAGAACACACAAATCTTCAACAAGAGATGGAGGTGGTACGGGAGACGACACACAAAGAAATATTAGAAGTGCAGGGAAAGGTGAACCGTACTGAACAGGCAGTTTGTGACGTAAGTGACGGAGTGAAAGCCCTTGAAGATTGCTTGGCTGGAAACGAACAGCCAGTGCCTACAGGGGCTAGTTGTACCCAAGATGTTTCTCCTACGCAAGTCCGGGGTAGTTTGAGCCCTGTTTCGCCTGAGTTTATCCCCGCAAGAATGTAACGGGCTTGTCGGGGGGCGTTTAAAGGGTGTTGATTAAGACTTCAGCTTCCTTAAGGCGAATTATATTCGTAGCCTTTATGTACAAGAAGCGACGGAGCGAGAGCGACTGTCGTTGTGTGTCAGTCGGACTCTCGTGAAGGACGTGTTTGAGGCACACGAAATTGTCCCGTTCCCTTTTTCAGCAAAGGACAGTGTGTTAGCCCTGGACACGTCCCCGTCTCTTGTTCTAATCGCGAAGGATTTCGCTCTGTATTCAACGGGTAGCTACTCACTCTTGCATTGCAAGGAGACGGTCTTCGGACGATTCTACTGCTCTGCGTCTCTCTTTGCCTTCCTACCAGTTCGGGGAGGGGTATGCGAGATCGCCCTCACCCGCGTGAACGCGTCTGACGCTCTTTCCCTGTGCCCCTACAAGCAGCTAACACCAACGCCTGTTTTCCATAAGAACTTTCAGGGTCTGCATTATTCTTATTTCCCTCAGTCATTCTATGTATCGGTCATCTGCCCGTTGGTTGGCAGCGGTCACCCCGCGCCTGTGCCTTCGCTACCTCGTTCTCCTCCAAGCCACGAGAACTCACCAACAAACTCCGGGGACAGGCGTAAAAGGGAAGAAGGAGTCAACGCACCTGTTGTCCGCGGCAACGCACCAGCCGTCCGCGACATCTCACAAGGCGCCAGCTACAAGCAACTCTACAGGCGTCCAGCCTACAAGCCTACAGGCTCTACAGCCTCCAAGCCTCGAGCACACCAGCAGCAACTCTACAGGCGTCCAGCCTACAAGCCTCGAGCACACCGGCTACAAGCAACTCTACAGGCGTCCAGCCTACAAGCCTACAGGCTCTACAGCCTCCAAGCCTCGAGCACACCAGCAGCAACTCTACAGGCGTCCAGCCTACAAGCCTCGAGCACACCAGCTATAAGCAACTCTACAGGCGTCCAGCCTACAAGCCTCGAACACACCAGCTACAAGCAACTCTACAGGCGTCCAGCCTACAAGCCTCGAGCACACCAGCTTCAGGCAACTCTACAGGCGTCAAGCCTACAAGCCCCGAGCACACCCACAGGCCTACGCAGCCGAAAGCGAGGGCCACAATCTACAAGCCGCTCCCCCGCTTCAAGCCAGCACTGCTTCGAACCCTGCAAGCCACTCCACGATACGGCAGAAGTATTCACACCAGCAACGAGGAGGCACGCCCCGCTGACCTTGGGACACCCCGCATGCCCCTCGCTCCACAGCTGGCGGCACCACCGCCGCTGCCGGGAGCATCGGCCCAAACCTCTTCCGGCAAACAGTCAGCAAGGGTACCCGCGGCCATCTCCCGGTGACTGCAAGCTGTTCCCACTGCCGTTTCTTGCAAGGCGTCTTCTCAAGAGGTTACACACCCAAGTCGTCTTATCTGCCACCGCCGCCCATCTCTTACCATAACAAGGACGACGCGGCCATCATACGTCTGGCGGCAGTGTACCGGCTCCCATCCGCGCATCCACGGCCGCTCAAATTGCTGGGTCAGCAGTTTTTTTCAACTTCCATTGCGAGTCCTCCGATGTCAGCCCATCCCTCCCCTCGCACCAGCCGCAGTATTACAGGCTCAAAGTAAGGTCTCTCTCACCCGTAGTTTTTGCAAAGAATCAGGACATTCTGAACATTCTTGTTTCGCGAAACGTAGGGAATCAACACATTCAAGACGGGGCTCAGATAGGAGGTCAGGAGGTTACAGGGGCGGGCATCATTCATCCCACAGGAACCCTAGGCCAAACCATCAGCGGAAGGCTGCCTTTTGCCATATCCACGGGAATTGTTTTCATGATTCAGACAGTTGTTCTGCAATACAAAAGGCCAAGGAGGAACAGAAGTACAAGTCCTCAGCGGACAGTAAACCACACTCCTCTTCTCAGAATAAAAAGACATGAGTCAATATTTTTACCCCTTGATTGAGTCCAGCCTCACCCCTGATGCCATAATCATTCATGTTCCATTTCAGACGGCGGACGTGTTTGAGGCACACGAAATTGTCCCGTTCCCTTTTTCAGCAAAGGACAGTGTGTTAGCCCTGGACACGTCCCCGTCTCTTGTTCTAATCGCGAAGGATTTCGCTCTGTATTCAACGGGTAGCTACTCACTCTTGCAGTATTGCAAGGAGACGGTCTTCGGGCGATTCTACTGCTCTGCGTCTCTCTTTGCCTTCCTACCAGTTTGGGGAGGGGTATGCGAGATCGCCCTCACCCGCGTGAACGCGTCTGACGCTCTTTCCCTGTGCCCCTACAAGCAGCTAACACCAACGCCTGTTTTCCATAAGAACTTTCAGGGTCTGCATTATTTTTATTTCCCTCAGTCATTCTATGTATCGGTCATCTGCCCGGAGGGTACCACTTATCAACGGGTTACTGGTCACTATGCCATAGCGGAAGCATGCTATATCCGCTCCACTAACATAACAACGTACCCGTCCCGGATCCGTCTGGTTTTCACGGCCAATATTTCCCATCGAGTGTTTCCTCTACGGTCTCTCGATGACATTCATTTCTCCAGGATCTCGTATGTGACTAAATCCCTTAATTCATTGTCTTTCGCAAACAAAACAGAGTTTGCGGAAACCCTGGAGGAAACGCTGCCTGATTATTTGCATCTCCCCTACCTGTACCTTGGATTTTTTGTACCAATGTTTCTGATGTTCGTCAGTCTCGTCGTCATGTGCTACCTTATTAAGAGAAACTCTGTCCTGCACGATTATTTGGTTGTGCAGACACGGCGACTGGATGCAGGGAGGCCACTGGCAAGGTAGTTTTTCCTTTTCTCAGATAAGTCAGGGGACAGAAACCTGGCTGCTCCTATACTTAACATTGAACTATGTTTCACTACTGTATTTTTTTTAGGAGCTAGATCAACGTTTCATTGTCTGTAACTATGCCAGTTGCTAGCTTCTTATACATGTGTCCTTATATTTATCTTTTGAGAGGTTTCTTATGTTTCATGTCACACACGTTGTGGTTTCCCTCTCACTCTTTATATTATAACTCCACATCTGTTCTTACATAGCCAGTGTTTTAATGTAATTGTATCATAGGCAGTCTGCTTGACAAACTCCCGCTATGTATGTTCATGGTAACTAGACTGCTATTTAGATTTTTGTATATCGCGAGGTCGCGATCACTGGTAGGTGACCGAGCAGTGTTATAGTAGGATATCAATGTATTATTATTATTTAATATCACCACGAATTAGGCATACAGTTGTCAATGGAAAAACCCACGACAGATAGGTCACGCCACCTTATAAGAATGTCGTCCGTCAGTGTTTACCGTCTCAGTTTTGTATACTTCGCACTCCGATGGTGCGTGGAGGTCACCTTGACATACGTGACCAATTGTAACAATTATTTTCCAACCTGTAACTCGCCATTCCTTCAAGAGAGTCCGACTGACACACAACGACAGTCGCTCTCGCTCCGTCGCTTCTTGTACATAAAGGCTACGAATATAATTCGCCTTAAGGAAGCTGAAGTCTTAATCAACACCCTTTAAACGCCCCCCGACAAGCCCGTTACAAGAAGTTCCGCCAGACCCATGAGTCTGCTGGGTTCGCCTGTTAGAAAGAAGCCTCAGGAGTTTGATAGCAAGGTCTCCTGGGAGGCTTACCGCGCTCAGTTTGAGCTGTTGGCAGCTCGGAACGGATGGGATGACCGAGAGTGCGCGGTACAGCTGGCCACTAGCCTGAAAGGGGCGGCGCTGGAGGTCCTTGCTCAGCTTGACAATGCGACAAAGAGGAGCTACAGCGGGCTGGCACAGGCGCTGGAGCAACGATATGGGACCAAGCACCAGAACGAGCTCTTCAGGGTTAGGTTCAGAACCCGCAACAGGAGGCGCGGCGAGTCTCTTCAGGAACTCGCTCAGGACCTTGAGAGCATGGCGCACAAGGCATACCCAGATGCCACCCCTGACCTGCTGACGGTTTTGCTGCGTGATCAATTCATCGATGCCCTGGACAGCCCTCAGCTGAAGATACAAGTGAACCAAGCTAAGCCAACATCAATGCAGGAAGCTCTGGCACGTGCCATGGAGTTTGAGTCCTTTGTTAGGTCTAGCTTGTCAAGCTTCAGGGACGACTCGACTTCTGGCTTTAGGGCACGAAAGGGCGCTGTCAGCGACACAGACAGGTTCCAAGGAACGTGCTGGTACTGCGAGAAGGTTGGGCACAAGGAGAACGAATGCTATAAGAGGAAGAAGGAATATGAAGGTGGCGCTAAGAAGAAGCCCAGAGAAGGACCCAAGTGCTGGACCTGTGGAGAAAAGGGGCACTGGAAGAATGAGTGTCGGAAAAATGTGCCCCCAACGAGGGACCACCACTCGGGAAACTAAGAAGGACTGGTTCACGGGGGCAACGACCAGTCTGTCCTGTACATGCCCCGAAGATATCAATGTGCAAGAGAACCACCATGACGAGCTGCCAAGTGGAGGGCAAGGTTGACGGAGTGTTGTGGCCTGTGGTCGTCGACACTAGCTCGGAACGCACATTTGTGCGGCCTGACGTGGTGAGTCATCGTCGGCTTCCTAAGACGTCGCATCGACTGTGCGGAGTCACTGGACACTATGCAGAGCTCAGAGGCCCAGTGGACGTGAAGTTTGAGCTCGGAGGAAAGGAAGAGTCCCTCTCTGTGTACGTGGCTGACATGGACAACCCCTGCATCCTAGGTATGGATTATCTTGTCTCCCACAGGTGCGAGCTGGACTTCCGCACTAAGCAACTGGCTGTAGGAGGAAGGAGGGTGCCACTGACGACTGTGCACAAGGAGGGCCTGCCAGTGACAGTCAAGCGCACCACCATTATTCCTCCGAGGTCAGAGATGTTGTTACCCTGTCAAATTACGGGTGCCCCCCCGGCTAGTCTGTGTGTGGTAGAGAGTGGAAGTCGATGTCCGGTAGAAAACGGGGTGATTGTAGGCAGTACTTTGGCAGAACCTACTGCAGCCGAAGTGCCTGTCGTCGTGGCCAATGTCTCCTTCAGCCCAAAGAAAATAAAACAAGGGACCATGGTGGGGTTGTGCCAAGAGATCGACCAGAAACCAAGAAGCTGTGTCTGCAGGAGAGCCCTGACGAAGCCCCAGGAGGAGCTGCCCGACTACCTGCGCGACCTGTTTGACAGGAGCTCCAAGTGTCTAGAGGAGCCCCAAGTGGAACAGCTCAGGGAGCTTCTCGTGAGGAATGCAGATGTGTTTTCCACAGGAGACCTGGACTTGGGGTGTACGGACCTGGTAGAGCACCACATTGACACAGGTAGCCACCGCCCAGTGAAGCAAGCTCCTCGAAGGATGGCACCAGCTCGTCGCAAAGAGATGGATGAGGTGATGGATGACCTCCGGCAACAGGGGTTAATCGAGCGGTCCAGCAGCCCGTGGGCGTCTGCTGTAGTGCTCGTCAGGAAAAAGGACGGTTCCCTCAGGTGCTGCGTGGACTACCGAGCCCTCAACGATCTCACCATCAAGGATTCATACCCACTCCCACGGATCGACGACACGCTCGACGCTTTGGTGGACTCCAAGTGGTTTTCAACACTGGATATGAAGTCTGGGTATCACCAAGTCAAAATGGCGGAGCAGGACAAAGAGAAAACAGCCTGTGGCAGTTTAAGGTCATGCCCTTTGGCCTGTGCAACGCGCCGGCCACGTTCGAGCGGCTGATGGAGAGGGCGCTGGAGGGACTTCACTGGAAGACGGCACTCATCTACCTCGACGACGTGATTGTCTTTGGCCAGACCTTCGAGCAGGAGATGGAAAGGCTATCAGAGGTTTTCGCCCGGTTTAGAGCTGCACACCTTAAGCTCAGCCCGAAGAAATGCTGTCTGTTCCAAAAGGAGGTCCAATACTTGGGACACATCGTGAGCGAGGCTGGAGTACGCACTGATCCTGAGAAGGTGGCTGCGGTAAGGGACTGGCCGACACCCACCAACGTGAAGGAGCTGCGGAGCTTCCTCGGGTTGTGCTCATACTACCGCAGGGTTGTGAAAGGCTTCGCTTCGATTGCTGCACCACTGCACCTCCTGACGAAGAAGGGGCGCAAGTTTGAGTGGACAGCGGAAACTCAGGTTGCCTTTGAGAAGCTCAAGGAGGCCCTCATCAGCTTTCCCGTACTCAACTACCCAGACCCCTCTAAGCCTTTTATACTGGATTGTGATGCCAGTGATGAGGGGATTGGTGGAGTGCTGTCCCAGGCATGTGCCGACATGGAACGGGTTTTGGCCTACTTCAGCAAGAAGCTCACCCCAGCCGAGAAAAACTATTGCGTGACCCGGAAAGAACTCCTGGCAAGAATGGTGTCACGCGTGTGAGGTGTGCTGTGCAAAGAACGTCCCCAAGAAGCGCCACCGTGCCCCATTGCAACTATACCAGGTTGGACCCCCCATGGAGCGGGTGGCAGTGGATATAGCAGGACCCTTGCCTCTGACGACGAACGGAAATAGGTACAACTGCGTCACAATGGATTACTTCACCAAGTGGCCGGAAGCCTACGCCATCCCTGACCAGGAAGCCACTACCATCGCTAAGGTATTGGTGGAGGAGTTCTTCTGTCGCTTCGGTGTGCCTAACGAGCTCCATTCCGACCAGGGAAGGAATTTTGAGTCAACAGTCCTTGCTGAGTGCTGCAAGCTCCTGGGTATCAAGGAGACCCGGACCACCCCTCTGCACCCACAGTCAGATGGAATAGAGGAGAGGTTTAAGTGGACGTTGGGCCAGGAGTTGGCCAAGCAGTGCAACAATGATCAGTCTTCATGGGATCAGAAGCTGCCTGCGCTCCTCATGGCCTACAGGTCTGCCGCCCACGAGACTACGGGGTATTCACCGGCAAAGCTGATGTTTGGACGTGAGCTGCGATTGCCGGTGGACCTACTGACAGGAAGGCCTGCTGGGAAAAGCCTTCCAAGGGACGCCTCCAGTTTTGCCCGTCAACTAGAGGAACGGCTGGAAGAGGTGCACCATCAAGTTGGAGGTGCCTTGAAGTTCTCCGGGGAGGCCATGAAGCGCGGTTACAATATGAGGGCAAGCCACGTTGACTTCAAGGAAGGAGACCAAGTCTGGCTTTACAACCCGCAGAGGAAGAAAGGACAGTCTCCGAAGTTACAGAGCCCCTGGGAAGGCCCTTATACTGTGCTAGAACGCCTCTCCGACGTGACTTACCGAATCCGGAGAACGAAAAGGACCAAGCCGAAAGTTGTTCACGTCAACCGGCTATAGAGGTACCACGGTCCGGGAAACTACACCTGGAACAACTACAGACACCCATCAGCCGACGAAAACGCAAGGCACGTCCAGGACCGAGAGGAGGTCGACGACGACATAGGCCTTCTGGACCTTTCAGCCGAGGGAGATAACCTCCCGGCTTCGGCAGATGTTCCAGGGACACCCCAAGAAGCGGACGACGACGAGGCGCACCAGGAGACAGACGCGCAGGAGGCACCGAGTAGAAGACAGAGACAACGCAGGCGTCCACAGCGATACGACGATTATTATGTTTTTGATTAATTTTCTTATGTTTGTATATAGTTAAGTGTGTGATCGGGACGATCACAATTAAGAGGGGGGGATAGTGTTGTGCTGAAAGCTTCCCCCGGCGTCCATGGGCATCTAGAAGGCTCCGGGAGGAACGAGCAGGGGGGCGGGGAACAAAGCGAGCCGTCCGCTCCCCGCGGGGCGCGGCCAGACACCAGGCGGGAAGTGTTGCCAATTCGCATATATTTTTGCTACATGTTCTTGTATGATCTAAAATATACTGTAACATTCTAGACTGTACTGTTCTGGATATATATAGGAGAAGAGGGCGAGAGAGGCCCAGTCCCAGTCATAGCAAGCTAGTGGTAAGTGAAGAGTCAGAGTGAAGTGTACTACTAAGGAAGAATATTAAACTACAGAAGCTGTGCAAAGTGTTTACATATCTCCCTCCCACGGAGTCTCCTGACGGCGACACGGAACCCAAGTAACACGTCCGGCATAACAATATCTTCCTGGAGCGGGGATGATGCGACACAGACGGTGTTGCTTCGGCGACGGAGAGTTGGGGCGCCTGGTCTGGGGCCAGCAAGTATGCCGGCTTGACCCTGTCTATGGAGACCGCGTCCTGAGAACCATGCATGTTTGTCGATCGTGATTTCTGGTCCGTCTCAGGACGCGGTAGGGTCCTTCCCATCCAGCAAAACATGTGGGCTCCAGGTGGGCAACATATGGGAAAATGTGGTCAAAAATATGGGTTCCCAGTTGGGCAATCTTGGTGGGCCCCGGAAAGGCAAATATGGGCCCCACATTTGCCCACACGGACCCCAGATGGGGGATGCAACAGGGTATCTGTGTGGGGCCCAGGTGGGGAGAGTGGGCCCCATGTGGTAACCATATGGGCATGCACGGGCAACATTCCCATCGATGCACAGGATGATAGTTCCTGCTGCCCACAGATCCATTGTTGGAGCTCAAATGACATCCCTATGTACATCAGTTTATTGCCTTTTGTTGAAAGTAATTTCTTGGTTTCAAATCCTTGAAAGTCACCTTTCAAGGATTTGAAACCAAGAAATTACTTTCAACAAAAGGCAATAAACTGATGTACATAGGGATGTCATTTGAGCTCCAACAATGGATCTGTGGGCAGCAGGAACTATCATCCTGTTGGCTTAAGTACAGTATCCATGCTTTTTTTTTTTTTTTTTTTTACAACAAAGGAGGCAGCTCAAGGGCACACAAAAAAAGAAAACAATAATAAAAAAAAAAAGCCCGCTACTCGCTGCTCCTAAAAAAGAAACAAAAGAGGTGGCCGAAAGCAAGATCAAATACGGGAGGAGAGGTGTCTTGACACCCTCCTCTTGAAAGAGTTCAAGTCGTAGACCGAGGATGTTTAGTGTTGAGGAAGGTGATAGCTGGGTGTTGCCAAAGAATAGGGGATAGTTGTTTGGAAGATTGTGTCGAGTGGATAGGTGGAGAAACTGTGTTTTTGAGGCGTTGAAGGACATCAGGTTCTTCTTGCCCCAATCGGAAATAATAGTAAGGTCTGAGGCTAAGCGTTCTGCAGCCTCCAGCCTTGAGTCGTTAAGTTCCTGTAGGGTGGGTCTTCTATTAAAAGAAGTTGAGTAATGCAGAGTGGAATCATCGGCGTAGGAATGGATAGGACAGTTCGTTTTGGAAAGAAGATCATCAATGAACAACAGAAAAAGAGTGGGAGATAGGACAGAACCCTGTGGGACACCACTGTTAATAGATTTAGGGGAAGAACAGTGACCGTTTACCACGGCAGAAATAGAACCCGAGGCAAATTTATCAGGCAGATGTACCAACAACACAGAATACACTCCATGAGAGCACAGTAAGAAAGCCCAGTCTTGGCAATGACCTTTCTCAGGGGCCAGGCAGCTTAGGAATCACCACCAACAACAACCCGAGGCAAAAATATGTACTTAAAACTAAATTCTGGTTTATTGCTTTTTGAAAACTACAAAAACACAAGTTATTTTACATCCTACTGAAAATAATGCACTGGTTCCATAGGCCATGAATAGCCAGCCAACCAAATAATTCTGAACATGGGTTTGCTGGAAAATAGTAAATGAAAATACTCAATGCAATAAAATCAACACATATGAATAACAGCAGAATATGATTTGTACCTGTCTACTACTTTTGTGCAGATACATAAATTGCTTCTCCTAAGAGCATGAAACCCCAGCTGTCTCAGGGTCATGCCACTCAAATATGGTTAATACAAAAACATAACAGGGGTATGTGGGTGTGCAAGTGCTATATAAAACAGCCCATACTGCACAACTAAAACAACTTCAAATAATGTCCTCATGAAGAAATACTCTGATTATTGGAATTTGGATTACCAGCAGTCATTATATACACTCGACCCTCGATTTAACGGATAAATGAACCAACGCACAAAATCTGGAGCGCAGAAATCAGTCCAAATCTTCTACATTTGATTCAGTTATGGCTTACCCTCTAATGATACCCAAAATAATAGTCAACAAAGCAAACCTCCTCCTTCCGTGCCTAACAGTATATAGCTAGGACGTATTATAGCAAGAGAGGCAGAATTTTCGATAAAAATTCTCTCACTAGTCTCAGTCCAATTGCAGACAACAAATAAATAGGGCAAGGTCAGGCCTATAACTATCAACACACGGCCTACATATATACAACAGTACCCGGTAAGTCAAAGAACAGATACTGAGTAGATAAACATGTACAGTAGGCCTACTACATGTACTACATAATAGTACCTACAACATAAAGTACCCACCAAAGCAAGGGAAAATTCGGTACGATTAATGAACAGCTGGCACCTAAATTAATTTTTTTGTTGCACACCCACCTTTTTCTCCTCACCCGTACGTCAGATGGCCGCCACCGGGGGTGTCAACAGCAACAATCCACTACACACGCATAAACACTAGCTGGCAAGTGCACCCTCACACCAACATACACTTTACAGGCACTCATTGCACAGAGTGCACCCTCGCGCTCACACCATTCCTACCAGAGTTGAATTAGGTTAGATTACGTTAGTTTAGGTTGGTTTTAGTTAGGTTAGTTTTAGTTAGGTTAGGTTTAGTTACATTAGCAGGAATGGGTGTGAGCGCGAAGGTGCACTTTGCGTAATGAGTGCCCAATTTACGTAGGTATACCATCCAAACCCGCACTCACACACAAGGAATAACCACTCACACGTACTCACACACCTATATTGATGTGTATCGATCTAGAAAAAAAATGTACACACTGAGACACATATGTTTCGGCCCAAACAGGTTTTCTCCTGACGGTGGAAAGAAAAAAGGCAACTGCACACCGTTACACAAGTAATACGAGCAACATACGTACCGTACTGTACTACACCACACGAAACACATCCACACACATCATACTGTTAGTATTAGATGCAAACGACAGTTCAGAGCAACAAGGAAATCACCAAAGACGGGGGAGGGCGAGAGCGATCTTACTATACTGTACTGTACTTACTGTACTGTACTGTAGGCAGTGGTACCACAGCCTCTAGGTAGTGCCCCAAAGGTGCAAGTAACAGGTGGATGACTGTTTGACTTGAGTTGCTCCGTTTTCTTGAGAAAGGTTCTGGTGAGTTTTAGGATCTTGAAGGACAGGCCAGGGTCTTGGTTACCACTCAGGAGATCAGATATTGTGGGTCTGTGGATGTGGAGTGAGGCCAGTGAGTGGAGGAGTTTCCCTGGTTCTGGTTATGGTGTTTTTCCCTTCAAAAACCGCTTGATCTTGATTTTACAGGAGACTCAACAGCTTCCCCTTAAGTCGGGCCTTTGGAACAGCAACTCCTGTAAAGAAAAGTAGGTAAATTTATCGCATAGGTCAGAATAGGATTTGGGGGTTGAAACTATTTTTTCCTGATAGATTTCGATGTGCTCTTTATGAATTTGATAATTTTTTCCATTGCAATTTTTTTGCCGCCTACCCCCTCCTAACCAAACCAAAACTAACCTAAATTCCAAGAGGGAAGGAAAAAAACATTTATTTTTATTTTTTCAACTAAAAAAATCCCCCCTGCCCCCTAACGTAACCAAAACTAACCTAACCTGACCTAATCAAACCTAACCTAACCTAACCCACCTAACCTAACCTAATCTTACCCAAAGGTAAGGGGGGGGGGGGTGCAATTGCGATGGAAAAAAATTGTCAGATTTATAATCAGCACATCGAAATCTATCAGAAAAAAGTAGCTTCAACCCGAAAATCCTATTCTGACCACTGTGATAATAATACCGAAAAATACATAGGAACAATACACAGCATACACAATATATCCTCTAAACCTGGCACACCACATTATCACCAAGTACTCCTTTACTGCCACAATCATCTTTTCAGTCGTCTCCCCACATAATCCCAGCAGCAACACCATCATTCTCTACCTTTCATTCTTTACATCCCAGTTCTAACAGAACTGCTCTCATCTCTCTATCATACTTCTCACATTCCAGTACCACGTGCTCAACGGTTTCATCCTTTCGTCACATCCTAAGGTACACAAGGTTCCTGTTTTCCAAGTTTAGAGTTGGTCTTGATACCAACACAAGAAACCAAAGCTCACGCCTCTCACACGCCTCTCCACTCCACCTAGTGGTCACACCACTCTCACACACGCCACAGGTGCTCACAGGCATCTTCAAGAATAAGTAGGCTTACTCACAGCAAAAACTAAGGTCAGAAGAGTCGCAAAATCGTCGTTAAATCAGGTGAATCAAGTCCATCCTTCTCTCCCCGCTCCATTTTGAATATTCTTGATCTTGATCTTGATGTTACAGGTTTCTCAAGATTCCTCTTGAGTCAGGCCTTTGAAACGGCAGCTCCCGTAAAAGACAAAACAAAAACATACTGTTGTGCTGGAAGCTTCCCCCGGCGACCATAGGCCTCCAGAAGGCTCCGGGAGAAGCGAGCAGGGGGGCGGGGAGCAAGGCGAGCCGTCCGCGCCATGGAGGTATTATGGGAGGAGCCGCCATGACGTCACGAACGCGAAGCCAACGCGCTATTGGTCCGCTGTCTCCCCACCCCCCTTAGACTCAAAACATATATCAGCTGATCCAGTAGACGCATTGAAAGTGCATACAATCCCTGCCTTTTCTGAGTGTAGGTAGGAACAACCCCTCACATAACTATTGCTTAATGACACTTTCATAAGCAGGTCTGGGTGCGAGAGGGATTTAGGGGTCTGAGTGAGCTCCTGATCTCCGTCCAAGGGCACAATGCATTCATGCTAGAAATCGAGCAAATAGGGTACTGGGATTTATTTGAAGGAGCCAATAGAAGGAGCAATAGAAGCGCCGAAGTCTTCCTCAAACTATATTTAGTATTAGTTAGACCTCATCTTGACTATGTGGTTTAGTTCTGGTCACCTGGATATCAAAGTGTTAGAATCGGTGCAGAGGAGGATAACGAAGATGATTCAGGGGTTGATAAACTTGCCATACGAGGAAAGACTCAAACAGTTAAACTTGCATTCTCTAGAAAGGCGAAGGGTGCGTGGAGACATGATCGAGGTTTATAAATGGATGAAGGGCTTTAATAAGGGGGATAATTATAAGGTTTTGTTGGTAAGAGAACCGGGTAGGACACGAAGTAATGGGTTTAAACTGGATAAATTCAGATTCAACAGGGACATAGGCAAAAATTGGTTTACTAACAGAGTGGTTGGTGGATGAGTGGAACAGGTTTGCAGTCATGTGGTGAGTGCCAATACAATTGTCACATTAATAAATAGATTAGATAAATTCATGGACAGCGATATTAGGTGGGGTTAGATACACGGGAGCTTAGATTCAAAGGAGCTGCCTTGTACAGGCCTACCGGCCTCTTGCAGACTCCTACGTTCTTATGTTCATATGTTCATATGGCTGCACGAAAAGGGAACGTAGTGGTTCTACATCATTTCACAGGTGAGTTGAGAACTGTATAACCAGATAGGGCTACATATGATAGAAATCTGCAGTTCTGTTGTACACTGACATTGAGATTACCAGGCGGCTGCCAGGGTACCTGTCCTCGACCCGGGCTGAGCTGTATGCCATACTTGAATCTCGCCACACTGTAGCAGCTTTCCGCAAAGATGTATACTTGTTTGTTGATAGCCAGGCTGCATTACATGAACCTGTGTCCTCCTCCCCTACAGACTGTGATCTTGTGACTAAGTGCCTGACTGCCCTCCGTGCCCTTGAGGCCGCTGGTGCCACGGTCCACTTCACCTGGGTGCCCTTCCATCCAGCACAATGAAAAGGCAGACTGCCTTGCTCGACGTGCCCTTCAGGATGACACAGTGGACCCTGACACTGACTATACGCTTAGCTATGTTAAGAATATAATTAGGGATTATTTCCATAATAACATTGCTACCCAACTCAGACACTGCTGTGACAATGGTAGCACCAGCAGCCTCCATTATGCAAGTGTCTCCCACCACTGTTTACCCCTATGGGCGACACAGTGCACCTCAGGATGTGGTAGCAATGCGTCTTAGGCTAGGCTATAGGTACTACTGGGAGGTTATTAACTCCCCTGTGTCTGCTGCACGCTGTGTGCCAGGCCGAGGGACACACTGCAACACTGTCATGGAATGAGGGCCCTTTCATTGTTTTTTAAGCCACGGGACTGCCTTGACCTTAAATTGATAATAGATCTACATTAAATATATAGGAAAATTTTATGTACTTTTCATAACTCAAGCCATCAATTCTTTTTTTAATTTTTCGTCTAGATGCAAAAACAAGTGGTAAATTCCCTTAGTTCCGCCCAGGAGATCGCAATGTTTTGGGTCTATCTGCCGATTGTAAGCTCCGCCCTCAGACTCTGTAAGCTCCGCCCACTGGCTTCACTCGCCTGTATGGGGACGGCGCGGGAAGGCGCCTCCTGTTATAATACCTCCATGGTCCGCGCCCCGTGGGGCGCGGCCAGACGCCAGGCGGGAAGTGTTGCCAACTCGCATATATTTTTGCTACATGTTCTTGTATGATCTAAAATACACTGAAACATTCTAGACTGTACTGTTCTGGATATATATAGGAGAAGAGGGCGAGAGGAGCCCCAGTCCCAGTCATAGTAAGCTAGTGGTAAGTGAAGAGTCAGAGTGAAGTGTACTACTAAGGAAGAATATTAAACTACAGAAGCTGTGCAAAGTGTTTACATATCTCCCTCCCACGGAGTCTCCTGACGGCGACACGGAACCCAAGTAATACGTACGTCCGGCATAACAATACGAACAATACACAAACTACACACAACTCTCTACACCTGGAACACCACAATCATCGTCTCTGTCATCTCTTCACTCTTTATTGTTTGTGCCTTTTCCTCGGCCGGACTAAACAGCTTTGCAACAAAATAATGTGCTATCCAGATCAATAATGAAGTTTTATTTGAACTTTTCAGGATTCAATTCAATTCAACCTTTAAAATTAGAGAAAATTCACAAAATACGTTTTAGAACACTCCTGACAGGTGATCCAAAATGGCCCACATTGCCCATATGGGTCCCACATCAGACCTATGTTTATAAACATTGCCCACATATTGCCCACAAAGGGCCCACATGGGCCAAATGGGCCCAACTCCGCCCACTCACAAACCCATATGGGGCCCACATTTTTTGTTGGCTGGGTTGGTTGGGGTGCTGCAGGGGCCGCCGGACGGCATCCACGCGCACGAAGACGTGGGTGCAAGTGTCGAGGTCCTGGTTGACGAAGGTCTTCTTCGGGGAAGAGGGAAGAGGCTCCGCATGGTACCTTTGAGGCGGGTGGCGAAGTCCTGGACGCCGCAGGGGGCGGTGTCAGGTGTGGGCGCTAGAAGTTCGCCTGGGAGCCAGAGGTTGGTGCCATAAACTAGTTCACCCGAGGAGTGGTGCAGGTCTTTCTTCAGAGAGTACCTGATGCCGAGGAGGACTAAAGGAAGAGCCAGGGACCAGTTGTCGCGTTGGGTGGAGGCCACGAGGGAGTACTTCAGCTGCCGATGGAAGCGCTCGACCATGCCGTTATCCTGCGGGTGATAGCTTGACGTTCTGTAGCGGCGGATGCCGAGGAGGGTCATAACCTTCCTTAAAACCTTTGCCCCCATCCTTGCCCCCATCCTTCAGGCCATATTCACCCAATCACTATCATCCACCTCATTACCCTCTGACTGGCTTTTGGCAAATATTAATCCTTTATTTAAGACAGGTGACCGGACTGACCCAGCCAATTATCGCCCCATCTCACTAACATCGATTCCATGTAAAATTTTCGAACACATAATACACAAACACATAATGAATCACCTTGACGCAAACAACATCCTTACTGACTCACAACACGGCTTTCGACCTCAACGCTCATGTGAATCGCAGCTCATTACTACATATCACGACATTACGAGGCTACTTGACCGACGTGACATCAAACAAGTCGACACTATTGTTTTAGATTTTACCAAAGCCTTCGACAAAGTCCCGCACAAAAGACTGACATTGAAATTGAAATACTACGGTATTTCAGGACCTATTCTTCACTGGATCACTGCATTTCTTACTAACAGGACTCAACGTGTTCTTCTTGACGGATCTTCATCTGACACTGTCCCTGTTTCTTCAGGTGTCCCACAAGGCACCGTTCTAGTCCCCCTTCTTTTCCTTCTGTACATTAACGATCTTCCACTGTCAACGCCTAACTCTTCCACTTGACTATTTGCCGACGATAGTTTACTGTTTAGAGCAGTAAAGACTACTGACGACTGCAGACTACTGCAAAACGACTTGGACCCCCTCGAGCGGTGGGAGCGCACCTGGCAGATGCACTTCCGACCAGACAAATGCAAGCTTTTAAGATTTACCAGAGCGCACAACCCCATCCATCACACTTACACTCTCCACAATTCAAATTTATAATCAGTTCACACACACAAGTACCTTGGTATCCATCTCTCAACTAACTTGAAATTCAACACCCACATAGACCATATCAGTGCCACAGCCAACAGAACACTGGGGTTCCTGAGGAGGAATTTACATAACTGCACACCTGACATTAAACACATATAGCTTATGACACACTTGTGAGACCAACACTGGAATACTGCTCCACGGTGTGGGATCCTTACACACACAGAAACATTGATAGGTTAGAACAAATCAACACCAAGGCGGCTAGGTTCATTACAAACAATTACACTCGAACGCCTGGAATCACAACACGTATCAAACAACAGATAAACATGGACCCTCTTCATATACGCAGACAAGCACACAGACTTACACTTATGTACAAGATCACAAACGCTTACATTGACATTGACCCACAAACATACCTACACAAGGCAAACAGTCAACGTACTCGTAACACACACATTCATAAATACCAAACATATCACACTAACACTGACGCATACAAGCACTCATACTTTCCACGCACCATACGTGACTGGAACAGCCTCCCTCAATATATTTTAGACTGCGGTACGATAGACTCATCCAAAAAAGAAATACATACTCACTTGTCACCACAACACACCAACACTAACAATTACACTTGATTCACTTCCCTCCCCTGCACACTCGGCTCCCCCGTCCCCCAAACAGCCAGCAAATATGCGTGTTATGCACCTTCTTTGGTGCCCTGCGCATTATTGTCCAGATCCAGATCCAGATAACTTTGTTCCACACGTTAGCCTCGAACTGGCCGCCGCGGTCTGAGGTGAGGCTGAGAGGGACGCCGAACCTGGAGATCCAAGTAGCGATGAAGGCGTGGGCGACGGCGTCCGTAGTGATGTCAGCGATGGGGGCGGCCTCGGGCCAGCGTGTGAAACGATCCACGCAGGTGAGGATGTAGCGGTGGCCTGCGGAGGGTGGCAGGGGACCGACAAGGTCTATGTGGACGTGGTCGAACTACTCCGTGACGGGCGTGAAGGTACCGGGTGGAGAGTGAGTGTGTCGCGTCACCTTGGAGGCTTGGCAGTCGGTGCAGGTTTTGGTCCACAGTCTGACGTCTTTGTTAACTCCCTCCCAGATAAAGCGGGACGTCATCAGGTGCTGCGAGGCTCGAATGCCAGGGTGAGAGGGGTCGTGAAGCTGACGGAAGGCCTGGTAGCGGTGTCGCTGTGGAAGGTAGGGACGGACGGTGGCTGTGGAGACGTCATCGTAGAGAGTGACCTTGGTGCCTGGGAGTGATTTTTTTCACTTTAAGCGCCGGGTTGTCCAGAAGCTTCTCCAGCTCTGCGTCGCCGGACTGATCGTTGGCTATGGCGGCGTAATCAAGTGAAGAGGACGTCACAGCGGTAATGTTGCGGGAGAGGGCGTCAGCTGGAGCGTTGTCTGCACCTTAGATGTCCCGGATGTCGGTGGTGAACTGCGAGATGTAGTCCATGTGGCGAAGTTGACGTGGTGTGTAGGAGTCTTTGTTCCTCAGGAAGGTAGTGGTGAGGGGCTTGTGGTCGGTGAACACGTGGAAACGATGGCATTCAATGAAGTAGCGGAAACGCTTGACAGCCTTGAAGATGGCGAAAAGTTCCCGATCGTAAGCGCTGTACTTTGCTTCAGACTTGGAGAGCTTACGGGAGAAGGCAATCGGCTTCCAGGCGTTGTCGATGAACTGTTGTAGGACAGCACCAGTCCCAGTGTCGGAGGCGTCTGTTGCTCTGGAGATCTCCGCGTCATGGGCAGGGAAGGACAGCATGGACTGTGTCGCTGAGGACCTTCTTAGCAGCGAGAAAGGCGGCGTCAGCCTCCGGAGTCCAGACGAGAGTGACAGACTGGCCACGCTTGCAGGGCTTCACCATGGCGTAGAGGGGCTGGAGCATGAGGGAGCAGTGTGGGACGAAGCGGTTGTAGAAGTTAACCATACCCAGGAATTCCTTGAGTTGGCGCTGGGTGGACAGCTTCGGGAACTGCTGGATGGCTTCAGTCCTCGAGTTGAGTGGAGCGATGCCCTCTGGAGTAACAGTGTGGCCAAGGAAAGTGAGGGAAGTAACACCGAACTCAGACTTGTCCACGTTGATCTGTACTCCGTAGTCTTGCAAGCGGGTGAGGACTTGTGAAGGTGCTGTTTGTGAGAAGCTTCATCCGGGCTAGCGATGAGAAGATCGTCTATGTAGGCGAAGCAGAAGGGTAAGCCGCGGAGAACTTCGTCGATGAAGCGTTGGAAAGTCTGGGCCGCGCTCATGAGTCCAAACGGCATCCTGACGTATTCAAAGAGACCGAAGGGCGTGATGACGGCGGTCTTCGGTATGTCGTCAGGATGGACTGGAATCTGGTGAAAGGCCTTGACGAGGTCCACACGTGAGAAGATGGTGGAACCAGCAAGTTGGGACGAGAATTCGTAGATGTTTGGCACCGGGTATCTGTCCATCTTAGCGCGCGAGTTAAGGGCACGGTAGTCTCCACAGGGACGTACGTCGCCGTTCTTCTTAGGGACGTCGTGGAGGGCTGATGACCAGTTGCTGCTGCTGGGCCGTACAATACCTTGACGCAATAGAGACTCGAACTCGGCCTTGGCTTGACGGTAGCGTTCAGGAGCTAAGCGACGGTCCTGTAGTCTCGATGTGATGAGTGACGTGGTGTTTGACGGGCACGCTGGATGAATAGGGCTGTGTCAGCGTGGGGAAGGTCTTGAGCAGGGCAGCGAACTGGTGGTCCTTGTGAACGACGGCGAGTTGCGAGCTGTCACCTGCTGCTGGTTTTGCATTGGAGAAGATGGAAGTGAGCGGGTCAACCAACCTCCGTCCTTTGACGTCGACTAAGAGGTTGAAGTGCCTCAGGAAGCCTGCTCCGAGGATTGCCTGCGAGACGTTCCCGACGTAGAAGGTCTATTCGAAGCAACGTCGAAGGTAAAGGTTCACTTGCATGGTGTGTCGCGTGTAGACAGGTATTTTAGTACCGTTGGCGGCGTACAGGTGCAAGAATGGAGGTAGAGTTCGCTGACTGGTGGTTGCTGGGATAATACTGACGTCAGCGCCGGTGTCAATCAGGAACTTGGTGTTGGAATGGCAGTCATGAAGGTGGAGCAGCGATGAGGGTTGGTGACGAGCGCTATGCTGCACTAGTGCTCGCCCTTAGAGTTTGACGCCTTGTAAGTGCACGGGGTGGTGCACCTCATGGCTTTCTCGCCGAAGTTGTGGTGGTACCAACAGGGTCCTGGGCTCCTCGAACGGGAGCGGCGCTGGCGTCGGTGAGGAGTGGGGGGGCGAGAGCGGCGGCGGTCTAGCCGCTCCTCAAGAGAGGTGACTTTCGTCGCGAGCAGGGAGACTTGTTTGACGAGTTCGTCAAATTGAGTGGTCCCTAGGGAAGCGACGGAAGACACTGAAGAAGCTAGCGGTCCAGGTAGAGTCGCCATGAATTCGTCTGCTAACTTGGCGATGGCGTCAGGCTTCAGGTCGTCCTTAACGCTGAAGAGGCTGCGCTGGACAGCAGGGGGCAGACGCTGGTAAAACAGCTGTTTGAACAAGTCGGGGTCGAAAGACTGGTACTTGTCGCCGAGCAGATGCTTCATGCGGCGCAGGAGGTCTGTCGGTTTTTCATTACCCAGCTCTTCTTTGGAGAGAAGTTCACGGAGGCGGGTGGCGACAGAAGACTGAAGGCGTTGGAGTAGACCAGTCTTCAGGTCTTCATAGGCATGGTCGGAGTTGGAGGCTGAGGCGATGACGTCGGAGACTTGTGGGAGGACGTCGGCGGGCAGGAGGCTAACAGCGTGAGTGAACTGAGTAAGGCTGTTAGTAATTTTGGAAGTCTTGAATCCGCACTCCAAAATCGCGAACCATATGGACGGGTCCTGTGAGCAGAAGGGCGGCGCTTTGAAGGACACCGCCGCCGCAGCGGAAGAGTTGTCGTCGTTAGGGATGGTGAAGTTAAACGGTGTGGAGCAGATTGGCAAGGGCGCTGGCGTACAGCGGGCCAGGGGCCACGGCAGTTCGTGAGAGTAGAACGAACTGCGTGTACTATAGGCGCTGGCGCGTGCTAGGGACCTCAGTGGCTCGGGGAGCGAACCAGTGTCCAAGAAGGCACTATAACACAACACTGTACGCTTAGCAGGTAACACTGTGACACTAACTGTTGCTGGGGACTTGCTGCACTGAACTGTTGGAGACACAGCACTGTACGTAAGGATCCACAGGAGAGTAAGGTAATCCAAAACGGCGGTGATAAATCCAAAAGGCGATGAGTAATCCATGGGGCAGCTAGTAATCCCAGGGGGGTGTCACACTGTGTCTGCGTGTACACTGAGTCTGTGTGGCGTGTACACTGAGTCTGTGTGGCGTGTACACTGAGTCTGTGTGGCGTGTACACTGAGTCTGTGTGGCGTGTACACTGAGTCTGTGTGGCGTGTACACTGAGTCTGTGTGGCGTGTACACTGAGTCTGTGTGGCGTGTACACTGAGTCTGTGTGGCGTGTACACTGAGTCTGTGTGGCGTGTACACTGAGTCTGTGTGGCGTGTACAGTGAGTCTGTGTGGCGTGTACAGTGAGTCTGTGTGGCGTGTACAGTGAGTCTGTGTGGCGTGTACAGTGAGTCTGTGTGGCGTGTACAGTGAGTCTGTGTGGCGTGTACACTGAGTCTGTGTGGCACTGTGGCAGTAATGTGTCGCACTGTGTTTAAGTAAGTCCTCCACTCTGGGAGAGAGTGCCCTTAAAACGGCACCGGTTATAAGCCACCTTGAACCTTAGCAACACTCCGGGGTCACCAATTGTTGGTGGTAGAGTGTTCTAAGTGCTAATTGGTTAACGGATAGAGAAACTGTTAAGTTATAAACTTAAGTTACAGTGAAACAAATAAATTTATGTTTATTTTTTATGCAACGAAAGTGCCATTTACTTTTAAGTTTTCATACTTTATAAAACAATGTTAAAGGAATGATCCCTATTTGTGAGCTGCCCCCTCGTGGCTATTTTTTTTGTAAGAGACATTAACACCGTGCGCACCGAGCACCCGCGAGGCCGGAGGTAAGCGACGGGGGAAAGGGACTCACCCCGTTAAGAGCGGGAAGTAAACACAAGGAAGAGAGGCGTGTTTGCTTTTCCCCACACGAAAATCACTTCTATCCACCATCATGACGGACCTCAGCTCAACAGGTTATGGGCCCAGGAGTCGCTTGATCTTCGATGGTGATGAAGAGAAGTATGAATTGTGGGAAATGAAGTTTGGAGGGCACCTGAGACTGCAGAAATTAAACGATGTCCTGACTGACGCCAGCCCCGATGCTGACAAGAATGCAAGAGTTTATGCCGAGCTTGTACAACTGCTAGACGACACAAGTTTATCCCTGGTGATCAGAGATGCTAAGGATGATGGTAAGAAAGCCCTAGCAATTCTACGTGAGCATTACTTGGGTACGAGCAAGCCTAGGATAATTTCTCTGTACGCACGGCTGACCACACTCAAGATGTCAGAAGAAGAAACTGTTACTGACTACTTGATCAGAGCAGAGAAGGCGGCGACGTCCCTGAAGAATGCCAAGGAAGTTATTAGTTACAGTTTACTTGTGGCAATGGTTCTGAAAGGTTTACCCCCTAGCTACAAGACATTTTCTACAGTAGTGACTCAGAGGGAAAAGGACTGGACTTTTGTGGAGTTTAAGGTACAGTTGAGAAGTTTTGAGGAGTCAGAAAAGGTTCGACAGTTACAAGTGAAAGATGAGGGTAGTGAGCACACTGTCATGAGTGCAAGGTCAAAGGAGGCAAATTTTACTTGTTATACATGTGGAAAAGTGGGTCACAAATCATACCAGTGCTTAAACAAGAAAGGACAAGAAGGGAAAACAAGCTGGGAACCCAACCGCTGGTGTGAAACTTGCAAATCACGTACACATGACACAAAATACTGTAGGAAGAAGAATTCTGTGAAAGTTGTGTGTAACAGTGATGAGGTAGATGATCAAAGGGAGGGTGAGGATGTAAAATCTCATAATTTTGCCTTTAAAGCCAGCTGCAATAAACTCAACCCAATTTGTAGTGATACACTTTTAGTTGACTGTGGTGCTACTACACACATTATTACTGATAAATCCAAATTTGTAAAATTTGATGAAAATTTTGAACCCACAAGTCACACAATAGAACTTGGGGATGGTAGCAGGACCACAGGGATTGTGTCAGGTAGAGGTGTAGCAAGTGTTAAGTTGTGTAACACTAATGGTAATGTACAAGAAGTTGAGTTGAAGAATGCATTGTATATTCCTTCTTACAAGCAAGATATATTTTCTGTCAAAGTAGCTACTGAGAAAGGTGCAAAAGTTGTATTTACTCCTGAGCATGCAGAATTAATTGCCCCAGATGGTACAGAATTTGTAATTCAGACACATCAAAAGTTGTATTTTCTGAATAATGTAAGTGTGAAGAGTGGTACCCATAACTTGGAAAAGTGGCATAAAATTTTAAGCCATTGCAATGTGAAAGATGTTTTGAAGTTAGAAGACGATGTTTAAGGTATGAAAATTTCAGGTAAAATGAGCTTTGATTGTGAAACATGTACATTAGGGAAAATTACACAGTACAGAAATAGGGAGCCAGATAAGAGAGCAACTAAAAAACTTGAGTTAGTACATTGTGATCTGGCTGGCCCCATTGACCCCCCTGCAAGAGAAGGCTTCAGGTTTACTATTTCTTTTGTTGATGATTTCTCTGGTGTGATAATGGTGTACTTTTTGAAGCACAAAATTGATACAGTAGCAGCTACCGAGAGATTCTTAGCAGACAGTGCACCTTATGGTTCTGTGAAGCGTATCAGGACAGATAATGGCACTGAATTTACATCAGCTGAGTTCAAAACTTGCATGATGAAAAATCACATCAAGCATGAATTTTCTGCCTCATAATCACCATAACAGAACGGTACAGTTGAACGTTCATGGAGAACCTTGTATGAGATGGCCAGATGTTTGCTGCTAGAAGGAAAGTTACCTAAGAAGTTGTGGACGTATGCAGTAAAGACAGCTGCCTACATCAGAAATAGATGTTACAACCCAAGAACAGGAAAGACCCCATTTGAAATGATGATTGAAGAAAAGCCAAATTTGAAGAATATGCACATCTTTGGAACTGTATGTCATGCATATGTACAAAATAAGAAGAAATTGGATGCACGCTGTGAACAAGGGACATTTTTGGGCTATGACACACAAAGTCCAGCATACCTTGTGTATTTTCCTGAGCGAGATGATGTGAAAAGAGTAAGATGTGTGAAATTCATTGAAAATTTTGAAGGTGAAAGAAAAGATATCAAGCACCAGTATGTAGAAGAATATCCCCATGTAAAAATTGGAACAGAGGAAACTGAACAAAGCAAGCAAGAAGAGATTGAAGAAAGTGAAGATGATGAAGACAGAAAAGGGAATGAAGAAAGAAGATACCCCCAAAGACAACGAACCAAACCTAAGCACTTGGATGACTACGTAATGGATGAAGATGATGTATCAAATGCTGCAAGATGCTCTATTGATTACTGTTATCGTGTTGGTGATTTTTTTTTTTTTTTTTTTTTTTTTTTTTTTTTACGTTGTTGCCTATTGCGCCGGTAGGCATCTTCCCGGTGGGGCCTGATGGTCAGCCCAAGGCTTCTTCCAGGTGGGGCCTGATGGTCGGCCCAGCCCGTTCTGGCGCAGGCGAGTGTTTATAGTGGCGCCATCTTGCATTGGCTCATGCTGCCCCCCGGAACTCGTACTTGATTCGCTTGGACGGCTTCCTCTAGAGTCCGGGTTGATGGGTGGTCTTCAGGACAGCATGTGGGTAGTTTTAAGCCACTCGGCGGTGACCGAAAAATCCGAGTGGTAGCGTGAGGATTCGAACCCGCGTCGTCCATCACGCGGCGAATGTGGGTCCAGTACGCTATCACTTCGGCCACCGCCTACCCAAATGTACAAGGAAGCTCTCGCATCTCCAGAGTCCCTTCAGTGGCGAGAAGCTATGAAAGAAGAAATGAATGCCTTGGAGGAAAACAACACTTTTGAACTGGTAACACTTCCTGAAGACCGAAAAGTTATTGATGGAAAGTGGGTGTATGCTGTGAAATTTGATCAAGACAACACTGAAAAATTCAAAGCAAGATACGTAGCAAAGGGATACTCGCAAGTAAGGGATGTGGACTATGAAGAAACCTTCTCACCAACTGCACGACACACTTCAATCCGGATGTTGATGCAAGTAGCAGCCCAGCAGGATGCAAAAGTTCATCAGATGGATGTAAAAACTGCTTACTTGAATGCTGATATAGACTGTGAAATTTATTTAGAGCAACCTGAAAGTTTAAGAGAACAAGTGAAAGAGGAGAGAAATTAGTGTGTAAATTAAACAAATCTTTGTATGGACTGAAACAGAGTGGGAAAAACTGAAATAAAATATTGCACAAGTTTCTCAGTGATCAAGAGTTCACCCAATCTGTTGCTGATTGTCATGATTTCATTATTCAGGGAGCGGCCCGTGGCAAATTACCGCGGAAGTGACCGCCATTTTGAATGAGAGAGCGGGAACTCAGTCCCTCACCAAGGCGGGAAAACCAGGCCGGCGGGAATCAGCGCGCATTTCAAATCATTTCGTTAATACTGCCAAAGCTGAGCTATGTGTGGGATGCATGAACCCACTAAATCCTTGTGCATGTGTTAGGTTATTAATAAATAACAATCCATAGCCGTAGGGCGTTTAGTGTAAGTGTTACACAGAAAATGAGATGTCAGTATGGCGAGAGCTGGCATCTTGACCGCGGCCGGGGAGCGGAGCAGTGTGGGCCCCGACGCCATCTTCCATCATCTTCCGCCCAGACTCGACCGCGAGCAGACGTCCCTCACCAGTCTTCCGTGCCACGTGTCTATCGTGGTGGTTTTCCTGCTTTGTAGTATCCACAAGTCCAGAGTGACTGTGTACTACTAGCGCGGGGAGCCGTTGAAAGGTAAGGAGGGCACGGCGTGTCGCAGAGAGGACAGAAGGACTCCAGGCCGAACGGCCTTTCTCCCACCTACAGATGTAGCAGTCATCGCTCGAATTCCGTGCTCCTTCCCCTCAGTGACATAAGAAAATGGGGCGCTGTAAACACAGACTAAGATTATCAGTGTTTTCATGTAAAATGTTCATCGTCGATCCTTTACTCCCTCTGTCTTGTAGCGTCTTCAATGTTTAACTTTTCTTGTACTCGTTTACCTTTGACTGTCCGTCTTAGTCTGTCTGCCAAACCAGGAATTAGGACCTAACCTCACAATCTCTGATAAAGTTTTTTTCTCTGCGGATTATTCTTCTATGGGGTCTGAGTTAACATCCTAGGGTGGGTGTGAAACTCTCAGCTTTGGGGAAACTGAAAAATCCAAGATGGCGGCAAATATGGCCGCCGACCACAGAAAAAAGGCTAGAAGGCCCTCTAATTATGCAAGAAAGTCGTGTAATATGTCAAAACAGGGGTTTTGGGGCATGGCAAACCCAATTATAACATTAAAAAGAAAAAAATGTAATATTTTGCAAGATATAATGCATACTGATACATATTTTCCACTTTTAGAGAAGACGTTGACCATGACTTGTGTAACATGCAGTGATATGGGCACAGCAGTGAGACCAAAATCTATCTATGAATAAATCATTATCTGTGAATTTTAATGCTACCACACCTAAAATGTTAGGAAACAACTAAATTTTCAAAATCTCTTAATCAAATGTACAGTTCAGAATGACGACAAAACATGGTCACCACATCAGTACAATCACTATCTTCACTAAACAGTGTTCACAAACTAGTTTCAATGTTATACCTTAAAAGCTTTTGAAATACCTATTCTTCCAATAGTTACAATAAGATGTGGACAAAGACACAATTAAACAATCAATATCAGTCACTATCATCATCGTCCTCATCAGAGTGATTTCCCAGAAGAGTGTCACTTATTCTGGTGTGGTAATTCCAGCAATCACCAACTCTTTGACAGTTGCAAAATGTTCCACAAGTCATAACAGAACTGTTGCAGCTGCATCTGCGTGTATTGCATGGTTTCTCTCCCTTGCATTCACATTTGATACTCTTGAGTAGAGATTTTGGAGCCAGTTCTGTGTTGGGAGGTAGCATCACTGCAGCCAGAATTCCGTTATCTACATTATACCACCCATGCAACAAGGGGTCAAGTTCTGGTGGGTTTGCTTCCAGGGAGTTCCTCCAAACTGCTACCTGGATGTGAGCACGAGCCACATTCTGAGCAAGAGCTTCATCTGTTGGGGGCAGAGACTTCAGCTTTGGAGAACGTGCAATGTTCTTGCTCACTTTCTTCATCCATAATTTGTATCTGGCATCACTTGCTGAATCAGCATTTCCCTCTCCGTAGCATGCAAGAATGAAGCCTGTACATTCTTTGATCACTTTTCTTAGAGTGATTTTGAGGTCTCCCAAAGCACTTAGAGGATGTTTTTTGCTTCTTAGAACTCTTAGAGGAACCCCTTTTCCAATTCCGTAGTATGGTGCTACTGTGTCACACCCTGATATGCCATGCATTGCAAGGAGGTCTTCCATAATGTCATCATTTTTGGCCACAGTTGCATTGATATCAATCACAGACCTCCCTTTGATTGGTGACACCATCCAAACCTGAAGACTGAGCTTCCCCAGATGACAGAAGTGACACAGCAGCACAAACACATCTGTGTCATCAGCTACAACTATGGCTGACTGTGGTCTCACAATTGCCAACTGCTGGGGAATGATGGTGTCAGCCTCTTCATGTCTTGTTTCTAGATCCCGTCTCTGTATTGCCAGCCCTTTGTACAGCTCAACTGGTGTAGGATGGCTTCCAGTGATGACAAGGCGATGTTTCTGGAACTCCTCCTTGTGGTTAATCAGATCTTCATAAAGCAGGTCTATCAGGGCTGCCTTGTTCTGGGTTACCGTCAGGATGACTTTCTGTGGTGGAATCTTGGTGGTCGGAGTAAGGTGATACACCCTACTTGCCCCTAAATCCCTGGTCTTTCGAAGGGACTCCTTCCTGCTGTTTTCAATGTATCTGAAGGAAAGAATTTTATTTTATTTTATTTTATTATTATTATTTTTTTTTTTTGTGTGTGTGTGTGCGTGTGTGCATCAAAGATTTTTTTTTTTATTTCATTACATTTCGAACATGTATAGAAACTTGGATAAGAAAAAAATAATACCACTTACCTGTCAAATATGAGATAAACATCTGATCTAGACGCTTGATCATCCAGGTGTCTGCGGAAGTTGTCCAGGAAGTCTTGCACTGTGCCAGACGATGGCCAGGTAACAACCCACAACACAGCACACCCATCCAGGAATCTTGCTTCAGTGGTCATGTTGCGAAGCTGAATATGGGCTTCAACTTTGATGGCATTCTTGAGATTGGCCTTTGACGTGCATTCCCGCATCTGGCCATCACCAGAAAACATTGACGGTGGATGTGAGGACAGTTCATACTTCATCATGGATTTGATATCAAAGTCATCTGATCTTCCTTGTAATGCCATTGCTCTTGCATACAATGTTTCTGTATCAACAATCTTCTGTTGAGGTTTACAGTGCTTGTCTGCTTTGGCCATTGTTTGAACCTTCTTCTGAATAGTACCATGGAATGAAGCTGGCCAGCCAGCTTCAAAGGCATTCATTTCAGCTACAGCAATGGCAATGGCCTGGTCAACATTGACCTTTGGATCACTGACAACATTCCCAGTCACTATGTTCACCAAGCCATCCTTCAGGTGTTGTTCTGGGTCTAGAGGATCAATGACCATACTGAGTTTTTCCCGCAGAGCTTTTCTGTCTCTGGTATCTGTCCGCATCCTTCCCTTTGATTCCTCTTTGTGGTGACTCTGAGATTCATCTCCAACCTCATCAATGGTGTTTATGCCTGACATGACTGTGTTGATAGCATGGATACTCATGGTCCATGTCTTGAGGGCTTCTGGTTTCATGGTAAGTAGGGTTGCACCGATAAGCAATTTGGCCGATTACCGATTAATCGGTAACCAATAATCGGCCGATACCGATTAATCGGCCGATTATTTATAAATTGTAAATGTGATTAATCTTTATTAATTACTGGACACTGATACCACAAAGTTAAAGACATACCGTAACCCTCATGTTTACAACTTTGTTTACTGCCGAACTGTCATCTCCTGCATGGCGAACAAATACGTCTAGTAATTTGTTACATATAATTTAGCCTTGCTTTGTGGAAACATCCTGATTTTAATATGTTAGAATTTGCCAGTTTTCTCGTTCTTGTGGTGATCCTAGATGCTACTAGAAATGGTAGTGTACAGAAAGTTTATCAATCTCTCAAGTCTTCTACTAATTTACTGTCTTATGCACGGCAGGCATGGTGAAGGATGTTACCCAATTAATGTTTTTACATTACAATTTAAGAGTGTTTAACGTCAAGTGCTGAGTAAAATCACTTGTCTAGTTCCATACTTTTCATGATATATTACAATAACTTACTTCCATATGCACGGCAGGCTTGGTGAAGGACATTACTCAGTTACTGTACTAAGCAAGTTAAAATAGGCATATAATTTTTCTTGGTTGTAATATAAAGTAATATGTTGATTTTTTTTTCTAGTTTCAAAGTTGAAGCAAATACCAGTGCTTCAGTTCATATCATAATTTTATATATCAATTTGAATTACATAATATACATTTGCATAGGGACTTGTTGGAAATAAATGCTGTGGAAAGGTATTAGAGTTTTGGTAACATCACCATCCTTACATTAACATTATTAGTATTGTGTTATGTACACTGTATTATAAAAGAGAGAAAAAATAATAATCGGCCCCGATTAATCGGTCAAAAGACCGATTACCGATTAATCGGCAAAGTGGCCGATTAGGCCGATTACCGATTACTTACCGATTAATCGGTGCAACCCTAATGGTAAGGCCGATGATACCACTGTGGCCATGACCATAGCGCATATAGGTTGTTTCTATGGCCATGTCAGACCATATTCCATTGAAGATCCCAGGTTTGTGATGCATAGTGTGCTGTCCTTTGAGAAATTGTTCTTCCAGTTTCTCTGGCATCGCCTCTATACTCCGAGCATAGAAAAGACCATAGCGTCCATAATTATGGTGCCCTGCTGCAAATAATAGAGGTATCATTTCCTTTACAGTTAGGACATGCAGTGGCCAATCTGCCTCTCTTTCGGCTCTCACAAACTTCAAGACACTCAACATAGGCTTAATGAAGCAGTCAACCCAAAGCTTTGCAGTACGGCTTTTCATGGACAGGTCATCCAGGACTGACTTAAGACCATCCATACTTGTGACTGTAGCTTTGATGAAGATTGGTCGCAGAAGCTCCTCAAGCAGCATTCTCAATGCACGAACATTTTCTGGATATTTCTTACCAAGGAGCATCTTTTTCACCCCACCAAATTGCTCACTAAGAACTTCCTCCAAGCCAGTCTGAGCCATCAAAGACCCAATGCATCCTATGTAGCTCATCAAAAAGTGCATACCTCCAAGACGAAGGAACACGTTGTGACAGAGATTGGGGTTGTCCCAAGTGAGGTGGAGTGCTACTCTGTAGAGCTGCTGGTCTGCAGTATAAACTACGTACTCCTGACCAGCTTCCTCCGAGATCTTCTTGGCCTTTATAATGGAAGACATAATTGTCTTGGGATCTGCAGGGGGCTGTCCATTAGAGGCAAGTACACAACATTGGTTTTAGGCTTCTCAGAGTGACCTTGATCTCGACAAAGCTTAGTATTGTAACCATTGTACTCAGGACAAGTTTCAAGAGTGATAATATCATGTAGAAATTGTAAGTCAATTTCTTCAGCTCTTGAGTTTGCGACCTGCTGGAACTGTGTCATCTTCTGGGAAACCTGTGGCTGTGGTACTTCATTCATCACTGGCTTTTGTGTACACTGATAGACAAGATCCAGAGTTTCATCATCTTCAGGAAGCTTTTGAGACATCTCTTCCTTCTTGATCCGTCTAATGTGTTTTTCTGGAGACTTTTCTGGTGATTTGGCTGAAGGCTGAATAACAATCATTGCAAGGGCATGGGTTGATAACTTGCCATTGGGTGATGAAATGTCAGCATCAAAGTTGTCTGCAACAATCTGGATGAGGCCATCACCTGCATCTGATAGTCCTTGTAGACCTGCATCACTGTATGAGGCATGAGCAGCTGATTTCTTAAATCTCATCACCTCGTCATAGCTGCATGTGACTTTGAAATGATACAGCTGGTCTACTACTTTCTTTGAGTCTCTCGTAAGCAGACCTAGGGCAATCTGTAGGTCAGTAGGCTGGTTTGTAACCTGGCTGGTTACTATATTTCCTACCATGGCTGCTGCTAATGTCCTGTTCATCTTGGGTGAGATAAGAGACAACAGAGAGGATAGTGTGGGAGAAACTGTTTCATCCATTTTGTCCTTGTCAATGTGGAGATCGTAATGCATTCTGTTGCATTTCATATCCTTGCATTCTTGCTCAATGGCCCTGGCTACTTGGATCTTGCTGTGCTCGAGGTCATCATGAGCTTTGTCATCCTTTACCATCTTCAGAACAAAGAAGCAGAATTCCTGAATACGACGATACTTGCATAGCCAGGGGATGACAAAATTATAACATCATCAGCAAAGTGTTGTTTCACCTTCTCAATGACAGTTTTGCGTGACTGTTGTATCGTACTAAAGCTGCTATAGACGTCGTAGAGTTCAACTGTGTTCCAATGACTGTTCTTGTTTTCCAGCATGAATTGGAAGACAGCATCTAGGCCTGGATCAGTTACATCTGTTTCTTGTTGTCTTCCCGTTGATTGTATGTTTCTCATAGCCATAAAGGAACACATGCAATCCCTGTGGTACCTGGCATCTGCTGCATGAAGATCCAAGGCACCCTCCAATCGAATTCTAACTTCATTGCCCCACTCGTCATTGCGAACAGCACATCTTTCCAGCAAAAATTCTTTGTAGGGTCTTTTGTCTTTCTCTGACTTCGTTGAGCGACAAAAATATGCTGGTCTCCATCTGTCTGGATGTCTGTAGTCTTTTCTAATGTCACAGATTTCCCCACAGTACAGACAATGTTGTCTGAAGTTGAACTGAAGGGAAGACTTACGAAGTTTCCTCTGGGGTTCTTCTGAGGTACTCTGTTGTCTGTGCTTTCCCAGATTTGATTTTGAAGTATATCTGGATACACAGTTTTTGTGATAAGATATTGTCATGTCTGGGTTTTCTGTCAACTGTTCTTGCAACTTGATGTGCAAGTTATCTCCATATTTTCGACTTGCATCTATAATGGATTGTATTCTGCCAGGTCCTTTGTTTTTCTGCAATCCCTTTGTTTCCTTCACATTCTTCTCCATATCTGAACTTGAAAGCACATTCCTCAGACATAGTTCATTCACAGAATGTATTCAGCATCTCTGACTTTGATGTTCTGGAAACCGACAGATCCATTCAGCTGTCTTCCTGGAAATTGAAAAAAAAAAGTCTCTCGCTATTGATGTATATTCAACACAATATTACATCTACATGGCAGTCATAGATCTAATGATTCAGTGGCAACAATATATAATGCTCACATTTAAACCATGTGCTTTATGGGTAAAAATTGAAGCAGTTTACGCTGATGGATCTTACCACTCCCCTGAAGCATCCCCTTTCAATGGCTAAGATTAAAAATAGTGATAAACCATTTTTTACAGTCCATTTTTAATTCAGCAATCCAAACAACAAACGCATGGTCAATGCTTTTCTCTAAAACTGGAAAAATGGCAAGTATGTATATCGTCAGGCATTTTATCTTTGAAAATATCCAATGGATGACTTTTTAACTCTTAGATTTGAATTCCTCATACCCAAAAACCCCTATTTTGATGTATTAGACGGTTCTCTGGCATAATTAGCGGGCCTTATAGCCACATTTCTATAGACGGCAGCCATTTTGGCCGCCATCTTGGATTTCTCAAATTCCCCAAGGCTGAGAATTCCACACCCACCCTAGGATGTTAACTTAGACCCTGTACTATTGTAATCCGCAGAGAAAAAAAACTTTATCAGAGATTTCGAGGTCATCCTGGATGGCAGACAGACTATCTATGTCCTTTTGTTGTCCACCGTTACACATTGTTCCACACATACACCAACACTTAAATGTTACCCTACACAAACAACATTCACACAAACGCATACACAAACAAACACCTATTCTATGTGCTGTCCTTGTCTTAATGTAGTGCGGCGACGGCCTGATGAACGAGCCTCCCATAACCCACTTAGCCAGTGGGGTACCTCTTTGGCCGACTCGGTAAGGAGTGGCTCTCCCGTCACGCTGGTCGCGGGTTCAATCCCAGGCAGCCGGGGAATACCCTCACTCTTGATTAATTTCTCGTGTTATTTCGATACACGCAGAGGCCGTGTTGAGAAATAGGAAGGATTTGGAAGATAAAAGCTCGTCGGGGCATTACAGTGGTGGCATAGCGGTGGGCATCCTCTCCTGCAGCTCTGTTGTTGAGCTTCCCCGAAGGGGTAACAGGTAGGATGGCCCATGCTCCGAGGTTGATAGAAAATGGGAGTTGGAGGTATGTCTCAAAGGGACATTGTGGAATTATGTCTTAAAGGGACATTGTCAACACACAGAAATTAATCTACAAAGGGGGGAAAGCCGTGTAGTGCGGCGACGGCCTGATGAACGAGCCTCCCATAACCCACTTAGCCAGTGGGGTACCTCTTTGGCCGACTCGGTAAGGAGTGGCTCTCCCGTCACGCTGGTCGCGGGTTCAATCCCAGGCAGCCGGCGAATACCCTGATCTTGATTAATTTCTCGTGTTATTTCGATACACGCAGAGGCCGTGTTGAGAAATAGGAAGGATTTAGAAAAGAAGCTCGTCGGGGCATTACATTAATGACCTCTGTAAGTTTGTCCAAATAAAGTAACCCTGGCGGATATGACTTCCTCTATCCGTGAACCGATTAGCACTTAGAACACTCGCTACCACCAACACAGCTAAGTAACCATTTGCTAGGATGTTTTAAGATAGATAGCTAGGTTAGGGTTGCCATATATGAACTATCAAAATTCCGGACACCTTCACTAACACCTGATTATGGTCCTGATATGATACTAGAAAACATGTAAATTAATTAAAGGAAACTTAACTTATTTACCTTTGCATATGGCTGATAATCTTGAATTCCTCATATGTGACTGTAAGTCAGTAATGCCTTTATGTGCCAGTGAGACAAATGTTCCTGGTTTACACACCAAACACTCTGCTTCCCACTCATCCCTGCCTTTTTTGAAGCACGGGAGTTTGTTCTGCATCTCTGCAGTGAATTTACACTTTCGTTTGGGCATCTCGACAAGAACAAGTAATAGTTGTAATGACGAGGTCACAAGGCCGCAAACAGTAATCCAAACTGACTCCTATCAGAGCTGGTGAAAGACTGGGGCGCAAGCGCGACGTCAAGTGAGGCGGTGTTGGGATTTGGGAAGGCTGCGAGCACCGTCTTCATACAGGACCCGTACACGTCAGAGTCTTGACCGCAACCAAACCAAAGCAGCTGCCACTCGGACTCGGTGACCCCCCCTCTCTCTATCTCTCTCTCATCAATTCAAAACAAGGAAATCTAATAAATGTTATTTTTTAACATTTAGTAATGATAGAAGGTGAAATTCCGGACATTTGTGGGATTTTAAAAAATCCCCCCGGACGCAGATTTCGTTATCTGATTTCCGGATGTGTCCGGGTAAATCCGGACGTATGGCAACCCTAAGCTAGGTTGCTGTGTACATGGTATTAATCAATTATTCTTAATTTCCACTGAGTATCTTTATTGCTTTCAATAAACTTAAGAGCAGGTTTTATCTGGGTTTTGCTTACCCTATGAGCGTAAACTTGTACAGTCTCACAAAGCTTTTTAACCGTAATTAAGAGTTGCTGGAAGGCTGAATCAGTCATACAGTACCACCACCACCATCCCCGCTGTTTCTAGAACGACACTCTGTACGAGTTGTATTCATATGTACAGAGTGCCGTTCTAGACAGAGGGAGGATGGGGGTACTGTATGTCTGATCCAGCCTTCCAGCAACTCTTAATGTGTTGAAAAGCTTTGTGAGACTGTACAGGGCTACGCTTACTGGTCTGAACATGCGCAGTTCACGAGAGACCAGTGTTAGGAAACAAAAGCGCCAGCTTTTGACGATGGGACACCAAATAACACAACACCGTGTGCCTTCAATACCATGGCATGCTCACAAACGAATATGGAATATCAAATTTGAGGCCGTGAATAATAATTTTTTGGGCAAAGCTAAATGATTTTTCTCTTTGATATATTGATTTTTGAGTCTAACATAAAAAAATAACCTAGTGTTTTAATGTTGATGATCAAAATATGAAATCTCTTCACCAAAGATAATTTCATACCCCGAAGTTTTTTCATACAACACCGGGCGCCCGGGCCACGCATGCGCAGTAAGGAGGAGACAACGTTTTTTTATTCTGAGAGGCGGAAAAAAAGTAGCGATTATCGCTTGTTTGATTACAAAAGTAACGAAGATACCGATATATATTCAAATAAGTAGCGGATGGCCAATAACCTGATTTTGTTATCAGCGATTTTAAAGTATCGCGATAACTTATCGCGATAACGCCCAGCTATGTCCTACCCAACCTTTACTCAAGTTCAACCGATCATCATACTGATTTGTGGCTGCTCCAGCCACTAGTCATTGATTCTGCGCCTCATCGCGATACTAGCCGTTCACGGAAGGCACATGTGGTGGCGAACCCTGCTTTCTACCAAAATTCCCTTCCTGCCTTTCTGCAGCATTTTCGTGCCACATAATTCTGGTTACTTTTGGCTGAAGGCCACGCACGGCTAATCGCACCAGGAATGGCGATGCCGGAACCAATCTTTCTTCCAGGGGCATCACTCTGCATGTTATTGCTTTTAACTACAGGCGTTTTCGTCCTACCGCAGGCCTCAAAATAGGAATTAGCCATTTCCTTCATAACTTCCAATTTCCTCACCTTGTCTATTTTGAGCCTCGTGACTAATTCATCTGGGCAGGATTTTACGTACTGCGCACGCAAGATTACGTCCTTCACACCTTCAGCTGTCTCCTCAGCACCGTCTTTCTTGAGCCAATGCTCTAAGTACCCCTTGAGGCGAGCAGCAAATTGAATTGCTGTCTCATCGTCATTTATGGAGGCTGAAGAAAACTGTTTCTGTAAATCATCAACTGGCATTATATTAGCCAATAATGCCTCCTTCATATCCTTATAATCACGAGAGTCCTCATCCAATCTATGAATCGCCTCCAAAGCTTTACCTTCAAAAAGACTCATGAATTGCACAAGCTTGGTGATCTCATTATACTGCCTTAAATTAGCGGCTTCCTCAAACCGCGCTATAAATATCTCAATCTTGTCACCTTCCTTGAAATGATTAAGCTGTAGCTTTGGGGAAACTACTTCATTATTATGAGAGTTAATACCATTCCCATTATTCGCCGCTAGCTCGGCCAATTTTACTGCGTGTGCCTCCTTTTCTCGCTCTCTCTCAGCTTCCAGTTTCCGTAATTCTAGCTGGTGTTGCTCCCTTTGTCTTTCTCTCGCTTTCTCTTCCTCTTTGAGTATGTACTCTCTGGTTTCCTTAGCATTAAACCCTAACTCTTCCGCTTCCTGTTTCCACTGTGATATAGACATATTGCTAGATAAATACTTCGAGCCTAACAGCCAACACTTCTCTTATGGAGTGTGAGGTCAGGTTCCTGTTCGGGCTCCAATTAATGTGGGTTTTTTGAAAAAGTCTGGACTTCTGAAGATCTCGTAAAATTCTCAGCAATAAAAAAATATAAAATAAATTAACTGAAAATTGAGTTCTCAGAGTCACAGCCCTCTTTAAGTCACTTATTTTTACCAATCACACTACATAGGGTAAGCATAGACCAGATGAACCTGCTCTCAAGTTTATTTAAAACAACAAGGAAAACTCGCTGAAAATAAGGAATGATTATTTAATTCCAGGCACACAGCAACCTAGTTAACTGGATTAAACTATCCTAGCAAGAAGTGTACTTAGCTGTAGATGGGCGAAGCAGAAGCCACACACACTGCTTGCCACGTGGTCCGTCCGCGCCCGTTGGTCCTCCTTCAGTCCTTGTGTAACCTCTCAGCAACACGCCGCCTTCTCGTAGCCTCCCAGGGCTTTCCTTGCCTGAAGCACACAGTTCCTAGACTTGTGGATGCCTGCAGGAGGTAGGAAGACCCACCACGATGAAGACACGTGGAGGTACGGGAGGCGGCGGAGGGACGTCTTGTCACGGTAGGGTCACTTGGAGGAAGATGACGCGGTCAAGGGGCGACCCGCCGCGGCCCGCGGTCAAGATGCCATCATTCGCCACAACTGACATCTCTTGATCTGCATAACACTTAAACTATCGCCCTAACGGCTATGGGTTATTATTTATTAATACCCTAACACCATGCACTAAGTAATAGTGGGTCATGCATCCCACGAATAATCAGGATTGGCAGCAATAAACGATAAGTATTTGAATAAGCTTCTGCTCCCGTCTGGCCTGGTCTGGGTCTGGGTAGGTAGAAATTTTCCGCCTTCTAGGGACTTATTTCCCGCTCTCTACATAAAAATGGCGGGGACTTCCACGGTATTTTCTACGGGCTATTCTTGGAATAATGAATTCATGACACTTATTCATAAGTATACATGGACAAGGAGAGACATGAGGAGTGTAATAGATTGTATAGCTGTAGATACGAGGTTGAGACAGATGTAGTAGATGCAAAAGTTGTGAGAAATGTACAATGGATCTGATCACTTCACGGTAGTAGCTAAAATTAGGATGAAAGAGAAATGGGAATTCAGAAGGAATGAGAAGAGGGAAAAAGGTAGGAAGGAACTAGCAAGAGAGAAATTCCAATACTTGGAAGATCATGTGGTGTTTGGTGTTCAGGGATTCCGGGGATAAGATACGCAGCGCTGGTCTTGGGGTTTATTGTGGTAATACTAATATGTACACAGACACGGGACGCGAGAGAGTACAGGAGCGAGGTGTGTACGGCGTCGTGTCTGGAGGTGAACTGGCTGTCCTGACCATCCGGCTTGGGTGTGTCGGTCAGGTGAGGTCTTAGAAAATAATCTTTCGGCATCCGTGTTTGTTAATGGTAAAGCCAAAATGTTTAAGGCAAATGTTGTGAGATTTTTAAAGAAATATTTATTTTCAATTTTTGCAGTACCAAGTTTTAAATAAAAATCAATGGGATTACAGTTTTCATGGTTGATATCTGGTGGCATTGGAATACTATCTAGGTTCCTCCATTCATTATCTAAAACTTGAACGTCACCATTGTATAGACGTGGTACTTTTGCTAACAGAGGGCTTAATGATGGCTTTACATCTCTCGTTGTGTGATCCAAAAATTGTTGTGGGTTGAAATAAGATGTCATTTTCCAAATATCATCATCAAGATCAAATCGCTTTTTAATTTCTTCACACAACTTCATCATAAATAATCTGCATCTGTTCCGCACGTCATTTACCATTTTAACATTTTTATAGTACTCTTCTTTCTATAACAGCATGTGAATTCAAGCCCCCAGGTATATATTGCTCAATGGTGTGTGGTTAGCATCCTGACTCGGATCAAATTTTGCCATGTCTGCCCTGTCAATTAATTCCTTACGACAGAAATACTGGAGAGTAGTTTTGTAGAGTCTGGTGATATGCAAATTAACAAGATATATTGTGGGAGTCTCCCTTTGAAACAAAAGGTTGAAATTAGTACATATTGGTAAATTGAAATTTTAAAAAATTAGATAGAGGAAAATTGAGGGATCGTTCAGATCTTTTATTATTAAACTAATAGATCTTAGTTTCTCCACTCCCTCTATACTTGAAAAATAATGTTTCAATGCATCCCATTGTTCTAAAACCCTTTCCACTGCCTGGTGGAGACTTAGCCAGCGAATCTGTTAAACATGAAGCAGCTTGTGGGGTTTAAGTGAAAAAAGGGTCTGAAACTGCATAAACTCATATTTTCTTTTGGCACTGTGGGAAAAATTAGTAAAAATATTTCTTATTAGATCTTTGCATTGCCTGGGGAGCATTCTGGCAGCTTCTGAGGCACAAAGGTGAATGGAGTGGCAGATGCATTTGAAAATTCTAATCGATGGTATGTGCTGCCTAAGCCTGCTAGTTAAAGAGTTGAATTCACCCATGATGTTAGAGGCCCCATCCGCTTCTAAACCCACAAAATTATTGATTGGAATTTGCTGGCTGTTCAGGGTGTGCATTATCATGTTAAATAACGACTCTCCACTCGAACCAACATTTGCAGACTGACCCTCGTATACATTCAGCAGGTCTAGTAATCTGGTCTTAATCTTTCCTTCATTTGGATCAAAATATTTAACTAATACAGTCAAGCATTTGGTGGTAGAAATATCAGTGGATTCGTCAATTATCAAAGAAAACGGATTGTCCCTCAATTGTTGCACCAAGTCATCTTTGATATGGTTGCCAAACTTTTGAACCATTTCAGTGCATTTTGTCCTATTCATAGTTCAGCTTTGGGCATTCTGGGAATTAGGAAACATGGTTTTACACAACGCTGTAAAGTGGTCTGCCAGAAGGAAGGGAAGGTTATGCTCTGCTATGAAGTAAATCATCAAAATTTTTGCTACAGCGATGCGACGCTCTAAGTCATGATGGCCGTCTTCGGCCTGAGGGCGTGGCGGGCGAACATTGTCTCTTGCGATGTTCGCTACATGAATCTTTGCCTCCTGAAACAGAAGCCAGATCAAGATTGTATTATTTTGATAGGTTAGGCCATAAACAATCCTCTTTGCTCTCAAACGCCTCTCCCGCTTCCCCTCCTCATCTTTCACTATTTTCACTGATTCATGGTCCTCCCTCTCTCTCTCTCTCTTACCTTCTCACCCCTCACCACACCCATTAGTCCGTGAAATACTGAACTGGTTATTCCGCCTTTTTGTCCGACGAAAGAAAGTCCATTTTTGCTGGATCCCTAGTCATGTTGACATAATCGGAAATGGCAAAGTAGATTCCCTATAGTACACGCTGCCTTCACCCAGTCCTGCCTTCAGAGGCGATTATAGATATGGGCAATATGTGCAGCCGCCCAGGGTGGCTTCTTGACTGTAGCGGCATCCGCGGCACACACACACACACACACACACACACACACACACACACACACACACACACACACATGCATTCGTACAAAGCCGTACCTGATGTGCTTTCACGTGTTGGTGCACCGTCACAGTTCAAGATATACCTACCCTTTGTGCGCCACTAAGCGATAAAGTCTGAGAACCATTGCAATAGATATATACACTATTTTGTATTTTCCTTACCATGTGCCTTTTTATTGTCGTGAGTCCAGCATCAAATGTCTTCTGGCATTTACTGCAAAAAGCCTTGGTGTCGTCACCATCCACTCTTGATAGCCAAGGTCGAAATTCCTCCTTGTGCAGCCACTCCTCTCTCAACTTCCGCTTATTCGCCATTACGCTAATAAGAAAAGCAATGAATTTTAAATCTGGAGTAGTTATAGCTACTCCGGTTTTCTTATCGACACCACTCGCACATTTTGTTTTCTTTTCGTGTGTTGTGCTGGAAGCTTCCCCCGGCGACCACAGGCCTCTAGAAGGCTCCCGGAGAAACGAGCAAGGGGGCGGGGAGCAAGGCGAGCCGTCCGCTCCCCGCGGGGCGCGGCCAGGCGCCAGGCGGGAAGTGTTGCCAACTCGCATATATTTTTGCTACATGTTCTTGTGTGATCTAAAATATACTGTAACATTCTAGACTGTACTGTTCTGGATATATTAGGAGAAGAGGGCGAGAGAGTTCCAGTCTTAGTAAGCTAGTGGTAAGTGAAGAGTCAGAGTGAAGTGTACTACTAAGGAAGAATATTAAACTACAGAAGCTGTGCAAAGTGTTTACATATCTCCCTCCCACGGAGTCTCCTGACGGCGACACGGAACCCAAGTAACACGTCCGGCATAACACTGGTGTCAGGAGTGTAGGCATTTGTTTTTCGCCATGGAGACTCGTTCCCAAGCTGCCCAGAGGGACGACATGTTGACTGAACTTTTGGAAGCCTTGAGACTACAGGGGGAGAAACAAGAAAGAGCACAGCAACAACAAGAAAGAGCACAGCAACAACAAGAAAGAGCACTCCAGGAACTCAAAGAACAACAAGAAAAGCACACCAAGAACTCAAAGAACAACAAGAAAGAACACTCCAAGAACTCAAAGAACAACAAGAAAGAGCACAGCAACTACAAGAAGGAACACTTCAAGAACTCAAAGAACAACAAGAAAGAGCACAGCAACAACAAGAAGGAACACTCCAAGAACTCAAAGAACAGCTAGAAGATCGCTTCACAGGATTACAGCTACAGCTAAAAGCAGTACAAGATGGAAGTGAATCAGTGCGAAGAGAAATGACTGATGTGACCACGAACTTGGGACAACGCCTGACAGAAGTGGAGAAAGAACACACAAATCTTCAACAAGAGATGGAGGTGGTACGGGAGACGACACACAAAGAAATATTAGAAGTGCAGGGAAAGGTGAACCGTACAGAACAGGCAGTTTGTGATGTAAGTGACAGAGTGAAGGCCCTCGAAGACTGCTTGGCTGGAAACAGACAGCCAATGCCTGCAGGGGCTAGTTGTACCCAAGATGCTTCTTCTACGCAAGTCCGGGGTAGTTTGAGCCCTGCTTCGCCTGAGTTTATCCCCGCAAGAAGTTTCGCCAGCCCCATGAGTCTGCTGGGTTCGCCTGTTAGAAAGAAGCCTCAGGAGTTTGATGGCAAGGTCTCCTAGGAGGCTTACCGCGCTCAGTTTGAGCTGTTGGCAGCCCGGAACGGATGGGATGACCAAGAGTGCGCGGTACAGCTGGCCACTAGCCTGAAAGGGGCGGCGCTGGAGGTCCTTGCTCAGCTCGATAATGCAACAAAGGGCAGCTACAGCGGGCTGGCACAGGCGCTGGAGCAACGATATGGGACCAAACACCAGAACGAGCTCTTCAGGGTTAGGTTCAGAACCCGCAACAGGAGGCGCGGCGAGTCTCTTCAGGAACTCGCTCAGGACCTTGAGAGCATGGCACACAAGGCATACCCAGGTGCCACCCCTGACCTGCTGACGGTTTTGCTGCGTGATCAATTCATCGATGCCCTGGACAGCCCTCAGCTGAAGATACAAGTGAACCAAGCTAAACCAACATCAATGCAGGAAGCTCTGGCACGTGCCATGGAGTTTGAGTCCTTTGTTAGGTCTAGCTTGTCGAGCTTCAGGGACGACTCGACTTCTGGCTTTAGGGCACGAAAGGGCGCTGTCAGCGACACAGACAGGTTCCAAGGAACGTGTTGGTACTGCGAGAAGGTTGGGCACAAGGAGAACGAATGCTATAAGAGGAAGAAGGAATATGAAGGTGGCGCTAAGAAGAAGCCCAGGGAAGGACCCAAGTGCTGGACCTGTGGAGAAAAGGGGCACCGGAAGAATGAGTGTCGGAAAATGTGCCCCAACGAGGGACCACCACTGGGAAACTAAGAAGGACTGGTTCACGGGGGCAACGACCAGTCTGTCCTGTACATGCCCCGAAGATATCAATGTGCAGGAGAACCACCATGACGAGCTGCCAAGTGGAGGGCAAGGTTGACGGAGTGTTGTGGCCTGTGGTCGTCGACACAGGCTCGGAACGCACATTCGTGCGGCCTGACGTGGTGAGTCATCGTCGGCTTCCTAAGACGTCGCATCGACTGTGCGGAGTCACTGGACACTATGCAGAGCTCAGAGGCCCAGTGGACGTGAAGTTTGAGCTCGGAGGAAAGGAAGAGTCCCTCTCTGTGTACGTTGCTGACATGGACGACCCCTGCATCCTAGGTATGGATTATCTTGTCTCCCACAGGTGCGAGCTGGACTTCCGCGCTAAGCAACTGACTGTAGGAGGAAGGAGGGTGCCACTGACGACTGTACACAAGGAGGGCCTGCCAGTGACAGTCAAGCGCACCACCATTATTCCTCCGAGGTCAGAGATGCTGTTACCCTGTCAAATTACGGGTGCCCCCCCGGCTAGTCTGTGTGTGGTAGAGAGTGGAAGTCGATGCCCGGTAGAAAACGGGGTGATTGTAGGCAGTACTTTGGCAGACCCTACTGCAGCGGAAGTGCCTGTTGTCGTGGCCAATGTCTCCTTCAGCCCAAAGAAAATAAAACAAGGGACCATGGTGGGTTGTGCCAGGAGATCGACCAGAAACCAAGAACCTGTGTCTGCAGGAGAACCCTGACGAAGCCCCAGGAGGAGCTGCCTGACTACCTGCGCGACCTGTTTGACAGGAGCTCCAAGTGTCTAGAGGAGCCCCAAGTGGAACAGCTCAGGGAGCTTCTCGTGAGGAATGCAGATGTGTTTTCCACAGGAGACCTGGACTTGGGGTGTACGGACCTGGTAGAGCACCACATCGACACAGGTAGCCACCGCCCAGTGAAGCAAGCTCCTCGAAGGATGGCACCAGCCCGTCGCAAGGAGATGGATGAGGTGATGGATGATCTCCGGCAACAGGGGTTAATCGAGCGGTCCAGCAGCCCGTGGGCGTCTGCTGTAGTGCTCGTCAGGAAAAAGGACGGTTCCCTCAGGTGCTGCGTGGACTACCGAGCCCTCAACGATCTCACCATCAAGGATTCATACCCACTCCCACGGATCGACGACACGCTCGACGCTTTGGTGGGCTCCAAGTGCTTTTCAACACTGGATATGAAGTCTGGGTATCACCAAGTCAAAATGGCGGAGCAGGACAAAGAGAAAACAGCCTTCTCCTACGGTCAAGGCCTGTGGCAGTTTAAGGTCATGCCCTTTGGCCTGTGCAACGCGCCGGCCACGTTCGAGCGGCTGATGGAGAGGGTGCTGGAGAGACTTCACTGGAAGACGGCACTCATCTACCTCGACAACGTGATTGTCTTTGGCCAGACCTTCGAGCAGGAGATGGAAAGACTATCAGAGGTTTTCGCCCGGTTTAGAGCTGCACACCTTAAGCTCAGCCCGAAGAAATGCTGCCTATTCCAAAGGGAGGTCCAATACTTGGGACACATCGTGAGCGAGGCTGGAGTACGCACTGATCCTGAGAAGGTGGCTGCGGTAAGGGACTGGCCGACACCCACCAACGTGAAGGAGCTGCGGAGCTTCCTCGGGTTGTGCTCATACTACCGCAGGTTTGTGAAAGGCTTCGCTACGATTGCTGCACCACTGCACCTCCTGACGAAGAAGGGGCGCAAGTTTGAGTGGACAGTGGAAACTCAGGTTGCCTTTGAGAAGCTCAAGGAGGCCCTCATCAGCTCGCCCGTACTCACCTACCCAGATCCCTCTAAGCCTTTTATACTGGATTGTGATGCCAGTGATGAGGGGATTGGTGGAGTGCTGTCCCAGGCATGTGCCGACATGGAACGGGTTGTGGCCTACTTCAGCAAGAAGCTCACCCCAGCCGAGAAAAACTATTGCGTGACCCGGAAAGAACTCCTGGCAGTAGTCAAGAGCCTTGACTTTTTCCATGCTTACCTGTACGGTGCAACTTTCACCATCCGCACGGATCACGCTGCATTGCGATGGTTGAAGTCACTGAAAAACCCTGAGGGCCAGCTTGCTCGCTGGATAGGTAAACTAGAGCAGCATCACTACACTATTGTGCACCGATCTGGGCTAACACACGGTAACGCGGACAGCTTGAGCCGGCGCCCCTGCCTACCTGAGTGTCAACATTGCCTCCAGAGGGAAAGCGTCCAGAATATGTGCCGCCGCACTACAGTGGAACAGACAGCGGAGGTGCCATGGGAAGACTTGGGAAAACTGCAGCGGGAGGACCGAGATCTGAGACCAATTAAGGAGTGGCTGAGTCAGTCGTCAACGCGACCTGGATGGGAAGTAATCTCGAGAGAAAGCCCTACCACCAAGAATTACTGGACTCAGTGGGACACTCTTCGGATAGACGACGGGGTGTTGCAGCGACGCTGGGTCTCTCATGATGGTCTTGACCACTACTGGTCCACGGTGCTACCTATGAAGTCCCGGGAAGGCGTCCTGAAAGAAATGCACGACAGCATCACCAGCGGACACCTTGGGGTAAAGAAGACACTGAGTCGCCTGCGCCAAAGGTTCTACTGGGTTGGCATGAGGAAGGACGTGGAAGAATGGTGTCACGCGTGTGAGGTGTGCTGTGCAAAGAAGGGCCCCAAGAAGCGTCACCGTGCCCCATTGCAACTATACCAGGTTGGAGCCCCCATGGAACGGGTGGCAGTGGATATAGCAGGACCCTTGCCTCTGACGACGAACGGAAATAGGTACATCTGCGTCACAATGGATTACTTCACCAAGTGGCCGGAAGCCTACGCCATCCCTGACCAGGAAGCCACTACCATCGCCAAGGTTTTGGTGGAGGAGTTCTTCTGTCGTTTCGGTGTGCCTAACGAGCTCCATTCCGACCAGGGAAGGAATTTTGAGTCAACAGTCCTTGCTGAGTGCTGCAAGCTCCTGGGTATCAAGAAGACCCGGACCACCCCTCTGCACCCACAGTCAGATGGAATGGTGGAGAGGTTTAATTGGACGTTGGGCCAGGAGTTGGCCAAGCAGTGCAACAATGATCAGTCTTCATGGGATCAGAAGCTGCCTGCGCTTCTCATGGCCTACAGGTCTGCCGCCCACGAGACTACGGGGTATTCACCGGCAAAGCTGATGTTTGGACGTGAGCTGCGATTGCCGGTGGACCTACTGACAGGAAGGCCTCCTGGGGAAAGCCTTCCAAGGGACGCCTCCAGTTTTGCCCGTCAACTAGAGGAACGACTGGAAGAGGTGCACCATCAAGTCCAAGGTGCCTTGAAGTTCTCCGGGGAGGCCATGAAGCGCGGTTACAATATGAGGGCAAGCCACGTTGACTTCAAGGAAGGAGACCAAGTCTGGCTTTACAACCCGCAGAGGAAGAAAGGACAGTCTCTGAAGTTACAGAGCCCCTGGGAAGGCCCTTATACTGTGCTAGAACGCCTCTCTGACGTGACTTACCGAATACGGAGAACGGAAAAGACCAAGCCGAAAGTTGTCCACGTCAACCGCCTATGGAGGTACCACGGTCCGGGAAACTACACCTGGAACAACCACAGACACCCAGCAGCCGACGAAAACGCAAGGGACGTCCAGGACCGAGAGGAGGTCGACGACGACATAAGCCTTCTGGACCTTTCAGCCGAGGGAGATAACCTCCCGGCTTCGGCAGATGTTCCAGGGACACCCCAAGAAGCGGACGACGACGAGGCGCACCAAGAGACAGACGTGCAGGAGGCACCGAGCAGAAGACAGAGACAACGCAGGCGTCCACAGCGATACGACGATTATTATGTTTTTGATTAATTCTCTTACGTTTGTATATAGTTAAGTGTGTGATCGGGACGATCACAATTAAGAGGGGGGGATAGTGTTGTGCTGGAAGCTTCCCCCGGCGACCACAGGCCTCTAGAAGGCTCCCGGAGAAACGAGCAAGGGGGCGGGGAGCAAGGCGAGCTGTCCGCTCCGCAGGGCGCGGCCAGGCGCCAGGCGGGAAGTGTTGCCAACTCGCATATATTTTTGCTACATGTTCTTGTGTGATCTAAAATATACTGTAACATTCTAGACTGTACTGTTCTGGATATATTAGGAGAAGAGGGCGAGAGAGTTCCAGTCTTAGTAAGCTAGTGGTAAGTGAAGAGTCAGAGTGAAGTGTACTACTAAGGAAGAATATTAAACTACAGAAGCTGTGCAAAGTGTTTACATATCTCCCTCCCACGGAGTCTCCTGACGGCGACACGGAACCCAAGTAACACGTCCGGCATAACACGTGGATCACTATGCCTTTTCATTTTTCACACTGAGCAGGCGATAAATACGATCCGTATTTTATTATAAGTGATTAACACGTACCGGCTTTCACTTCAGATGGATGGCAGTACTTCAGAGATGTATATGTGAATGCTGTCTAGCAGTGCGACTGTAGTAAAAGAAGTGAAGTTTCTTCGAAGGCTCTGCCATGTCATCACGTCGTATCTCCTGGTCTTTGCTCCTACTGTTACAAATTATTCCTTGTTGTTCTTGTTATACGGGACAGTAAAACTCTTAAGGATTGTATAAAAATTATTTACAGTCAATAATATATTTAACCTAAGACGAGTATAAGCATCATTTCAAATGTGGAATTTTATTCCACACCTACGTGGAATCCTCCTATAGGGGAAACGCAGGTTAATTTAAGGAAGCAAACATTACTTTCAAATTTCTGCATATTTTAACAAATACTACCATACATTTTTTATCATTTTGGTACATATATCTTTCCACAATGACACATGTTCTTGGAAGGGTGTGGATGTAGAAAATTTTTCCACGCTCAGGTGCCAGATGTCACAATATATCTACGCTAGCAGACGAATTTCCACGATACGGCAACTCTGACTGGCGATAATAACAAGACGGGGATCAGTCAACACCACCGATTCTCCTCACGGGTTCGAAGCGTGCATCGGCAACTCACATGAAGCGTCACGCGTGGATAAGTGGTAGCTACGGTGGCGCGATGTTCCTACGCACACAGAAACACACACACACACACACACACACACACACACACACACACACACACACACACACACAGTTATGTGAGGGTTGCCGGCGGCCCTTACACAGCCCCCCAAACAATAATCTACTGCAAGTAGATGAGAAAGACATTAGATAGGATTATGAGGGGGATCTACTAAGAAAATCAGCACCCACGTTGTCCTTACCAGCAATATGGACAACCCTGAATTTATAAGCTTGCAAGTGACCATCTGAGAAGTCTATCATTCTTTCCCTTGAATGTCGCCAAGTACACCAAAGGTCTGTGATCTACCTCTAAAATAAATTCTTTCCCTCTAAGATAATAATCAAACTTTAACACGGCAAATACAATGGCTAAACATTCCCTTTCGATGGTGGAGTACCTTCTTTCCCGATCAAGCAATTTCCTACTGGCATACGATACGGGATGGGGATGATCGTCGTAATACTGGAGCAGCACTGCTCCCAGCCCGTGGTTGGAGGCATCTGTTGTGAGTACAAAGGTCCTTTGATGGTTTGGAAGCCGAAGAACTGGAGCAATGGAGAGGGCAGACTTGAGGTGGGCAAAGCGGCTGAACAGATCTTCGCTCCAATGAAGAGGTTCTTTTACACCCTTCTTCAACAAGTCTGACAAGGGACCAGTATACTCAGATGCCTGTGGGATAAACATTTTGTAAAAAGATATTAACCCCAGGAAACTGCGCAGGAGCTTCTTAATGGAAGGGGGAGATGCATTGGTCAGGGCCTCGACCTTGTCGTGCAGGGGCCAGAGATGACTGCCATCCAGCCGAAAACCAAGATACTGGATGGATTCGACCCCAAAGCGGCACTTTGATGGCTTGACGGTGAGGTGATGGTCTCTCAGCTTGCTAAGGACGAAGCGAAGAGCGCCCAGGTGGCCTTCCCAATCCTTAGAGTGTATAAAGATGTTATCAAAATAAAAGCTTACATCAGGTAAATCGGCCAGGACAATCCTCATCAGCCGAATATGCGTGGCACAGGCAGTAACTAATCCAAATGGCATCCTAAGAAACTCCATCAGACCCAGGTGGGTAGGAAAAGAAGTTAAGGGTTTAGCTCTGTCAGACAGCGGTACTTGGTAATATGCTTTACACAAGTCCAACTCTGAGAAATACTTTTAGTCTGAAAACTTATACAAGTCTTCTTCCATATTGCAAGTAGGCTCAGCATGAAATACAGTGGCAGAGTTTAATTGACGATAATCACCTGCCATTCTAAAGGAGCCATCTGGCTTTCTTACCATCACTACAGGTGAAGAGTGCTGGGATGCGGAGCGTTGAATGATGCCTTGCTGCAGGAGTGTTTCCACCTCTTTCTCAAAATAGGGTTTGAGGTGAACTGGGACCGGATAAACCTTAGCCCGAACTCTGTCTCTGGTTGTGAGCGAAATGTCATGCTCTATGGTATTAGTGCAACCAGAAGTGTTAGAGAATACGTCGAGGAATTCACCTAGAAGGTCTCTTAATCCTTTATGTTGTAAATCAGCCAGGTGAGAACCGATCTCGAGTTCGGTGTTCTGCTGGTCGTCGGTCACACCATCAGGGGTCAGAGGCAACTGGTTAGAATAATCTTGGCAGTCGTCGACTTTGATGACTGGAGTAGCCTGCTTCTGCCCGTCTGCTTCTGGACTCGAATCCTCGAGTGTAGAGATCTCATCCAGAACAGATGCTTGCATGGATTGTACTCGACGAAAATACTTCTTTAACAAGTTCACATGATAAAATTTAGGACCTCTAGGAGTGTCAATTAAGTAATCAACTTTACCACGTCTCTCTAATACCTCGTGTGGGCCTTTCCATGCGATAAGAAACTTACTTGTTTCGCTCGGCAGCAATACGAGCACTTCATCTCCGGGCCGGAACTGACGGTCTTGTGATCTTACGACAAAGTAGGCTTTATATCGGCGGGCACTTATATTGGCATTTTGTGCAGCTATCTTGGCACACTCTGACAGCTTATCCCGGAGCTCAATCACATACTGGAAAAAGCTTCTCTCCTGCCCTTGGATGTTACGATCCTCCCACAAATCTCGCAGAGCAGTTAAAGGTCCTCTCACGGAACGGCCGTATAATAAATCAAATGCAGAGAAGCCAGTTCTGTCTTGGGGAATTTCTCTGAGGGCAAACAAAGTTGGTATTAAATATCTATGCCATTCCTTAGGTTTGTCTTCACAGAACTTCCTCAGTGAGGCCTTCAAAGGTCCATGAAGTCATTCAATGCGACCGTTGCTGCTGGGGTGGAAGGGTGTAGTAAAGATAGGCTTTACACCAAGTAGCTTATGTAGTTCTGCCATCAAGTTTGAGGTGAACTGAGTACCTCTGTCTGATAACACTTCCCGAGGAATACCAACACGGGAAAAGATGGAAAGTAGGGCTTCATCCACAGCTGTAGAATCAATATCCTTTAGGGGTACTGCTTCCGAGAAACCCGTAGCAAAATCAATCAGAGTTAGTATATACCTGTGACCATCTGAAGACGGAGGTGACAAGGGACCCACCAGATCAATGGCAACCCTGTAAAATGGTTCCGTAATTACTGGCATCGGCTTCAGAGGAGCCGGGCGAACCCTTCACTTAGCAGAGAACCGCTGGCACTTGTCACAGGAACGGCAAAATGCTCTTCTATCCACTCTCATTCCTGGCCAGAAGAAATGTTCTAGGATTTTCATCGCGGTCTTTCTGTGGGAGAAGTGGCCAGCGAAAGGGCTCTCATGGGCAACAGATAGGATGATCTGGCGACAGTCACGAGGGACAACCAGTGTTAACTTCCCTACCTTATCAGGTCTACTAGACGTTAGACACTTGCGGTACAGAAGACCGTCAATCATAATGAACTGAAAGGTGGAGCCATTCCTAACTTGGTCAATAACAGCAGAATCAGCCTTACCCCTTATCTCGTTGAGAGAAGTACACGACGCCTGTAACTGTCCGAACTCATCAGGAGTTATAGACAGTGGCTGCAAGGCTGGTAGGGCAAGGGGGTGTAGACGCTTCATTTTACTGGAGCGTGTTGATACAGCATGTACCTGTGCAGAACGGGTGTGTTTGGCAGGATGTTCATCAATGGTAGCGACTGGGGCAACAGGTGGCTCGGGCACGTCAGGAGTGCAGGCATCCTCTGGTGAAATCTGACATACAGAAGAGGTGCAAGGAGGCCGTGGAACACTTTCTAGAACAGCAGGCTGGATGTCCGGTAGAGAAGTCTGGAAGTTATCAGAATCATTTGGGGCTTTTACCTCTGTAACGTTTCCAATTAAGGCAGTAGCAAACTTAATAGGGGCCCGGACTACGTCCGTCCATCCAGTATAATATGGACATCTAAGATAACAACGCAATACCAGGAACTCATCGACACGCCCCAAATAATCTGCGACATGAGCTACTTAACAGTTACTAACATCAGCGTCAGGCAGGGCCTCCTCAGAGACGATGATACATGAACAACCAGTATCTCTGATAATGGATGAAGTCCAGGCACCATTAATAGTGCCGGAAGCTCTGTAATTAGGATCACCAGGATCCCCCAACAGAAACCTATCTTATGTGCCTGAGCAGCGGTGCTGTCCTTGAACGCTCTGGGGTTCTTGGGGCATCGAGGCCGAATATGGCCCTCTTATCCACAATTGTGACACCGTATAGCCGACGAGCTGGGAGTACCCTGAGAAGGTTGTGTTTTAGATAAGGAGAAAGATGGCTTAGAGGGTTTCTTACTAAAGAGATGGCCAAATTGAGGCTTGGAGTATACATTGTGAGCAGACGCCCAATTGTCAGCAAGCTGTACAGCAGCCAACAGAGTAGTTGGTAGACGTTCCTTCACAAAGAGACGCAAATCTGTGTTGAGGGACGATAGGAATTGATCAAGTAACATGAAGTCTTTGAGAGAGTCATGATCATCGGTAACATTCGATGTCTCTAACCAGGCCTGAAATAGTCTAGTTAAATGAGTAGAGAACTGCTGGTAACTTTCCCCACTCCTAATTTTAGCACTGCGAAACTCCGACCGATAACCGTCTGGAGTCTTATGGAACCCGGTGAGGAGTGCTTTCTTAAGGAGGGGATATGAACTTGTAGTTTCAGGTGATAGAGAAATATATATATCAGCAGCCTTACCAGTAAGCAAACTACCAAGTCTTACTGCACAAGTATCAGAAGGTACTTTAAGCAAATCAGCAACTCTCTCAAACCGTACCAGATAAGAAGCAATATCTTCTCCCTCTTTATACTCAGGTAAACGGGGCTTACTTACATTTTCCTCGTGAGACATTGTCTGAGGAGTAGATGAACCCTGTGCAGCTATACGAGCGAGTTAAACTTCCTTTTCAGCCTCCACCCTCAGTCGTTCCTTTTCAGCCTCCACCCTCAATCGTTCCTTTTCAGCCTCCACCCTCAGTCGTTCCTTTTCAGCCTCCACCCTCAATCGTTCCTTTTCAGCCTCTAGGTTTGCCAATCTTTCTGTCTCCTGCATTCTCGCTAGTTCCAGCCTTTCCTGTCGTTCCTGTTCTTTCCTTTTCTGGCGTTCCTGTCGTTCAGCAGCACGTTCCTGTTCTTCTTTCCTTTCCTGTCGTTCAGCAGCACGTTCCTCACGCAGAATGTTCTGCTGCTGTAGCACAAACTTACCAATATCATCGCCAGAGAGACCCAAACTCACTGCTTGAGCTTTCAAAGCTTCCAAATCTGAGAGAGACATGTTGATGAGAAGCACAGGCAAATGCTTAAATAGGAAGTATAAACTATACCTGGCAACAATGCACAGACGTACAGTTATAAGGCGGCGAAAGTGCAACACTGTAAGCCGTCCTTGGGGAACAACAGTATAGTAGTTACCCCTATAAATCAAAAGAAAATTAGTAACAACCGGCAACGATACTCGAGGAAGGTATAATAACCAACCTATTCGTCGATAAGCAAACAACTCACTGGACGCAAGTTGGAAAACACAATGGTTATGGTAACCAGATCACTCTTCCATCAACGGTCAAACAACCAATACAACACTGTGGAAAGAGTAATACCTCGCTTCCGGGCCTCAGACAACGAGGGCGCGCTCAAGGCGACTTATAAACCATCCACTCACTGAGAAACTCATCATAATTCTATCCTGGCGAGGTCGCCACAATGTAAAGGCTTAGAGATTGCGAGAGCTACGTTCGCCTCCAATGCCGAAGGTTCAGGATAGAAAATGATAGGTATCTCAGGAAGTGGGAAGGCAAACACTTGCTAACTTAACCTTAGGTTTATTAAATAAGTTAATAACACTGACATAACTCCTCCAACACGTACAGTAATCTAACCGTCTAGCATCCTCTCCACACAAATGCTACTACCTAAATAGTAATCACATTACAGGCAGCTAAGAAAAGAGCACGAATAATCACGGGAGAGTAATGATAGAGAAGGTTAGACTTACCTGGTGCGGAGTCGTATACACGGAAGTCAATCAGGACAACCGAGGAACACTGTGCACACAATCACCACAAAGGTGTAACAAACATCAACAATGAACTCCCCCAAACACTGAACTCCCCCAAACACGTAACAGTGATATAACCGTCTATTACTCCTCACCATAGTAGTTCAAGTATAGCAACAACACAGCCTTTAGGCCATCACTGTGGGGAGGTTAAATAGAACGAGGTTAAAGATCACCTGGTGTGGGGTCGTGACAGTAGCACAGATGTAACGTAGCACAGCTCAAGACGAGACCAGAGGCGGCAAGATAAGAGTTCCGTCCCCTCTCTAAACAGCGGCTTCAACAGGCAGAGAGAGAATCACTTCAGCCCACGAAAGTGATGTCTTCTAAATGAGAACCTCAGCGGAGTGGTATGGATGTATGTTGCCGGCAGAAGGCTGGAGGTCACTGGCGATAATAACTAGGGGTGGGCAGGTACCGGTACCAGTACCGGTACTAACGGTACCAGCTAAACGGTACGGTACCGGTACCAGATTGCTCGGTACCGGTACCAGTTGCTCGGATTTATTTATTGGATTTATTGATAATTCTTCATGTCCGATTTTTTTTTTAGGTTGCTAATAAATATTGTTATTGTTATTAGACCATAATCGAGTACATCCATAACAACTATACATGCTATTTTTTTTTATCGGAAAAATAAATATTCACTTCATTCAGAGAGAGAGAGAGAGAGAGAGAGAGAGAGAGAGAGAGAGAGAGAGAGAGAGAGAGAGAGAGAGAGAGATCACCACTCAGTGAGTGGATGCGCATCTCGATCATACTGATTATAATCAATTTTTGTTTAAATACCTCGGTCATGGGCGAGTGCCGAGCGTACTAAGAATTTATATTAGTATGCATGGCGTAGTGCCGAGTGATCATTGCTTCTGAACCCGCGATCATGAGGCTTCGCGGTACCAGTACCGATACCAGGTACCGGTACCAGGTATCGGTACCTGGTACCGCGAAGAATCGATCCCTCGCGGTACCCGGTATCGGTACTGGTACCGCGAAGCATCATGATCACTTGAGTTCCGGTAAGCTTAATGATCACTCGGCACTGCGCATTGCCGCTAGTACCGGTACCGTTTGGATCTTAGTGACGCTCGGCGCTCGCCCGCCTCCATGCGGTATGGGCCCTGTGTGTAGACGCTGAGTCACTGCCCCGCTGACCGTCTCCCCAAGTTCCCACCATTTTGTCCTGCTTTCCGTTTCCATCACAGCTCCCGTTTCCATTATTTTATTATTTTATTTATTTATTGGAGTTACTGGATAATTCTTCATGTCCGATTCTTTTTCTTTTTTAGGTTGCTAATAAATATTTTTATTGTTATTAGACTATGATCGACTACATCCATAATAACTATACATGCTATTTTTTTATCGAAAAAATAAATATTCACTTCATTCAGAGAGAGAGAGAGAGAGAGAGAGAGAGAGAGAGAGAGAGAGAGAGAGAGAGAGAGATTTACATAAAAAATCAGACCACACAGACCCCATGGTCCAGACTAGGTGGTCTGTCCTTAAACCTAAGTGATTTTACATTAATCAGAAGGCTCCAAAACGTTGCATTTCTACTCTAGTTGATATTAAATTGAAGGAGAGAGAGAGAGAGTTTTCTTTACAGGAAATTTATTTGGGAATTTCATCAGAAGTCATTAAGAAAAAAAAACTCCTTCGGGTACCGGTACCGGTACCGGTACTAACGGTACTTGAGTTTTCGGTACCGGTATTACCGGTACTCAAATAAACGGTACTTGCCCATCCCTAATAATAACAAGACGGGGATCAGTCAACACCACCGATTCTCCTCGCGGGTTCGAAGCGTGCATCGGCAACTCACGTGAAGCATCACGCGTGGATAAGTGGTAGCTACGGTGGCGTGATGTTCCTACACACACAGAAACACACACACACACACACACACACACACACACACATAGTTATGTGAAGGTTGCCGGTGGCCCTTACACAGTTAATAAAGTCCTTAATGAACCCTGACTCATCCTTCCAGGTGGGACAGGTAATGACAAGGGACGGCTTGTCCGCCCTCGTATGGAGTATGTATCACATGTGTGTGTGTGTGTGGGTGGGGGGGAGGGGGGGGGGGGCCTTCACACACACACACACACACACACACACACACACACACACACACACACACACACGGCCCGGTAGCTCAGTGGATAGAGCATCTGCCTCACAACCAGACGGACCGGGGTTCTGTTCCCCGGCCGGGTGAAGATAAGTTGGGTCTATGGTTGGGTTTATCTTCTTTCACGTGTAGCCCCTGTTCACCTAGCAGTGAGTATAGGTACGCGACGTCAGGCAAGGAGTTGTGACCTCGTTGTCGCGGTGTGTTGTGTGTGGGTGGTCTCAGTCCTACCCAAATATCGGTACTATGAGCTCTGTGCTCTTCCGTAGGGGAACGGCTGGCTGTCTCTCGAGACCCGCAGCAGACCAAGAGGTGAATTACACACACACACACACACACACACACACACACACACACACACACACACACACACACACACAACTTTCTTGGACAGAGTGGAGTCAAAGGCTCTTCGTCTCATCAACTCCCCTCCTGTTGTTGACAGTCTTCTATCTCTTAAATTGTTGCCTCTTTCAGTCTTCTAACGATATTTTTATGCTGACCGCTCTTCTGAACTTGCTCACTGCATACCTCTCCCCCTCCCGCGGTACCGCTGCACTCGACTTTTTACTCTGGCACATCCTTATACTGTCCAAATCCCTTATGCAAGAGTTAACCAGCGTCTTCATTCTTTTATCCCTTACACTGGTAAACTCTGGAACAATCTTCCTTCAACTGTATTTCCTCCTGCCTACAACTTAAACTCGAAATTTCAATACACCTCTCCTCCCGAAATTGACCTGTCTTTTGGCCACTCTTCTCAACTCTTTTATAGGGGTAATGATAAGCGAGATTTTTTTTTATGATATTTTTTCTGCTTTTCAGCAGCTTCCTTTAATGTAAAAAAAAAAATTGGGTAAAGGACAGATTGAGGATAATTATGGGGAATGTGACAGCTGAGTGTTATCGAAGAATAGAGGAAAGGTGTCAGGAAGAAAATTTATCGAGTAAACAGGTGTAGAAATTGAGTTCTTAGGCACTGAAGGACACCAAGTTTCTTCTGCCCCAATCGGGAATGATAGCAAGGTCTGAGGTTAAGCGTTCTGCAGCCTCCAGTCTAGAGGGTCTTGTAATTCCTGTTGTGAGGGTGTTTTGCCAAAAGATGTTAGGTAATGCAGAGTAGAGTCCTCGGCGTAGGAATGGGATTAACAGTTTGTTTTGGAAAGATCATTAATGAACAGCAGAGCGTGAAATATAGGACAGAGCCCTGCGGGACACCACTGTTGTTAGGTTTAGGAAAACAGTGACTGTCTACTAAAGCAGAGATAGAACGGCCGGAAAGGAATGTGGAGATAAATGTAAAGATAGATGGATAGAAACAGTAGGAAGGTAATTTATAAAGCAAAGATTTGTGCTAACAATGTCTTAAAGGTGTGTTATTTGAGATGTGTGCTGTTGCCGTGGGCAACATGAGATAGTTTTGTTAGTATCACGTTCGAGAATTGTTGGACTCATCGGCATCTTTCCTTTCTTCTGCAGACAATCAACGGAGAGGAATTGAAGGTCTGAAGCGGGATGCCAGCAGCTCACCCACGAAAATTAAGGCCGATACCGCCGCCCCACCACCAAGGAGAGAAAACATCCCCTGCAATGGAGAGGTCAAGTTTTAGTTTCCAAGCCTTCTGTTTTTCCGTGCGGTACCGCCAATGTATAATGTGCTTAGGACTATATTATATATTTACACAAAGTTGCTATAGATCTGCTCATCAATAATCGATTTATATTGATGAAGATGGAAGGTTATTTACTTATTTTATCATTGCGTCATTGTAGTTTTTTTTTTATTTTTTATTATTGTATTCTGTGTTCTTTGTTAGTGATGTATATACCCCGAGATAAGGAGACAATGTGTTGAAAATGACTTGGCCTTTGGTCGTGTCTGGCACTTTTTAACAGCAAAATATCTCCAATATTTCACCTTCGTTTTCAAATCGAACAATTGCCAGCAGCTGAGCTTTACATGTTATGTCTGTTGACTTATCCACTTGGATGGCAAAATTTGTGGTTTTCAGTATTTCAGACAAAATACCTGAAATATTGTGGGACCTGTCGTCCACACGCCTACTAACTGTATGGGACCTGTCGTCCACACGCCTACTAACTGTATGGGACCTGTCGTCCACATGCCTACTAACTGTATGGGACCTGTCGTCCACATGCCTACTAACTGTATGGGACCTGTCGTCCACACGCCTACTAACTGTATGGGACCTGTCGTCCACACGCCTACTAACTGTATGGGACCTGTCGTCCACACGCCTACTAACTGTATGGGACCTGTCGTCCACACGCCTACTAACTGTATGGGACCTGTCGTCCACACGTCTGCGATAGTTGTGATCCATTTTCATCCTCCTCCTCTCTACTGATGCTTTCTTTCCAAACAATTCAACGTATTCCATCCTCTACCGACCGTATCACAACAGTGTTACCTGGGTAGGATTACAAAAACAGATGCACAACGATACTCAAGACTGACAATGTGAAACAGAACGGTTCGACCGGGACTTTGGACACGTTTTCGTATAATTCATGACTGACACTGTCTTGCATGTCTGCTTAGGCTCAACGCTGCTGACTGGTTGACTGAGAATAAAATCCAGGCCATTTCTGTTCAAGCTGTGTAAACTGAGATAACCGTCATTTGTAAAAAAAACATTTATTTCATGATTTCCGTAACCCCTAATGATGGTCTTGGAACCTTGGTTGAAAATCTCTGTATTAGGTAGTGGCAGATTGAAAGCAAGGCGAAAATAAACCTAGCAATGGAGGACCTCGCGTTCTTATAGATACTATGGTTTTCTCGATGCGAGCATCACTGTTGTTCTACAGTTTGGTTGTTTGGGTTGCTGAGAGTTTGATCCATGCGATCCACGGACGACGAGGAGACTCATTCACGAGTTGGTCAGACGCTGTTACAGGCCAGCCAGGAAAGAAAAACTGACGCGAATCAACAGAGATTTAGTCTGAGTTTTGCCTTAAAGTATATAGGAGCAAAGGTTAATTTTGGAACACAATAGCATTTACGGATGAGAAATGCTTCCCGTCGGTGGAATCAGGATCCAGGAGACATAAGGTATGATGCAAAGAGTATACAGGAAAGGGTCAGCAGTGATTTAGTGAGCTGCTATTTTGGGGATGCAAGTGAGTGACTGGACCGGGGGAGTTAACGAAAATAAAGGGACAGGGCAAAAATACAGTGACGTTAGTAAATGTCCTATTACCATCCATGCGACATACTGCAATCCCGCACACTTATCCGATTAAACTTATTCACGCCAGAAGTCTTGTGCATATGTGCAGAGTGGTCCAGGATTGCGTAAGGCAGCATTCAGAAGTCGACGTCTTCGATTGACGTTCAAATGTTTGTGATATGAACTCAGTGGAGAATTCACGGGCCATCGTGTGCAGGGACTGGGACATCGGTGAAGAAGAAAGTGTTCAGTCACAAAGTCCATGAAAGTTGGGAGTGTCAGGAACCGTCCAACCATCTGTCATAATCTAGCGGCATCACTAGCAAGGAGGATTGCTGGTGTTATTGAAACTCAGGTTCGCAGGATCTTGAATTGATGTGCTTGCATCATTTTGCATGATTTTCGGTGAGTGTGCTTATAGCAGCTTTGATACTGGAGCGTATTATATTCAGTACTAGATGTGTAGATATTGTATGCATTGATATACCTATAGCTTAGAATTAGTTTTCTGTATGTCAGGTTTATCTTATGTTTCACCTGAGAGGATTGACTGACAAAGGGGAATTATTCACTGTGGGATATTTTAATTTAATTCCGAGAATGAAGTCCTCAAGCGTTTTGTCTTTCCTCATTGAACTCAAAATCATCATGATATTAATCATTACCTGTAATTTGTCGGACATGAGTCGTAAAGATGCAAAATACGTGTGGCTCTTATACAACACTAGAGTATACAACGAAGAATCTCATTTATGGAAACATTTAAGTAACCTAACCATTTCCATATCAGTGAGTGAAAAAAACTTTCTAGCAATATTGTTCCTTATCTCCCCATCCATCAATAAAGTAAGTACCCCCTCCGACACCACCTCTCCAGCCACCCCGCATCGTGCTCCTCTCCTCACGAAGCATTGTTGTTTTAACCTCAGCTGGTGACTCATAGTACTACGGGACGAGGACAATCTTTTGATAGCGAGTCCACAGCTACAATTGCATGCAGTACTCGCCCTTTAACTTCGTATTTATTCCTCTGCCTTATTTTTCATAAATTTTAATTTCTTACATTATATCAACTGATTGCCATTGAATTGAATGATTGAGATATTCTGTCAAATATGTGTGTGTGTGTGTGTGTGTGTGTGTGTGTCACCCAGAGGTTTTGAAGGCCGAGGGTCGAGGTGACGGTGAGCCTGGTGGGACGGTTGGCGCAGGAGGTGGCGTTGGGGATCGCCGCGTCCAGCCAATGACTGTACAGCCCTGCCTCCGTCACCGCGCGGATCCTGTACGGACGAGGAAAAATACGGCACTGCTGTGTTTCCCAGGACACCAACTCATCCTTAAGGTGATGGTAAAAGGACTAAGCAAATATAAATAATATAAAACACGAAGATGAAAGAAGTGACAGAAGATAGACAACCAGTGAACAGAGATGCAACTCAGGATTTATTAGATAGCCATGCAGGAAACCACCCAGTATTTCTCTGTTTGCCAGCAGCCCAGGTCACCGGCGGCGGAGAAAGATGAGGATTATGTAAGAGGGTTGATTATGTAAGAGGGTTACTCATATGCAATTTCATTAATACTGTTACGCCACCCCCCACCACACACCATCCACGAGCAGGCAGGCGCCGTGATCCCCAGAACAACCACACGGGCACCAGTCACTGACAACGGCCCACACAGAACACCGAGGGGAGTGGGCACGAGGCAGGGTAAAAAGGATACACGTTCAACACTAATTTCTAGTTTAATGACAGGTTCCTCACACAGTACAGCAACTCTCAAGGGCACAGAACAGTTAATCAGGCACACAGAGGCACGACAGACTCGCACACAGCTCACGAACGGGGCATTCAGCTGAACCCCCGCCAGCCCAGACACGCGTCTTGCTCACACTCGCTTCCGCTCGCCACCCTCAACTGCCCCTCAGCGCCTCTCGCTCGCAACACGTAGAGTTGCACCATGCTGAGCTAACATTGCATCATGCTACAATTTCATCACATAACACATACAATCACACACATACAGTATATTCGTAACAATACTATATACAGTAAGGAACTGAATGCTTAACAAAAATTATGTTATGAAATGATAGCAATATAGATTTATTTATATCATTGATACTTTTATTTAAATTGCATATTGAAAACAATTTTATTTGATAAAGCAACATTGATTAATGTAATTAAAGTATTTTCTTTTCAATTGATACATGACCTTGGACTTATAAATACCTTCATATATAACAATTTCGTGTTCCCTCAATATATTTCATAGAAGCTTCATTGTAAATCATTACCATCATCAGCTTCAAATATTACAAATCCACCGCAAAACAAAAGCGTGTCCAAACGTTCTCCACTTATCTCTGTCTTGTTCGTCTACTTCATACTCCTGTATTAAGGCTTTACCACCACCCGTTCACCGGTTACTCTGTCCTCCGTACTACTAAAATTTCTGGGTTGCAACTTTATTACATTTTTTGTTTGTTTGTTACGAGATATGACAAGCCCAAGTCCTTTTCTTATGTGAATAGTAATCGAAATATATTCAGCTTTTTTTCTGTCCACTAACCCATGGTGCTTGATCTCTTTCTCTCCATGTCATACCCAACATTTTTTTTTTCCATTCTTCTTTATGAGCTTCTTACCTTTCCCTCTTCATACGCTGTGTTAATTTGGTAACTGTATATTGGAACTTGCAAGGTACAATGATTGTATAGTTCAGCATTTCCCATCCTAAGAGAAATTTCCCCCTGGGTGAAATTCCAGGGGGGAAATTAAACCTGAGGGAAATAAAAAAATAACTGGCAATTAGTTGACTGAAATTTTTTTTCGTAGAATGCTACTATTGACTTTTCCTCAAGTATAGAAAATTTAAATTCAACATTTATGTAATGAGTGTAGTCAACCGCGAATTTTTCTGGGATGAAATATGTAACTTTTTTTTGTAGGAGTAGGTAGGAAGACACCTACCGAGCGGGCGTGAGCTACTCCCGGTGAGGATATATGGGAGGCGAGGAGGGTGCTGAAGCCCTTCAATGACTCTTCCCATGTCCTCACTAACCGTTTCCCTTTTGTCTCATCTACACCAGAGAGTAGTTCAGCATGCTCTCTAAAGACAGATCCTCTCTCTTTCTACACCACACTACATTTACACAACACACACACCTTTTCCCAAAATTTAAAATTCAAAATGGCGCACAATAACACTGCCTCGGAGTCCCCGCCTGGGGGACCATAAATTCCCCCAAGGAGGACTCCCCTTCTGGCTGCCGACTTGAGAGGTGTCCTGATAACTCCTAGAACCTCCTCCTTATCAAATTCTGCAACATTCGCGGTCTTAGTTCTAATTTCCATTCTGTGGAACACCATCTCTCCTCCTCTAAACCTCACCTTCTCTTCCTCGCTGAAACACAGGTTTCTGAGGCTACTGACAGCCATCTCTACTCTGTTCCTTCCTACTATCTCTATCCTAAATTTCAATCCAAAGCTGGATGTTGCGCCTACGTGCGCAACGACATCACTTGCTCTCGTGCCCACGACCTTGACTCTTCTGAATTTTCCACCATCTGGCTAAGACTTCATTCTCATTCTATTACTAAATACATCTGTGCTGTTTATCTCTCACCTAACTCTACTAACTATGTAAAATTCTTTGACTATTTGAACTCTGGAACACATCTTGACTCACTCTCCCTTCGCTGAAATCTCTATCTTGGGAGATTTCAATGTTCATCACCAGCTTTGGCTTTCATCCTCTTTCACTGATCAGCCTGGTGAACAAGCCTACAACTTTGCTCTCCTCAACGATCTAGAGCAGTTGGTTCAGCACCCTACACGTATTCCCGACCGTCTTGAAGAGAGGCCCAACATTCTAGACCTCTTCCTTACCTCTAATCCTTCTGCTTACTCTGTCAAAGTGTTCTCTCCGTTGGGCTCCTCCGACCACAACCTTATTTCTGTATCCTGTCCTATCGCTCCTGTTCATCCTCTGGACCCACCGAAGAGGCGATGCTTCGGGCATTTTTCCTCAGCTCGGTGGGACGACCTGAGGATGTACTTTTCCGATTTCCCGTGGAATGATTACTACTTCCAGGAGAGAGACCCCTCTGTGTGTGCCCAGCGCATCACAGAGGTGATTGTCTCTGGATTGAGGCATATATTCCACGTTCTTTCTCTACTCCTCATGCTAAAAAGCCTTGGTTGAATCATGCTTGTTTTCGTGCTATTAAAGATAGAGAGGTAGCTCACAAAAGGTTCCAGAGCCTTCGCACTCCTATTAACCATGAAATTTACATTTCAGCCCGGAATCGTGCCAAATCTATTCTCCGACTTACCAAAACCTCTTTCATCAATAGAAAATGTCAACACCTTGGTTTTTCTAATTCTTCCCGTGACTTCTGGCACCTAGGCAAAAATGTCTCCACCAATTTCACTTCTTCCTCTTTCCCTCCTCTCCTTAACCCTGTCCCCGCTGAGGGGAGTTCCTTGCCGTGGTAGCGGGGCTTGAAGCCTGGTCGGCAGCACCACCTACTTAGGTGGTCCGTCCACCTCTGTAGGGCTTGCTGTTTGTCGGCCAGAGTGGACTAAACACTCCCCCGTCACTACTGGTACTGGAGGCTTACCAGTGGTGACGTATGTGCCTGCCCGACTACCATCAAGGGCATGGCTGAGCCTCCCCACGTGTTTGCCGTGCGTGGCGTCCCGTACACTCCCCGCGCCCTCTCGTCTGGGAGTTGAGTCCACCGCGGGGCAGGGTGTAGTTCCCTTCGGTGGACAACACGCTCCTTTGGCGGGAGGGTTGGGGTAAGACGGGTGGTCTTGTGTGGCCCCGCTCTATCAATCGGCTGGTCATGCGTTGGCTAGGGTCGAGTGGCTGTTGTCTGGTGGGCACCGCAATGGTCCCGCGGCTGCCGCCTCACACCAGGCAGCTGCCACGTATACTTCCCCCACTACCCCTGAGGCTGCTGTGAGCTGTTGCTCCAGCATTAGCCTCCCCATGTTGGGCTCCGTGGTGGGGGGGGGCGCAAGTGAAATAATTGTCACCTTTTATGGCATCTAAATCCCCGAATTTACCTCGGCCTACATCCCTACCTGACCTCCGACCGTCCCCGGAAACCTCTTCTCGGCCTTCCCTCATCGCCACCCTGGAGCCGTTTCAGGCTCCGAGTGGCACTAAAGGGGCATCTGCCTCTTCTTTCTTAATCCCCAGACCCGGTGGCTCCCGGACCAAGAGCCGGAAGCAGGGACCAAAGAATGTGCCAGTCTCGCAGAGTTCTCAAGTTGAGGTCCTGCCCGGTCTATTTGAATCTGTATCCTATGACAAATACATCACCGTAAAGTCCCTAGATGGTCGATCTGTTAATGATCTCGACATTTTCGAAGTCCACCGTGAACTTGTCAAGACTTGCGGCAGAGAGCCGAAGATGCTTCCGCAGGGAGATGGCAGCCTTCTTGTGGAAGTCTCTTCTCCTGAAGAGTGAAAGACTCCGTGCCCTCACCTCAGTTCCCGGGCTGCAGTATCATGTGCCCCATGCTACCATGAACCAATCGCGCGGCGTGGTATTTTCAAGAGACCTCCTTCGTTACTCGGAGGAGCGCCTGGTTAAGGAACTCGAGGAGTATGACGTTGTTGCGGTGAGGCGTGTCCACAAGAAAGAAGAAGGAGCACTGACACCCACACCCACACTATTCATAACTTTTAATCGGCTAGAGCTCCCTAGAACTGTAAAATTGGCATGGTTAAACCTCCACGTGAAACCATATGTCCCAAACCCCAGACGTTGTTTCCATTGCCAGTTATATGGACATGTGACTCGGACATGCCGCCGCCTGCAGAATGGTCTCCCTAAAGTATGCGTCACCTGCGGTAGGGATGACCATGGTGAGGAGTGCCCTGGCCCTGTTCGGTGCTACCACTGTGCCGAGCCCCATCCAGCTTCATCGAAAGAGTGTGATCGCCTTAGATTTGAGAGAGAGGTGCTTACCATTCGAAATACCGAGAAATGGTCTGTGGTAGAGGCAAAGCGACTCGCCCTTACCAGGCTGTCTAGTCCTGGTAGAACCTATGCCTCAGTTCTCCAGTCACACGCTCAACGCCGTCTCAAAACCTCCCAGGATATGTCGTGCCCTGCAGCTCCCATCGTTTCTGTGTCGACGCCTTTACCTGAAATCACACCAAATCGTGTCCCGCTCCGAACAGAGCCACAACAACAGAAACGTTCACGCAGTGAGGAGTCTCTCGATGAGACTCCCCCTACCAAGCTGCAAACTCCGGCGCCAGTTGTAGGATCGCCGGAGGTACCCCGGGCGTCGGCTGCTGCCGCCGCCCAGGCGCCCGCTGCTCCGGCTGTCTGTGGGCCGGAGTCTGCTGGTGCTCAGGCTTGCGGTGCGTCGCTGCCGGCGCCCGTGGCCTCAACCTCCGGAGAGTCTTCTCCGGGGACCTCCTCTGCTTCCTCCTCCTCTGCTGCTACCTCAGAGTGGCGGACGGTTGGGAGAGGCGGAGAGGAAGACGCCGGCAGCAGTCGCGGGCAGGAGGGTAGTTGAATGCCCCCAGCCTGCCAATCGGTCTGCGGTACATATGGTATCGCAACCAGCTACAGCTCGGACCAAGGGTCCTTTAATGAAGGGTGATGGCCCCTTTAAAAGGAACCCAGTAGGTGCAGGGCGATTCCTCTCCGGAAGAGCCCCAAAGCACCTCACTAAGTAATCATCTTCAATATCGTGCAGTGGAACTGCCGTGGTCTGCGTGCCAATTGGGAAGAGTTGCTCAGTCTTATAGCCCGTTATTCCCCAGTATGCATTTGCATTCAGGAGACCATGGTAGGAGAAAGTACTCCTTTTGGGCCTCCTGGTTACCATATTTTATATTCTTATCCTCTACAAGACCAAGGGAATCGTGGCGGCAGAGCCATACTGGTCCGCCGTGATATCCCTTTCTCACGCGTAAGGTTGTCAGCTCCCTTCCAGGCGGTCAGCATCCAGCTCTTTCTCCCACGACAGTACACAGTTTGCAGCTTATACCTTCCTCCAAGCGCTCATGTAGAGAGGAGGATCTTGATAACTTGATCGCTGATCTTCCTGCCCCTTTCCTCTTACTAGGCGATGTGAATGGCCGTCATCCACTGTGGGGAGACTGCACCACTAACCCTCGAGGCGTGATGCTGGCATCTGTGGTAGAAGATGAGGAACTGGGAGTTCTTAATTCTGGAGATATGACGCACTTCCATAGCCAAACGGGTATTTTTACGGCTATCGATGTGTCTTTGTGTTCTTTAATATTATTTTAGATTTCAACTGGAAGGTTTTACCGAACTTGCATGGAAGTGACCACTTCCTATTGTTTTATCGTCAGCCAAGGGCGAACCACGCACTCGCCTCCCACGCTGGCGTATAGATAAAGCAGACTGGCAACTCTTCAAACAGCTAAGTTCCACTGCACGGTCTTTAGATGACTTCAGCAGCACTGGCGAAGCGGTGGCATATTTTACTACCTTACTACACTCGGCAGCCATATTAGCATTTCCAAAGACTTCTGGTCACTTTCCCAGACGTCCCATGCCTAGTGGACCCCTGAGTGAGCCGCTTCTGTGAAGGCAAAACGAGCCGCTTTCTCACGCCTCTGCCGACATCGTGGAGATCCACATTACTTAGAAGCCTTCAAACGGGCGCGTGCCCATGCCCGACGGGTCCTTAAAGAGGCCCGTCGTGCTTCGTGGAAGGCATACGTATCCACCCTAAACAAGGAGACGTCCCTAGCGCAGGTATGGAAACGAGTGAGGAAAATCTCTGGGAAATATACCGTCACTTCCCCTCCTGTCCTTTCAGAAGCATGAAGGAACGTGGACGAACCTATTTCAGTTGATCAAGTCATTGCCCAACATTTTACAAATGTATCTAGGAAAGACACTACATCTCCTTCGGGACGCCATCGTCGGCGCTTGAGTCTGCTGGCCTCAGTTTTGCTTCTAATAACGGCGAGTCGTATAATGCCCCTTTTTCTAGTCTTGAACTCCGTTCAGCTCTAAACCAGTGCCATGACTCGTCACCAGGTCCCAATGACATCCCATACTCCTTTTACGTCATATTCCTGACGAATCACTTATGTTTTATTGTCTCTTTTTAATAGAATTTGGTATACCGGTGATTATCCGTCTTCCTGGAGCGTTGCCGTTATTATTGCAATCCCTAAGCCTGGAAAGGACCACCGGCAGGCAACAAATTACCGTCCCATATCACTCACTTCATGCCTTTGCAAGGTTATGGAGAAGATGGTGAATGGGCGGCTCATGTGGTACTTCGAGTAAGGGAATATTTTATCACAAGGACAATATGGTTTTCGCAAATGCGATCCACCTCAGACGCCCTTCTATCTATGTAGTCATCAATATTTGAGGCCTTCGCCACCAACCAACACCAAGTTACAGTGTTCTTTTATTTTGAAAAATCGTATGACACTGCCTGGCGTCATGGCATCTTACTTTCCTCCATGAGTTTGGTCTTCGTGGCCGGCTCCCGATTTTATCAAACAGTTTTATCGAATCGTTTCTTGAGGGTGAGGGTTGGAGACATGCACTCTGATGCTCTTCTTTTAGAAGATGGTGTGCCGCAAGGGAGTATTCTCAGTGTTACTCTCTTCGCCGTGGCCATCAACAGCGTTATTAGTGTACTACCAGAAGGAGTCCGAGGAGTTTGTATGTAGATGACCTGTCCATCTCAGTCTCTGGATCCAGGATGTCACTGATAGAACGAAAATTACAGCTGGCACTTAACAGGATATCCACGTGGGCTGAAACTCAAGGTTTTCGGTTCTCCCAAACTAAGACTGTGGCCATGCACTTCTGCCGTATTCATGGAGTCCACCCGGACCCAGACCTATACTTCTACGGTCGCAGAATCTCATGTGTGGAGGAGACCCGATTTCTTGGGCTGATATTCGATGCAAGGCTGACCTGGGTCCCTCACCTCCGGTATATCAAGGCAACTTGTTTGAAGGTAATTAACCTCCTTAGAGTTTTAGCCCATACCTCTTGGGGTGCGGATCACCAGACCCTCCTCATGTTGCACAGATCACTTATACTTCCGAAACTGGAGTATGGGTGCGAGATATATTCATCTGCGTCGGATGCTCGTCTCCGTATGTTGGACTCTGTGCATCATACTGGGGTCCGTCTTGCTACAGGAGCCTTTAGGTCATGTCCGATTGCTAGTATGTTAGTGGATGCCGGCATGCATTCCTTGGACCTGCGCCGGAGGTCTTTAATGCTGAGATGCTGGTATCGGACTCACCGCCTTCCAGATTCTGTGCCTTGTGTTACCGCCTCCCAAGATTCTCGCTCTCGCGTGTATGACGCTCGGCCGAGTTTCCCTAAACCTTTTGGATATAGGGTGCAGTCACTTATGGCAGCCTGGGCAGTTCCTCCATTCACTGTTTGTCCCCACCGCATCCCGAGGGTGGGCTATTGGCAGTTTCCCAGCGTAGAAGTGTGTAGACCTATAACGGACCAAAAGAGCTCCCTCCCCTGTTACGCAGCACAGTCCTTATTTTTAGAGCACTTCTCTTCTCACGAGGGCTCTGTTTCCGTCTATACGGATGGGTCTAAGTCGGACACTGGAGCAGGCTTCAGTGTCGTCTTTCCCACCTTCTGCCGGGGCGTTAGCCTTCCTAGAGTGGCGTCAGTCTTTACCGCTGAAACTTCCGCTATCTTACTAGCTCTCAAAATTATGTTTAGTCTCCCCCAGAACTCCTTTACTGTTTATAGCGACTCTCGTAGCGCACTGGCTGCTATAGCGGCCCGTGATTACTGTCATCCCTTATTTTATCGATTTTAGAATGGCTTTACTTATTAAACCGTCGAGGTAGTCGGGTGGCCGTGTGCGGGGTCCCGGCCCATGTAGGGGTTCAGGGGAACGAGCAGGCCGATCGGCTGGCCAAGGCGGCGGCTACCCGGCCTGTCCCTGCTGCTGCACCTCACCTTCGCCCACTTCCCTGCAAAGACTTGTACCCTAACATCCGAGCCACCGCTGATAGCGTGTGCCAGGCCAGATGGGAGGATATGACTGCCACCACCAAGATGGGGGAAGTCACGACCAGGGCAAGACGTCCGTGGTCTTACTCCCACATAAAGTGTCGCAAAACGGAAACCGTTCTGGCCCGCCTGAGGACGGGTCACACACGCTACACACAAGGCTTCCTCATGTCTCGGGGTGTGCAGCCTTACTGCGACGACTGCTTGGTCCCCATGACTGTCCGGCACTTGCTGGTCGAGTGCCCCAGTCTGCGGGACCTGCGTGAGCAGTACCTCTCCCGGTGTCATGTAGATGGAAATTTTTCCCTCTCCCTAATGCTGGGGGAAAAGGTGCTCACCCCGGGATATGACGTCATGGGGTATTTGCGGGAGGTGGGCGTTCTCCATCTCCTGTAGTCTTTTAAACGCTGAAGTTATTCTAATGGACCATTTTAGAACACTTTTTAATACCCCTCAACATACTTTGGTCCATGGATAGATTTTTCTAAACTAAGATTATTTTACTAATTTGCTTTCCATTTTATTACGCACTCCGGCGCCATATGACCCAAAATGTTGCGGCGCCACGAAGGAAATCCCAAATCAATCAATCAATCAATCAATCCTTAACCCTGACGGCAGCACTGCCGTCTCATCTGTCTCTAAGGCTGAACTTTTCGCTCAAACTTTTTGTAAGAACATCACCCTGGACGATTCTGGGCATAATCCTCCTGCTCATACCCCCTCTGACTCCTTTATGCCTGTTATTAAGATTCTTCCTAATGATGTTTTCTATGCCCTCTCTGGCCTCAACTCTCAGAAGGCTTATGGACCTGATGGAGTGCCTCCTGTTGTCCTTAAAAACTGTGCTTCCGTGCTGACACCCTGCCTGGTCAAACTCTTTCGTCTCTGCCTATCAACATCTACCTTTCCTTCCTGGTGGAAGTATGCCTTTGTACAGCCTGTGCCTAAGAAGGGTGACCGTTCCAATCCCTCAAACTACCGCCCTATAGCTTTACTTTCCTGTCTATCTAAAGCTTTTGAATCAGTCCTTAACAGGAAGATTCAAAAGCACCTTTCCACTTCTAACCTTCTGTCTGATCGTCAGTATGGGTTCCGCAAAGGGCGTTCTACTGGCGATCTTCTTGCTCTCTTAACTGGCTCTTGGTCATCCTCTCTTAGCCGTTTCGGTGAAACTTTCTCAGTTGCGCTAGACATATCGAAAGCATTCGATAGAGTCTGGCACAAGTCTTTGCTTTCTAAACTGCCCTCTTTCGGATTCTATCCCTCTCTGTTCCTTTATCTCCAGTTTCCTTTCCGGACGTTTTATATTTGCGGTGGTAGACGGTCACTGTTCTTCCCCTAAACCTATCAACAGTGGTGTTCCACAGGGCTCTGTCCTGTCACCCACTCTCTTCCTGTTATTCATTAATGATCTTCTTTCCATAACAAACTGTCCTGTCCACTCATACGCCGACGACTCCACTCTGCATTATTCAACTTCTTTCAATAGAAGGCCATCCCAACAGGAAGTACACGACTCCAGACTGGAGGCTGCAGAACGCTTAACCTCAGACCTTGCTATCATTTCCGATTGGGGTAGAAGGAACCTTGTGTCCTTCAATGCCTCAAAAACTCAATTTCTCCACCTATCAACTCGACACAATCTTCCAAACACCTATCCCCTATTCTTCGACAACACTCAGCTGTCACCTTCTTCAACACTAAATATCCTCGGTCTATCCTTAACTCAAAATCTCAACTGGAAACTTCATATCTCCTCTCTCGCTAAATCAGCTTCCTCGAGGTTGGGCGTTCTGTATCGTCTCCGCCAGTTCTTCTCCCCCGCACAGTTGCTATCCATATACAGGGGCCTTGTCCGCCCTCGTATGGAGTATGCATCTCACGCGTTGGGGGGCTCCACTCACACAGCTCTTCTGGACAGAGTGGAGTCTAAGGCTCTTCGTCTCATCAGCTCTCCTCCTCCTACTGATAGTCTTCTACCTCTTAAATTCCGTCGCGATGTTGCCTCTCTTTCTATCTTCTATCGCTATTTTCACGCTGACTGCTCTTCTGAACTTGCTAACTGCATGGCCCCCCCCCCTTCCGCGGCCCCGCTGCACACGACTTTCTACTCATGCTCATCCCTATACTGTCCAAACCCCTTATGCAAGAGTTAACCAGCATCTTCACTCTTTCATCCCTCACGCTGGTAAACTCTGGAACAATCTTCCTTCATCTGTATTTCCTCCTGACTACAACTTGAACTCTTTCAAGAGGAGGGTATCAGGACATCTCTCCTCCCGAAATTGACCTCTCTTTCGGCCACCTCTTTTGATTCTTTTTTTAGGAGCAGCGAGTAGCGGGCTTTTTTTTTTTTATTATTGTTTCCTTTTTGTGTGTGTCCTTGAGCTGTCTCCTTAGTTGTAAAAAAAGAAAAGTAATAACCTTATCGAGCTAACCTTTTCTAATTTCTCGGCATCAGAATCAGCTATCCATGACTCTAATACCTGTTTACCTCATGTGCATCACCCTGTTTTGTTCCCATGGTTATATTTTGGCATCATTGTCATCCCCCTGTGTTGCCTTGTTAAGGCTCTGACTTTGTATAATCACCTTGAAGTAAATGTTGCAAAACCACTCTGAGTTAGTACACGGGTAGGTACTACATATCTCAAGGGGTACGCTATGTCGCTAGGGCACGGCGAGTAGCTGATCGAGCGATGTAACGCACTAATGTATAGGAATCATATGTGTGGAGTGTATGCCGCAAAAGATGCTGAGTTTAGTGTCATAATGTTCGAGCGAGGTCATGTGGTTGTGAAAGTGCGACAGCGATAGGAATCCGCAGAGCTGAAAGCGGCACACCACGCCCCGAGGAGACACACAGAACAGGTGGGAAGACGGAGGTGGTAAGGCGTGTACGGTTTTGGTGTCGGGCGTTTAGGCGATTTCCCATCTTCACTGAGACTAAAAATATGTGTAAGTTTGTATTATTTATTTTTTGACTTACACAACGACTTTACCGATCCAGCGAAAGAGAGACAAGTGACGATTCCGCTCGGCCCACTTACGGTGAGGACTTTCGTTAACTGTGTTTTGTACCTGTCTCCAGTCCTGAACAGTGAAGTAACAGTAAGAGCCTAACTACAATTAGCAAAGACAACATAAATGTGAAGTCAAAAACGGCTAAAAAGTGTACTGACGTGTTATTATTGCGGCACCATTACACACCTGGAGGAGAGGGCAGGAACGAGGGGGCTATGGTGCTGGCCGATGAGGGCGAACATGAAAGGCAAAAAAGTGGCGCGGGAAGCGTAGAAGTCACACCGACCTGCAGAGAGAGAGAGAGAGAGAGAGAGAGAGAGAGAGAGAGAGAGAGAGAGAGAGAGAGAGAGAGAGAGAGAGAGAAATTTACAAAGATTTACAAAGAAAATCAGACCACACAGACCCCATGGTCCAGACTAGGTGGTCTGTCCTTAAAGCTAAGTGATTCTACATTAATCAGATGGCTCCACAACGTTGCATTTCTACTCTAGTTAATATAAAGTTCAATGAAGTGTCGGTCGAGCTTGTTTTTAAAGGAGTTAATCTTGTTACACTGGACCACTGAAGGTGGGAGCTTATTCCATTCTCGCACTACAACGTTGGTGAAGAAAAATTTGGTGCAGTCTGAATTTACTTGTCTACATTTGAGTTCTATGCCATTGTTCCCCGTTCGCAAAGTGTCATCGATCATAAACAATTTTGTTCTGTCTACATTCGTGAAACCATTAAGTATTTTAAAACATTCGATCAGTTTTCCTCGGAGGCGGCGTTTCTCAAGAGAGAACATGTTAAGGGTGGAAAGCCTCTCTTCGTAAGATTTGTTGCGCAAGGAAGGGATAATTTTTGTTGCCAGACGATGAACACCTAATTTAGCAATGTCCTTTGCATGGTGGGGAGACCAAAACTGTACCGCATATTCCAAGTGGGGTCTGACTGAACTATTGTAGAGCGGAAGTATTACATCTTTATTCTTGAATAAAAAGTTTCTTTTAATGAAGCCCAACATTCTGTTCGCTTTATTTGCTGCATCGATGCATTGATGTGAGAATTTGAGGTTTGACGCGATTTTGACCCCCAGGTCCTTAACGCATTGAACGCTTGTGAGTTTAACGCCGCCCATTTCGTAATCGAAAGAGAGAGAGAGAGAGAGAGAGAGAGAGAGAGAGAGAGAGAGAGAGAGAGAGAGAGAGAGAGAGAGAGAGAGAGAGAGAGAGAGAGAGAGAGAGAGAGAGAGAGAGAGAGAGAGATTTAAATATATATACATAGAAAATCACACCACACAGACCCCATGGTCCAGACTTGGTGGTCTGTCCTTAAACCTAAGTGATTTTACATTAATCAGAAGACTCCAAAACGTTGCATTTCTACTCTAGTTGATATTAAGTTGAAGGAAGTGACGGTCGAGCTTATTTTTGAAGGAGTCAATCGTGTTACACTGGACCACTGATGATGGGAGCTTATTCCATTCTCGCACTACAACGTTGGTGAAGAAAAATTTGGTGCAGTCTGAATTTACTTGTCTACATCTGAGTTTTACGCCATTGTTCCTCGTGCGCAAAGTGTCATCGATCATAAACAATGTTGATCTGTCTACATTCGTGAAACCATTAAGTATTTTAAAACATTCGATCAGTTTTCCTCGGAGGCGACGTTTCTCAAGAGAGAACATGTTAAGGGTAGAAAGCCTTTCTTCGTAGGATTTGTTGCGCAAGGAAGGGATAATTTTCGTTGCCCGACGCTGAACACCTTCTAATTTAGCAATATCCTTTGCATGGTGGGGAGACCAAAACTGTACCGCATATTCCAAGTGGGGTTTGACTAAACTGTTGTAGAGCGGGAGTATTACATCTTTATTCTTAAATAAAAAGTTTCTTTTAATGAAGCCCAACATTCTGTTCGCTTTATTTGCTGCATCGATGCATTGCTGTGAGAATTTGAGGTTTGACGCGATTTTGACCCCCAAGTCCTTGACGCATTGAACGCTTTTGAGTTTAACGCCGCGCATTTCGTAATCAAACTTTTTATTCCTCGTTCCAACTTGAAGGACCTGGCACTTGTCTACGTTAAAGGGCATCTCCCATCTATCCGACCAAGCTGAAATTTTGTGCAAATCCTCTTGGAGGCTTTGCCTGTCTTCGTCAGTGAGAACCGAGTTACCAATCTTTGTGTCGTCTGCAAATTTACTAATGCGGTTATTGAGTCCAACATCCACGTCGTTGATGTAAATAATGAAGAGCATTGGGCCAAGAACCGAGCCCTGAGGGACGCCACTAGTGACAGGCGCCCACTCTGAGTTAAATCCGTCAATCACTACTCTTTGTTGTCTGTTGCTCAACCAATTCGCGATCCATTGGTTTACCTGACCGTCAATACCTATTTGCTTTAATTTGTAAAGTAATTTATGATGCGGGACTTTATCAAACGCTTTCTGTAAATCAAGATAGACTACGTCCAGTGATTTGGTTACGTCATAAACAGTGAAGAGGTCGTTATAAAAGGTTAATAGATTTGATAGGCAGGATCTTTTGTTTCGGAAGCCATGTTGTGAGTCCCCAATTAATGAGTGGCTTTCAAGGTAACTCACAATTTTGTCTCTAATTATGCCCTCAAGTAGCTTACCTACAACCGAAGTTAGACTAATGGGCCTGTAATTACCTGGTACGTTTTTGTCTCCTTTCTTAAAAATCGGTGTCACGTTAGCCTTTTTCCAATCTGAGGGGACAATGCCTTGTCGCAAGGACATATTGAATACGGTTGTGAGGAGGAGAGTATTTCGCTCTTGTTTCTGTCAGCAGAGTTGGATATACTTTATCAGGTCCAGGACTTTTATTTGTTTTAAGTGATTTGAGGGCTTTAAGGACTTCATCGGGTTTTATTTCAAAGTTAGACAATGCATGCTCGGGATTTACATTAGTACTGGTGTTGGTGGTGGTGGGAGGACTGTTATTATTAAACACCGAGGAAAATTAATTATTTAATAGGTTTGCAACGTGTTGGCTGTCAGTCACTAGTGCACCGTCGCTGTTTGTTAAAGGTCCAATTCCACTTCTGATCGCCTTTCTGTTGTTTATGTAACTGAAGAAGGATTTCGGATTATTTTACAGTTGGCTGCAATATTTTCTTCATATCTACGCTTTGCCTGATGCACTAATCTTTTACTCGTCGCCTTGCATCATTGTAAAGTCTAATGTTTTCGGGCGTGCTTTGGTCTTTCTTTAACCTGTAAGACAATTTTCTCCTTGACTGAGTGTTTAATTTCGCTATTAAACCAAGGTGGACTTTTATTAGTGTTAATTCGCTTCTCGCACAAGGGGACAAATGTGTCCTGCTGAGTGAGTAAGTGATTTTTAAAGTTTAGCCAGGCGTCCTCTGCATTGCCGTCATCTGATAGTTGCATATCTATTAGTTTTCGTCGGATTTCTACGAAGTTGGCTCTTTTGAAATTGGGCACCTTAACTTTATTTTCAGTCACCGATGTTTGAGCTCTAATGTCAACGCGCACTAGTTTATGATCGCAGGAACCGAGGTGTTCTCCTACCGTGACATTACTGACTAGGTTATCTTGGGTCGCTATAACAAGGTCAAGTATGTTATTTTGTCGAGAGAGAGAGAGAGAGAGAGTTGTATTATTTCGCCCATACATGAGCAACGGTTTAAACAATGAACTGGTCGAGAATTTGGGAAACACTTGATCAGTAAGCACCAACAATCTTTTCCTGGTACTACACAGTTTTAGGTTGTGCATTATCCTCACAATCCATCTTTATACCTTTAACAGTACAAAGAGCAAATAACTGTGTGCCTCCTGCTATCTAGTATTTCGTTGTTTGTCAAAAATTGCCGAATGCTGTTGCGATCCTTACTTGGAAAATTATGTCTTACTGTAAAAAAAAAGGTCGTATATATTCAAGACGTTTCTTACACTATGGCCTACAAAACTATCGTCTAAATTTCTATTGTCAGCTTATCCTCTTTAAATAACTGACAGTGAATGGCCGTAAATTCATGGTACCACAGGTTGCATGAAGTTTACCTCCTCATTGACCTCCACGTACAGAGCCACGATACCAGAATGTAATGTGGTCGATGATTTCAGTAGATAATGTACCTGTAGCTGAGAAGTCATTAGCCATGAGGACCCGCCCAGTGAGGTCCTCGCCAACCAAAACGTGGGAGCCGCGTCTGATCTGTTGGTCCAGGATACGGTTGAACGAAGTGCTCTTGACAAACAGGAGACGGCCAGAGTCCTCCTCCTCCCTCACCTCCCTAAATACACCCGACGTCACGGACTGCGAAAAATAATGAGAGAGTGGAGATTTATTCCACTCTTGAATTCATGAAAATTTGCACTCTGTGGTTAAATATGAAGAATTAACCAGAGAAGCTGAATGTCTGTTTCGCATGAAGGTTAACCAGAATCAAAACATCATTTCATGAAGGCGAAAGCACCAACAAAGTTAAGGATCAGTTAATCCCTTATATATAATAATTAAGATATACCAGAATAGTTCATATAAAATAATTCAAATGTGGCCAAATGAAACTCCTGCTTTTATAAGATTCAAGCAAACATCTGTCTTTTTGGGATCTCGGCAAGGTCACGTAGATATATTTTTTTTTACGCTCGGACGGTCGGACCATAGCCCCGGTAGGCTTTCTTGATGGGGCTTCATAGTCGGCCCCACGCAGTTAGTGGTGCGAGTAAGTATTCTATAGACGCAAATCTTAATTAGATCATGCTGCCCCCGGAACTTAACTTGATCCTATTGAGAATTTCTCTTGAGTTCGGATTGATAAGTTTTCATCAGGACAACATGTAGGTTGTCTTTGGCCACTCTGTGATGGCTGAAAATTATCAGCATGTAGGGTCTTGACCGTTGGCCTCGACCGCACACTGACTACTCCCGGCCACATACCATCATCTTACTTGCCCACTACAAAAGCAAGTCCCTCCATAACTTTCTCCACCTATTTCTGATGTTATTGTTCTCCATCTTGCTACGGCAAACGCTCTAATCTAACATTTTTACCAGATCCCCTGTCTTCCCTGACTTGGTTCTCACTCTATCCTTGATTGTCCATTTGGTCTATTTCTAATTTTTAATGACGCTCAAAACATCTGTAACCTCTGTCTTTTCTCAAAAGTCTATGGAGAAATAGGATGTGTTCGTAGGTCTCTGACAAGCAGACCACACCCAAATAAGTGAGTTTCCTGCAGTTTCCTAGCCTTCATCTTCCTAGGGGCGGATCCCACTGCTAGCTGATTCGCCCACAGTCGGGAAACTGAGGCGGCCTTATACATAATTATATGAGCTTAGTCCTCAGATGGCGCAGCCAAGTGGTTCCCAAACTTTTCTAGCCTGAAGACCCCCTTGGATTCCAGGTGAGTTCGTAACGCCCCCCCCCCCCTCCCAACGACACACACTTCTTTCTCAGTATTTGGTATGCTGAAAATTAAAATTAATATTAAACACTCCGCCTTAGTGTTTGTGTCATTCAGATTTTCTAAAAACAAAACGTTATCAATTTCTCCTATGCCCGCCTGCCTCCCTACCGTCCCCTTTTTCCTCACCGCCCAACAAGGTCTTTCCACCGCCCCCCAGGTGGGCGGTACCGCCCACTTTGGAAACCACTAGAGTAGAAAATAAAATCAGTTAATCAATAGTAGCGTACGCATGGACGGCGCGTCCCCTCGCCTACGCTACCACGCCAAACGTGGGGGTTCCTCCAGACAAGCCTTCATGCAGACCACCTTCCCATCCTAATTACTTCTTGAGAGAACCTGTCAACTTGCTCAGTCCAGGAAGTCTATGGGCGTCCCCCTTGCTCAGAAACAACAGGGAGCAGGACCGACTTTTGTGTACCGTGACACATGCCCTTATACAATAACTACTTATATAGATCTTGCCCTTATAGCCGCAGTTGACGTTCACGAACTTTACAGGCAATAGGCCTCAATCCGTTCTCACGGAATAATCTCCGGTTTCACAGAAAGTCATTCCAACTATATCTTATGTGCCTGTTAAGGCAATTATTACCAAGAGCATCAAATCGTTTCCTAAAGTCAGTATTAAGTGTTCATGTCTCATAGCCATAGAGTAAGACAGGGAGCAAAAGTGGCTTAAATATCCAGATTTCTATTCTATGCACAGATATCGACAAGACCTCGTGCTGAGCGAGTCTATAACACCCTGGACCATTCCAATCTCCCGTAAGACTTCTTCAAGAGACCCGCGCTACCAAGACGTGAAGCAGAAGCGGAAATCTTTATCAAGCTAAGCATAAAACACAAACGTAGTATACCTTAAGCTTATGCAGACACACAAGATTACAATCAAGATGGTGTAAAAAAGTTATAGGATGGTGAAGAAGCAATGAAGGAACATAAAAGCTACTTCTCAGCTTATGAGAGACTTCAACGATAAAGAAGTATCCATCAAAAGGGATGGTCTAACTCTAACATCATACTGCCATGTTGAATTAGGTGCGAGAAACCGGAGAAATGAACTTGTTAAATTTGTAATAATAT